>NW_012150596.1:1093233-1118917 GCF_000956105.1 Propithecus coquereli | reverse complement strand
AAGAGGGAGGAGGGGAGGGGTATGTGCATACACAAGGAGGGCAATGTGCACTATCCGAAGGATGGACATATTTTCTGAATATTTTTGATCTGTAGTTAGTTGAATCCACAATGTGGAACTCACAGATACAGAAGACTAACTGTAATCAAGTGTTGCAAATGCTGCTGAGAGGTCTAGTAAGGTGTTTTATAATTGACCACTGTATTTAGTAACATGGAGGTTATGGGCTGAATTGTGTCCCCTCAAAATTCATATGCTGAAGCCTTAATCCCCACTACCTCAGAATGTAACCATGTTTGGAGATAAGGTCTTTAAAGAGGTGATTATGTTAAAATGAGGTATTTAAGGTGGGCCCTAATCCAATATAACTGGTGTTCTTCTAAGGAAGAGGAAATTTAGACACAGCCAGCCAATAGACATGTGCACGCACATAGAGATGACCATGTGAAGACACAGTGAGAAGGCAGCCTTCTGCGAGCTGAGGGAGGCAGGCCTCGGGAGAAACCAAACCTGCTGACGCCTAGACTCCTAGCCTCTAGAACTGTGGGAAAATAAATTTTTGTTGTTTAAGCCACCCAGGCCGTGGTATTTTGTTAGGGCAATCTGAGCAAACTAATATAGAGGTGTTGCAAGAAATATGGGGGATAATTACAGAAGCAAAGTTCTTGAGTAGTTGAGATTGATATTAGCTAGGAGCACAGACTGCATTATGATAGGAGAGAGGGCAGAGTAGATGGGTGCAGATGCAGGTAGGTTGGTTGAAGTGGAAATGGAGACAGGACTGATTCTATTTTCTCAGTTAAATAAGAAGCAAGATCATCAGCTGAGAGTGAGGAGGGTAGAGAGAAAATTGTAGATTCGATGGGAGAGGACTGTTTTTTTCTGTGCTAATCATAAGTCTGAAAATAAAGAAAAAAAGAGAGAGAACTGTTTTAATAATCATCTGGTTAAGTGAGTGCTCCAGTCTGAATGTTTGTGTCCTCCTAAAATTTGTAAGACAAAATCCTCACCCTTGAGGTGATGATATTAGGAGATGGGGCCTTTGGGAGGTGAGTAGTTCATGGGGGTGTGCCCTCACTTCATGAATGGGGACAGTGCCCGTATAAAAGAGGCCTGAGGGAGCTAGTATGCCACTTCCACCATGTGATAAGGTGCCATCTATGAACCAGTAAGCAAGCCCTCACCAGACACTGAATTTGTTGGTGTCTTGATCTTGGACTTCCAGCCTCCAGAACTGTGGGCAATAAATTTCTGTTGTTTATAATTACTGTTGTTATAAGCTATAAGTATTTTGTTATAGCAGCCTCAATGGACTAAGATGTGCGGAAGTAAATGAACCGAGGAAATGTAGTAAGATTGGTGGGCAGTGCTAAAGGCCCGATTGAGGTGTGAGGCAATAAAATTAAAGTAAATCCAGTCACCACCATTGTAAGTTTTTCTGTAGTCATGTTCAGCTAGTGGAAAGCTGAATTTAGCTAGGGCTGGGATTTTGACAGATGAATATGATGGAGGGAGAGTACAGCAAGAAAGGTGAAGAAATTTGCAATGAAATTGTTATAACAATGGGCCATGGAATCTAAGCTGGTTAAGAAGGAAAGTGATGCTGTAAAAGCAGTGATGGATCGTGACGAGGTGTTGGGTCAAGTAGGATCAAAGAATTGTTGGAATATGGTTACTAAGAGAAATGAGCTGGAAAGGTATGAGATTGCATTTAGAGTATGGGATGTTTGAGATTTCAGGGGTGGTGCGTTTTATTGATGATGATATGGATATGTTTATGTCTATGAGAGTGGGTGGGTACAGTGAAAGTCAAGATAATTGAAAGTCAGAAAGTGAAAGAAGTCAGAGGTCAGGGTGTTGGACTGATCATCCATGTGGATATAGAAGTTACCAAGAATTATGGCAGGAGTAGTGGTGAAAAGAAAGACAGCAAGCTTGATGCTAAGGATTATTAGGTTAAATAAAAAAAAGAGTGAGAAAGAGAATAAGATTTATAGCACAATATCATTTATGTAAATAAAAGATACACACACCAAAACACACTACATACATTATGAGAAAACGTGTATGCTTGATGACATTTATTATGCATATTAGAATGCCACTGATGAGGGAAGTATGTTTGTGAATGAAGAAAAGGGTAGGAGCTGAAGTGGTGGGGAGGCGCCGGCACCCGCAGGGCTCCCCAGGGCGGTTGTGATGCCTGCCGCAACGGGGACTATCCACGGGAAAACACTGTGGGGTCAGCCCCGCTCGAGCTCGCACTGATGGGGCCGGCCTGGAAAAGGCCCATGCGCATCCCCGCCCGAGGCAACCACCACACCGTGAGAGGGGCCGGGGAGGCTTCAGTCTCGTGCCCACTAGGTTATGACTTGGGGGAGGGAATGGTCTCTCCTTCTACAACCTGGCAGGAAATCAATTTGGCCAGAGGGCACCCATAGCTGGGGCAGGGCAATTTCCAGGACTCAGATGAGATAGAGGGCCCCCAGGGCCACCTGCCTCACTAGTGGCTCCAATCCAAATATCCCCACAGGAGCCCTGGGTGAAATTGACAGTGGGGATTCCATTGGTGCTGTTGAAGCATGCAGGAGACTGCCATTGCACGCATTTGAGTGGCAGCATCCTGGGACTAGGGTAGCCTTGCGGTGCTGCTGGACTGTGTTGCCTCAGGGGCTTAAAAAGGGCTCTACTTCCCTGTTTGATGGGAGCTTAGCAGGGGACTTGTGGAACCTGCAATTGGAAAGATTTGCAAACAGCAGGTTACTACTTACCTGGGATTCCAAATTAGTAAGGGAACCTGTGGCAACTGTGGGGGTTCCTAGGAATGGCAGGATTCTGTCACATCTGGATCCCAAACTTTGGACTAATAGCAAAGCTTTGTACAGGGCCCTTAAATGGACAGATGTGGAGCCCCTGATCTGGACCACAGACTGTCAAAATGCCTTTGAAAAACTAAAGCAGAGTCTTATGATTGCCCCTGCTTTGGGGTTGCATGACTTGTAGAAAGGATTTAAATTATATGTTCATGAAAAACAAGGAATGAGCCTTGGAGTCTTAGTACAGGTGCTGGGAGACATCCCACAGACAGTGGGATACTTGTCAAAGCCACTGGACAATATTGTGAGAGGATGGCCTCCTTGTCTCCAGGCAGTAGCAGCTACTTGTGAGTTGTTATCAAAGACTGTGTCTACTCTCAATGCTTACACCCTGTTACCAGCCAAAGAGAATGAGCCTTTGCAGCATGACTGTTTAGAGGTTCTGGAGGCTGTCTATTCCAGCAGGGTGAATCTGTTGGATCAGCCACTGCCAGAGCCAGTTTGGGATCTTTTCACCGACGGGAACAGCTTTATGGACAACGAAGAGATGGATATGTGGTGGTCACGAAATGTACTGCTGCCTGGGACTTCAGCGCAGGAAGATGAGCTGATTGCTTTAACCAGAACCAGAGCTCTTCAGTAATCCAGAGGGAAAAAGAAAGATAAATATTTATATGGAATCTAAATATGCTTTTATAATTGTGCATGCTCATGGTGCCATTTGGAAGGAGAGGGGGCTCCTGATGGCAGGAAATAAAGATATTAAGCATGCCACTGAAATAATGGCCCTGATACAGACTGTGGCTGAGCCCAAGTGGGTGACCATCATGCACTGACCTGGTCATCAAAAAGGGAGACACTTATTTTTCAAAAAGAAATCAGGCCACTGGCAGAGTTGCTAAGAAGGCTGCTAAAAGTGATCTGTTCCTTGGGGCCCTGATACCCTGGCTAAATTCAGATCCCCTTTAAAACTAAAGACTGGGGCTCTGACATTTGGGATGCCACAGCCAAATGGAGATAAAATTCTCATGGACTCATTCTCCTACCCAAAACATTGGTTCAGCCTCTTATGAGGCATCTACCTGAATGTACACATTGGGGGCAGGTTGCCTTAATGGATTTGGTGGGAACTCATTTTAGGGGACCCCATTTGCAGCAAACTATTTATGTGCTCAAAATAATCCAAACACAGAAAAGTCACCTGCTGCACAGGGGACCCAACACGTGGGGACCTACCCTTTCAATGATTGGCAATTTCATTCAGATGCCTAAACTTGTATTAGTAGATACCTTTTCAGGCTGGGTAGAAGCTTATAGTACCCAAATGGAGAGAACATCTGAAGTTATCAGAATCCTTTTGAAGGAATTCACTCCAAGGTGGGCTCCTACCAGCTGCTGGCCCAGGTTGGGGCCTTCCTGAGTTCCCGCGTGCATATGCCAGTGCTGAGCAGGAATAGGCCTTGGAGGACGGCGGGATGATGGGTGTCAGCCGTCTAGGGAAAGAGGCCAAGCAGATGGAGAATGACATGCTGGTGATGGACGCCATGGGCAGGCAGCTGCAGAGTCAGTTCAGCAGCTCATTCTACGGCGAGGACATCAGCAGGCCAAGCTGCAGAAAGCCAGGGCAAAGAAGCTAGAGACCTGGAAGCTGATGGAGGCAAACAAGTCTCAGACAGGGAAAGTCAAGCTGTCCGTGCCGTAGGACTACATGAAAGCCATTGGACTATTCATCTCCTTCCTGAGCATCTTCCTCTTCTTGTGTAACCATGTTGCCACCCTTGTTTCTAACTAGTGGCTCAGTCTCTGGACCGATCACACCATTGTCGATAAGACCCAGGAACATACTCCACGGAGCTCTGGGCATTTTGCAAGGTATCACCATGTTTGACTACTTCCTGGCAGTGTCCCTGGCAGTGTCCATGGAAGGGTGTCTTTGCATCCCACCATCTGCACCTGGATCTGCTGCACAATGTCCTGCAGTCACCCATAAGCATCTTCGAGCAGACTCCCCAGTGGGAACCTGGCGAATCGCTTCTCCGAGGAGGTGGACATGGTGAACTGGATAATCCTGTAGCTCATCAGGATGTTCATAGGCTACTTTGCTCCATACAGAATGATAATGGACCCTCCTTTGTAGCAGAGGTAACCCAGCAAGTAAGCAAAGCCCTACATCTAGAATGGAAATTGCGTGGAACCTATCTAAAGTGGGATAGGGTGTTGCCGCTTGCCCTCCTCTGGATAACGGTAGCCCCTAGAAGCAGGCTTAAGTTAAGCCCCTAAAAAATAGTTAATGAGAGACCCTTCCTAGCACCCCGAGGTAAGTACGGTAATATAACCATGAGTAAAGAAAGAAGAGTAAAGCAATATGTCAAACAAATGGGTCAGATACTAACCAGTATGCATGAATTTGCCTTTTTCAGGTCCCCATCACAGTTGGAAGCAGAGAAGTGGAAGGGACCCTATGAAGGGCCTCTAACAATACACACCTCATTGAAACTGTCAGGAGTAAAACCTTGTGTTCATCATACCAGAGTAAAAAGGTGTCCCATGGAAGAAGAGGACCCAAGCCCCCAGTAGATGGGCCAGCCTTTAGATGATCTAAGGTATCTGTTTAAGAAGAAGGAAAAATGAAAATGTTGATATTTTCACTAACTTTTATTTGGTTATTTGTTCTGTCTATAGAATGGAGAGATAACTCCCTAGTGAGGATTTCCCCAGACTATCACCTTTTCTGCTGATTTGTCTCACTGCTGGGTTTGTCATCCTAAACCTCGTTTGGTGCAAGTATTCCTGTATATAATTTCTTACACTTTGAATTTGCAGAAGCTGGTCTCTTGGATCACCTATGGGGTCGACCAATAGCTCCATATTCAGAGGTCTCACGTTTCTTTTTTGCCCAGCCCTGTATCAGACATTGTGTACAAGGTGACAGTAAGGACCCACAATCCTATTGGTGTCTTAGATACCAAGCAGGGTAAAATCTCTCTTATCAGGTATACTCCATTTTTTTTTTTTCTCAGAAAGAGTCTCACTCTGTTGCCTGGGCTAGAGTGCAGTCGCATCAGCCTAGCTCACAGCAACCTCAAACTCCTGGGCTCAAGCAATCCTCCTGCCTCAGCCTCCCGAGTAGCTGGGACTACAGGCGTGTGCCACACGCCCGGCTAATTTTTGTACTTTTAGTAGAGACGGGTCTCGCTCTTGGTCAGGCTGGTCTCGAACTCCTGACCTCAAGTGATCCTCCCACCTCAGCCTCCCAGAGTGCTAGGATTATAGGCGTGAGCCACCACGCCTCGCCAGGTATCCTTCATTTTGACTTGTCAATCCTCATGATTGTAGTTGTTGCTTATGCCCCTTTTTCCGCCTGGTAATCTGCTTTATTCTTTATTTTTGTAAATATACTGCCAAAGCTTTGCAATGGCATACATAAGTGTAAACCTTCCATCTAAAATATTGCTCTGATTGATCAGGAAGTAGCTTGATGACTATGTCGCCCCTCCTCCCATATATATGGAAGGATAAAATTGACAGTGGGGAATATGTAACAGAGGGAACAGCCCAAAAAGGGGTAAAATGTTTTAAAAGTTGATTCTTTAAAACCTCCCCCACTCTTCTTGAGAATTAAAACCTGTATTCTTGCTTGAGGCCAGTGATCAGAGGGGCAGGGGAATGTCCTTTGTTCTTTGTACCCCAGAAGATGGCTCAACAGAATTGTCCAGGCAGAGGTCATGAGATTGTCTTTGGAGGAGATGGGATGGATCAGAACCATCATCTATAGTTAAACAGCAATAGCCTGAAGCTGAAAACCCTCCTTTTAAAAGCTCTGTATTTCTGCTTATAGATATGAAAATGGTACGTTAAGTCATGAGTCTGCCATTCTCTTCATTTGCTGGCAAATTAATAAACCTCCCTTTCCTTCTCAGAAAAAAAAGGAGAGTCCTCATGTAGAACTATATGTATGGTAAACTGAGTAGTATGATTAATTCAACCTTTTGCATCTGAAGGTGAAGAAATATTTAATGAGTGTTCAGTAATATTAGCTGGGTGTATAATGCTCAATTTTTTATAAGCATATTTAAGCACTTATTTTTACAAAGGAGGATCAGACCATAAATACTATTTTGTAATTTGCTTTTTTTGCTTTTTAAACTTACTATATTTTGGATACTTTTCCTTGTCAGTACATGATTTTTACATTCTTTTTAGAAATTGCTTAAATATTTGATTTGATGAGTGTATTATAATTTAAACCAATCCCCCATTGATGGACTTTTAAAAAAAGAGTATTCTGTGTATTTATTATTTTATAGCAGAATGCCAAACATAGAGCAATATTGCAAACATTCATCTGTGCAAAAATAGCATATAGTGCTTAAGTACAAATGGGACTACTTTAAAAAAAAATACTAAAGCACAACTTGAAGTCCTACAAAAAACATTTAAATTAAATAGTTTCTAGATCTTCTTAGCTTCAGCTTCATCCTTCATGGACCTGTAATGATGGCTGCCTCCCCACCCACAAATGATCAATATATAGAACCGTCAATTCCAGTGATCAAATGTGACCACAGTAAGTCTCCTTCTCTATGTTTTTCTACAGACATGTCTTCAAACATGATCTGAACTTGATAAAAAGACAATGGGAACTTTTCAGTGGCCAGTGGTTGATAATAGTAAGTGTGGTACATCTTCTAATGATTCTCTTGGTTCCCATTTCTAATCAGATTGCACTTAGATGGTATTCTTCAATTTGTCATGCAGAATGAGCATTCCACCAATGCCTTTGAGAACACTGGACCATGCACCCTTGATGAAGGCTTTTCCACATTCATCTCTGAAAATCTTCAACCCACTATATATAAAGATTCCATTGTAAATGATGACAGTTCTTTGTGACCAGACTGCATCATAACCTACCACTTCATAGTATGGAGTAGGGAGGAGACCACGCTGGCCACCCAATTTGGTGATTTTCACACAACAGTCTTCTAGGTCTTTGAATTTTCTTTCCTTGACAGATTTCCCAATATTGATTGCCAAATGGGTTCTGGTAAAATCTAAGGAGTAGAAAAAGCTGAAAGTGACTACCAGAGGTTAGATTGTCAGCAAAATACCTCCAGAACCCAAGCTGCCCCTCTAGAAGGAGAATATCTACTTCTCCTTAGGAAAGCAGACTATGTATCCTCTATGCCTTTGTATGGCTTGTTAGCAGCAAAATTTTTACACACATATTGCACCTCTGGCATTGTGAGACCCCTGGGCATCTGTCATTTCAAGAGTATTATATGAATGCAATAATGTGGCATATAACTTTTTGAGGTTGGCTTTTTTTTTCACTCAGCATATTTCCTTTGAGATCCATCCAAGTTGTTGCACATATCCATAGTTCATTCTTTTTTTTTTTTTTTTTTTTTTGAGACAGAGTCTCGCTTTGTTTCCTGGGCTAGAGTGAGTGCCGTGGCGTCATCCTAGCTCACAGCAACCTCAAACTCCTGGGCTCAAGCGATCCTTCTGCCTCAGCCTCCCGAGTTGCTGGGACTACCTGTAGCCACCATGCCCGGCTAATTTTTTCTATATATTTTCAGTTGTCCGATTAATTTCTTTCTATTTTTAGTAGAGACGGGGTCTCGCTCTTGCTCAGGCTGGTCTCGAACGCCTGAGCTCAAACAATCCGCCCGTCTCAGCCTCCCAAAGTGCTAGGATTACAGGCGTGAGCCACCACGCCCGGCAAAAGTTTTTAATTTTGATGAAGCCTAATTTATTGATTTTTTTCTTTTGCTTGTTGTGATTATATTGTCATGAACATGCAGTAGTCCACTCTTATGTGTGGTTTTCCTTTCCATGGTTTCAGTTACCTACAGTCAACTGTGGTTTGAAAATATTAAGTGGAAAATTCCAGAAATAAACAATTCATAAGTTTTAAATTGTGTACCATTCTGAGTAGTGTGATTAAATCTTGCATGATCCCACTCCATCTTGTCTGGGATGTAAATCATCTCTTTGTCCAGTATATCCTTGCTATAGACACTACCAACCTGTTAGTCATTTAGGAGCTGTCTTATCAGATTGATTGTGGCAGTATTGCAGGGCTTGTATCCAAGTAACCCTTATTTTACTTCATAATGGCCCCAAAGCACAAGAGTAGTGATGCTGAAATATTGTTACAATTGTTCTATTTTATTATTATTGTTAATGTCTTCCTGCACCTAATTTATAAATTAAACTTTATCATAGGTATGTACGTATAAGAAAAAACATAGTGTATGTAGGGTTTGGCACTATCTGCGTTTTCAGGCATCTGCTGGGGGTCTTGGAATGTGTCCCTCAAGGAGAAGAGTGGTCTTCTGTATATCTTCTGAACTTATCACTACTTCCTTAAGATACATTTGTAAAGTGACTTTAAGGAATGACTTTAAACATGACATAAAAGATATACCTTATAAAGGGAAAGATTGGTATATTTAATCATATATAAAATTTAAAACTTCTGTATAGTAATCATTAACACCTTAACTACCATGAGAGTTGTATTTAACTCATGCTAGTTTTGAGCCCGGGGCCTCATGAAGCATATGAAAACTCAATTCTCTGAAACAAATTCAGTAAGTATGATGTGAGTCACATACAACTCCCGTGGAGTAGTGCAGTGTAAAAATTGATTCTAGTGCCGCTCGAGTTGCATATAACTCAAGCACAGAAAACAAACAAAAAAAATTTTTTTTCATTAAATTAGCAAGGATAGTTTTGTTTTTGAAATTTTTATTCTATTTTTCTAATAAAACACCATGGCCCCAGGGAATGGTTTTTTTCTAGTGTGGCAGTCAATGTGTTAAAAAATAAAATTTAAAAGACAAACTGGCTAGGAAAAAATTTAAAACATATATATCAAAGGTTATTACAGTTAATGTTGGAAAAGGTCGTATAAATTAACAAGAAAGAGTTTTACTTGGTCTCATTTGTTGCATGACATTGAAAACCTGATCAAAAGTAGACTGAGCTGATTTCTCCTTCTATCCATGAAAGATTACATGGTATGGAACTTGTCTTTCCACTGTAAAAACCAGAAACCTGGACAAAATATATGAAATAACTCTTTCCAGACACTGAGACCACAGGCAGTGCAGGACTATGATCTGCAAGAAAAGGGAAATAAATGAGGAAGAACCGTATGGTCACCCAGATTTTTGCCTAGAAGGAAATTCAGTACTATGATATGAGGGGCAACTTGATTGGATGCTGCTTTGAAAAAAAAATTTTAAGACAATTTTAGGGACAATTGGGCAAATCTTAATATGGACTGAAAATTAGATGACAATTAGGGAATCACTGTTAATTTTCTTGGTGGTGTTAATAGATCTGTAGTTATGTTGAAGATGTCCTTAATTTTAGGACAGGCATACTGAAGTATTCAGGGTAAACTGGTATGATATCTGTAACATACTTTATTTTCTTTGAGACAGGGTCTTGCTCTTTTGCCTAGGTTAGAGTGCAGTGGCATCATCATAGCTCACTGCAACCTCAAGTTCCTGGGCTCAAGTGATCCTCCTGCCTCAGCCTCCCGGGTAGCTGGGACTACAGGCACGCACCACGAGATCTGGCTAATTTTTCTATTTCTTTGTAGAGATGGGATCTTGCTATGTTGCCCAGGCTTGTCTTGAACGCCTGGCCTCAAGTGATCCTTCTCCTTCAGTCTCCCAAAGTGCTAGGATTAAAGGCGTGAGCCACTGCACCCAGCCTGCAACTTATTTTTAAATAGGTTCTTTAAAACATATAGCCACTGCACCTATGTAGGCAAACAAAATACAGCAGAATGTTACCAATTGTTGAATCTGGATGGTGGGTATGGTGGAGATCATCATACCATTCCTTCAATTTTTCAGTATGTTAGAAAAATTTCCTAATAAACTATGGGGGGAAGGGAAGAGGTGTCATTCGTTTTCGCCCTTACTCCTTCCTGCTGGCTGGAATACAGATATGATAGCTCAAGTAGTCATTTTTTTAAACTCACAATTGCCTTTTCAAAAATAACAGGTTTATTGAGACATAATTAATATAGTATATAACTCGCCTATTTAAAGTGTACAATTCAATGGCTTTTTGTTTTTTTTCACAGAATCGTGTAATCATCACCAAATCTATTTTAGAACATTCTGGTCACCACTCCCCCCCTCCAAAAAAATAAAAAAAAAAAAGAACCTCACATCCATGAGCAGTCATTCCCCATTTTCCCTCAACCCCAACCCTTGCCCTAGGTAATTGCTATTCTACTTTATGTCTCTATGGATTTGCCTATTTTGAATATTTCATATAAGTGGAATCATATAATATACGACCTTTTGCGTATGGCTTCTTTAATGTAGCATAATGTTTTCAAGGTTCATTCATGATGTAGCATGTATTAATACTTCATTCATTTTTCCCCCTTCATTCATTTTTATGACTAATATTTCATTGTAACATTTTATTTATTCATTTATCAGGTGACAGACATCTGAGTTGTTTTGAATTTTTGCTATTATGAATAATGCTGCTTTGAATATTTGTATGTAAGTTTTTGTGTGGACACATGTTTTTATTTCTGTTGGAGTGGAATTACTGGCCCATATGGTAACTATGCTTAACATTTTGAGGAAGTGCAAAACTGTTTTCCACAGCAGCCCCATCATTTTACACTCCCACTAGCAATGTATGAGGGTTCCAATTTCTCCACATTCTTACCAACACTAGTTATACCTGTCTTTTTGATTATAGCCATCCCAATGGGTGTGAAGTACAATCCCATCGTGGTTTTGATTTGCATTTCCCTAATTGCTAATGATGCTGAACATCTTTTCATATGCTTTTTGGTCATTTGTATATTTCTTTTAGAGAAATGTCAATTTAGACAATTTATCTATTTTTAGTTATTTGCCTTTTTGTTATTGGGTTATAAGCGTTCTTTATGTATTCTAGATACAAGTCCCTTATCAGATATATAACATATTTTCCTCCCATTCTGTGGGTTGTCTTTTCACTTTCTTGATGGTGTCTTTTGAAGCACAAAAAGTTTTCATTTTGATCAACACCAATTTATCAATTTGTTTCTTTTGTTGCTTGTGGCATTGGTGTGATATGTATGAAAACATCGACTAATCCAAGTTCACATATGAACTACGAGGTGACAAGCTAAGTGTGGCAAAGTAGCAGTAGAGTAGAATCCTGGTTCTCTGATGACTATGAAGCTGCATGCTAGCCTTGCACTGCCAAATTCTGGGTCTATTTTACATTAGAGTGAGATAAAGTATCTTATTTTTTAAAAATTAAGAGCTCTTATTCCTTAAAATATACCACTGAATGAAAAACAAGGGTATAAGAAGATATTTGCAAACACATAACCGACATAAGTTCAGTATCCATAATGTATAATGAACTTTTACAAATCGGTAACAAAAAGACAAACAACCCAGTAGAAAAATGGGCAACAGAAATGAGCAAGTATTTCACAGAAGAGAAAACACATATGGCTCATAAACATATTATAAACACTCAACCTTATTAGTAATCATAGAAGTATAAATTTCACACCCACAAAATAACACAAATTTAAAAGTCTGAAATATCAGGTGTTACCTATTATATAGAACAATGGAAAATCATATCCTGCTTATGAAAATGTAAATTTGTATAATCATTTTGGAAAACAGTGGTTTGGAGATACTTATGAGGTCAAGGAATTTTTTTTTTTTTGTTGAGACAGAGTCTCACTCTGTTGCCCGGGCTAGAGTGCCATGGCATCAGGCTAGCTCACAGCAACCTCAAACTCCTGGGCTCAAGTGATCCTTCTGCCTCAGCCTCCCGAGTAGCTGGGACTACAGGCATGCGCCACCATGCCTGGCTAATTTTTTCTCTATATATTTTTAGTTGTCCAGATAATTTCTTTCTCTTTTTAGTAGAGACGGGGTCTCGCTCTTGCTCAGGCTGGTCTTGAACTCCTGAGCTCAAACGATCCTCCCGCCTTGGCCTCCCAGAGTGCTAGGATTACAGGCGTGAGTCACTGTGCCCGGCCGAGGTCAAGGAATTATAGTGGGAGTAACAAGAAGCTGGACAGCAAGCTGGAAAGATGGTAGGTTGTTTAGAAAATGCGATGTTTGAATTAATGATTTAGGAGGCAGAGAAGTTTGTGTAATGGTAAAGTACAAGGTATAACCTTCCAAGTAGTCAGCTAAAGTGGAGAGGAAATGTTCATTTAAGACAACAAAGTGTATCAGTTTGGGTCCAGTCAGGACAGAAAAAACCACACAGTAACATGAACAAGAAAAGTTTAACATAAAGAATTAACGATAACGGGATTAGAGTTTTGAAGGATTCACTAGTAAGAAGTAAAGGAAACTCAAAGAATATAGGATAGCAGATATATTAATATAATAGCAGACAATGCAAAAATAATGTATAATAACCAATACCCCTAGAGCTGTGATAATCTTCCTCTCCACCCAGGGCTGAGATCCAGGCTGAAGTAGTTGAAGTAGTTGGTATGATATTGGTTCAGTGGAACTTGCTGGACATCTGCTCTCTATAACTTGCTGGTTCACATAGGAGGTGTCTCATCAGAGATGCTTTGCTACAGAACCAGCCAAGAATAGTGCCAGGAGAAGCTGCTACCCACTGTGCATTGGGGAAACCAGTACTGCAGCAGGTAGGCACTAGGGAACCTGGAAGCTCAGCAGGAGCCTGTGGAGTAAACACATAGGGAACAGGAAGTAAAACCCCTTCTTCCTGCAATGTCTCTACACCACTGCCTCCTAATAAAACTTAATATCATGCCAGCTGTCAAAGTAAAAAATATTTCAAGGCCCCAGGTCCATTTTCAAAGAACAGATATAAAGGGGGATTGAGAGGTAATAAATTGATTACTGGTGGAGGAGGTCAAGGAACTGAGTGGCCATGATGTTGGATTGTTGTTCTTGTGGATATTAGAATGACCTAGATGTCTGCAAAAGTTTGCTTGGAATAGAAGGTTATAAACCAATTTGTTTCTCCAAGTGTGACCTTGGTCTATCTGTATCAGAATCAAGTGGAGTACTTTAATAATACACATTCCTTTGCCCCACTGTAGATCTTCTGAACAAGAGTACCTGGGAATAGGACCCCCAAATTTTTTAACAAGTGCCCCAGTAGATTTGAAATAAAAAAGTTATGAATATTTCAAACATGTAAAAGAAAATAGTAAAACAGCTACCAGTGTACCCAGCATCCAGTTTTAACAAATGTTCACATTTGCTTTATTTCCTGCATATGTTTTTGTTTTTCATAAAATGTTACCTAGGTTAGCTCAAGTTCCACTCTCATTCCTTTGTCCTCCATGCCTCACAGGAGGTGATTATTATGGACATTGTTGTTTGTCAGTCACTACTTTAGGCAATGGAGAGTCTTTGAGGGTTTTTGAGCAGGGATATTAACACTAGAGATGTTTTTGGAAAATCAACCAAACTGCTCTCCTAGAGAGTTCATTAGGATGAGAGGATGAAGGTGGGAAAGCCCTTGAGGAATGAGGTTCAGTGGCCCAGAGAATGTGTTACTAAGGATCTGAAGTAGAGTGAGAGACCTTTGCTTTTTTGCCCTCATGCTCTCGTGTGAAGCTCTTTGTGTCACTGTGACCCACAGTCTTTCAACGCCCTCCCCTCACTCCTTCAGTTCATTAGCTCCTTCCTGTCTTCTCTGGCTGTGCCAGCCAGCCTGGGATCTATGGGTAGTCATTTCACCTATATGCTTGCCACTGCCCCAGAATTCCTTGCTTTCTTGACATTGCACCATACCAACTGTAACTTTCCATTCTTTGTACTAATAGAACTGTTTCTTCTGCCTTGAGGCAGTGGCCTTGGCTTTTTGATTTTACTTTATTACTTACAGTAATATTTGTTATAGCCAATGTCCAAAATGAGGCAGATTTTCATCCAGATGACCTTAGTGGGCTCAAGCTTATTTTGGACTAGGTCAGGTTCCCGAAATTACTCAGACTTTGTTCTTCATTAGAAAATGTAAGTGATAACTCAATAATACTGCCAGATTTTTTTTGTCTATAGAGTAAAATTTGGATGAGCAATTGTGAAAACAACTGTTCAAGTGAAAAATAAAAATGTGCTTAAGTAGGTCAGATTTGGAAATTTAATTTATCAACAAATAGATTCTGTTTTTACTTTCATTACATAGATTTGGCCATGGGTCAAAGTCAATGAAAACTTTTGGTTGACTACACTTATTTTGCTTAAAGTATAAGTACATCAAACCAAAACATATGAAGGTCAAATCCTTGTGATAGAACTATGGATAGACACAACAATGTGGATGAATCTCAAAATGATGATATTGAGTTAAAGAAGGCAGACAAAAGAAAGTACTATACTTTCTACTTCCATTTATAGAAGATTCTTAAAAATGCAAATTAATCTACAGAGACTGAAAATAGATTAGTTGTTTCCTGGGATTTGTGGGGGAGGGGAGGAAGAAGGAATTGAAAGGTACAAGGACATTTTTTTTTTTTGAGACAGAGTCTCACTATGTTGCCCGGGCTAGAGTGCCATGGCATCAGCCTAGCTCACAGCAACCTCAAACTCCTGGGCTCAAGCGATCCTCCTGCCTCAGCCTCCCGAGTAGCTGGGACTACAGGCATGCGCCACCATGCCCGGCTAAACAAGGACATTTTTGGTGTTATGAAAAGGTTTATCTGGATTGTATGTGTGTGACTGCATCAAGGTATATGCATGTCAAAATTCATTAAATCATACACCTTAAATATGTGTAGTTTATTATGTGTCAATTGTATCTCAAAATATTTAAAAAAAATCATTAGCAAGAAAATATGTTGGTTTTAACCCATTAAAACAAACAAAAAAATCCTTGTTATAATCAGGTACTGTCCTATACCAGGGTCACCATCCAAGTTTATTCATTCATTCAGCATTTTTGAACATCCATGGTGTATACCAGGCACTCTGTTGGCAACACAGTGTTAAATGAGATTGACAAGACCCCTACTCTATGGAGCTTACATTCTAATGGAGGAGACGGATCAACAAGTAATGATAGTAAAGTGTGCCAGGTGCAGTGGTTCCTGCCTGTAATCCCAGCACTTAGGAAGGCCAAAGCAGGAGGATCACTTGAGCTCAGGAGTTCAAATCCAGCCTGGGCAACACAGCGAGACCCCATCTCTACAAAAAAATTAGTCAGGTGTGGTGGCGTGTGCATGTAGTCCCAGCTACTTGGGAAGCTGAGGCAGGAGGATTGCTTGAGCCCCAGAGTTTGAGGTTGTGGTGAGCTATAATCATACCACTGCAGTCCAATCTGGGTGACAGAGTGAGACCTTGTCGATAATAAATAAATAAATAGTAAAGTGTGATAAGTATTATGATAGGGCAAGAAAGGGCAGCTTTAAAAATCCTTAGTAGAGTTATCTAAGCTGATTATTTGGTAGTAGATGACTGAAGCTGTGTTGAAAAGGATTCTGAGGCTTAGCAGGAAAGAGCAATGATTGATCAGATATCGCCCATGCATGCGGAGAGGTAATGATGGTGAGTGTCACACATTTGCCAACATAGGGCTATACGATTAAAGTTGGCTTTATCATAAACTTCCCAACAGTATGACTATTTCAACTGATTCTGAAAATGTTTGAGAATAATGAAGATCTCTTGCTATAGATGAGGTTTTTTTTCAGAGCAGTATTTTAAATGCAAAGTGTTTCTTGTTGGGGAAACATGAAACTTCCAGACTGTAGTGTAGAGACAGAAGACAAGTGCTCTTTTGTTCTCAAACGTTCTGTTTTCAAGTGTATTTTACCCACTTATGTGACTGTGTCTGAGCCTTTGCTAAGGGTACTGCAGCTGGATTGTGTAGTGGAACCAGGTCCAGAAAAAGAATTGCTAAAGAATGCAAGTAAACAGGATGTCAGATGTTATCCTTAGCCTATTTCCCTAAACATAGCTTTTTGGCTGCAAAGTAAAATGCCATTCTTTTGGCTTCTGCTTATACACAGTGATGGCTGACAGCAGGCGCAATCTTCATTTGCTTGGCACGTTGTCATCACGCAACTCAACGTGTTTTGCAAGGAATGATCGTGACACATCATCTCTGTGAGATAGTATGAGGACATTCAGCCATTTCTTGGAAGAATTTTCTCAGCCTACCTTCTCTGAGCCCCATCGTGCCAGCACAGCGCCCCATGAGGCTCAGATCTGTCTGACCTAAGCGCCAGTTGGCATCTTCCTCCTAACAGAAGCCAGATTTTCACTGGGGCTAGACTATTTATTGACAGTGTTTTCCCAGACTGGCCCATGAGTGTCTCATTTCCAAGGTCCCCTGAAGTGCTGGCTAACCTCTATTTTCCAAGAGCACTTGCTTCCTTCTCTCTCCCCCCTCCCCAGCATCTTCCTCACTTTCTTCCCTTAGAGCTCCTTGCACTGTTTGAGTGTGTGTGTATGTGTGTTCTTTTTTTATCCTAATGAATTTGTTTTGCAGGTTTTGAAAAAGAAAACCGGTGTTATCCAGGATTTTTACATTAATTCGTATCTGTTTCCACATCTTTGAGTGTGATCTTTGTGGTTTTAAAATCCCATATTTTGAGTGGGTTCCACTGTTGTCTAAGAAAAGTTGTTTTAAACCTTTGCTCTGCAAGCACCAGAAGAGAACTCAGAAAAAGGAAGACAACAGCAGATGCAATCACGGATGTGGCTTAGTCCTTGCAGCTGCCCCAGAGAGCTGTTCAGAGTGTACCGTCCTCAGTAATGAATCCAGAAGAGCGAATCGTGACATGGCTTATATCTTTGGGAGTTTTGGATTCCCCCAAAAAGACCATCTGTGATCCGGAGGAGTTTCTGAAGTCCTCGCTGAAAAATGGGGTAGTGCTGTGCAAACTGATCAACAGACTTATGCCTGGCTCTGTGGAAAAGGTAAGGTAAATTCGCAGTATCTTTGGGACTGCTTACCACCAGAGAGCAGCAATAATGTAACTCTTGCAATTTTTCTATTGCCCAGGTCATGGGAATCTCCTACATTAGTATCTTTCAAAGAGTTAGACATTCTTACTGTTTTTTTAGTTTGAAAAGTCAGAAAATGAAATGTTATCCTTTAGTAATCGGCCCCCAAATATTAGTATAGGGAAAACATGTTACACCACTGGCAATAGGGGACAAGGAGAACACCCACGTTGCAAGCTGGCTCTGTCATGGAGATGTATGTTGTACTCCCTGTGTACTGAGGACATGTTTTGAACTTGGGGCACATATGAGTCCATGGAATAATAGAATGATTTATAATAAATCTTGATGGTGTTTTGTGACAGTTTGACTAAAATCAATGCAGATTTCCTTTCAAAAAATATCCATTAAAGGAGAGACTATTTAGCAACTAAAAGAAATAATTCAAAATGTCACATAAAGGTTGTAAAAACAATAGAAACCAGATATATGTTTTGAATGCAACGTGCTTTCAAAGTGAAACTAACTTCACTCTCTTTAGAAAAAATCCAAGATTTGAAATGTTGGAAACCCATGATCACGAGAATAGATAATTTCTAAAGTAGATACTTTAAGTAAGCTTAAAGTTATAGTTTTAAAATTATTTTCTTAAAGTCATCATGGAATGTGACTGTGAGTATAGCTGTTTTGTCTTCTTGAACCAGTTTCTATTTTTATTGAGCAAATAGATTTACTTGTAATTTCTTAAACTTGAGAAAGAGTGATAAAATGGTGATAAAACGTAGAGAAATGTGATCAAATGTACAGAACAGCCAAGGGAAAATATAACTTTAATAAATTATCATGGGGAAGGGTGAGGAAGGTAATAGCTATTGCTTTTTTTTTTCTTGAAAGCAAGAACCAAGCTCAAAAAACTGTTAGTCTCTCTAATTTGCTATGAGCACACTTGAGCAGAAAGCGTAAGAAAAAGTTTGTAAGTAGACATGGCTTGGCTCTAAAGGTTTGGTGACAATTTGAAACAAAGACCGACCGTTTGGATTTTTGCATCACTTCCTTCAGTGGTTATTTCTCTTCCTGGATTGACAGCAATGTTGCCCCATGCCTTAAAAAAGCCTACTTTCTCTCGTTATCAGCGAATGATGAATATGGTTTGCTTGGCATGGGATGACAATCTCCAAATGACATTTCATTATGTTTCTCTAGTATTGCCTGGAGCCCCAAACCGAAGTCGACTGCATCAACAACATTAATGACTTCCTGAAAGGATGTGCAACCCTTCAAGTGGAGGTAAGCCTACCCAGGGTGCTTTCCTCGTTATCATCATTTTTTGCTCTGCTAATCAAGATTGGTAGCAAAATTACTTTATTTTCATTGTCTTTGGCCACCGAGTTAAACAGAGGTACATTTTATGGAAACTGGAGTTGAGACTGGTGGTCCCCAGTAGTGGATTGCTAATCTGTCTTTTCCAGAAACCAGTTGCAAACAAAACAAAACAAAATCAAAACTCAAAAAATGATTCCTTTTATATGCAGCATCCAAGCCCTGAAAACAGGCTTCCAGTGACAGAGCTTATGCAGATGTGCTTCCCTACTAAAGGGAACAAAAAGTGGGCCACACTGGCTGTTGCAGAGGGTCATTGTAATCCCTCTCCCCCCCACCCCCGGAGCTGAGAAGAGAGGAGAGGTCACTGTCACTCTTTTTCATTAACACTTTAGAACAGAGGTTTTGAAAAGCTGAGACAACCTAGTTCTGAAGTAGAAATTGTATATTAAATTACGTGGCATTATTTTAAAAATTATTTGTTTATTTATTTATTTTAGAGACAGGGCCTCACTCTGTTGCCCAGGCTGGAGTGCAGTTGCTGGATCATAGTTCATTGCACCCTTGAACTCCTGGGCTCAAGCAATCCTCCCACCTCAGCCTCCTGAGTAGCTGGGACTATAAGCGCACAACACCACACCTGGCTAATTTTTAAAATTTTTGTATAGACGGATTCTCGCTATGTTGCCCAGGCTGGGCACAAACTCCTGACCTTAAGAGATCCTCCTGCCTTGGCTTCCCAAAGTGCTGGGATTGCAGGCAGGAGCCACTGCACCTGGCTGCATTATTTTATATTATATGGACCCCTACCATATAATACAGGTATAGAACATGTTACTGAAAGAGTGGTGATACTTCCACCTATGTGTCAAGTTATTTAACTTCTCTGGGCCTCAGTGTTTTTATCTGTAAAATGGACACAGTAATAACTACCTCTTGGGATTCTTTTAAGAATCAGATAAGATAATACATAATAATTTAGAGTTAAGAGCTCCAACCTCATAAGATCTATGAGATAACTTATGTGGAGTCCTCAACAAAAGGCCAGGGTCAGAAGAATTGCTCTATATTAGTAAATAAGCATTAATAGTATTGTCTGTGGAGAAGTAGTTGAGATTGGATTATGGACTGTGGTGCTAGACTTCTTGAAGTTCAAATCTCAGTTCTCTTTCACTAGTAGCTTTGTGACTTTGGGCATGTTACTTAACTATGCCTCTAGGCCTCAGTCTCCCCACCTATAAAGTAGGAATAATAGTGGCACCTATCTCATAGGGTTGGTGTGAGATTTCAATGAATTCATACATGTAAAGCCCCCAGAAGAGTACCTGGCATGTAGTAAGTGTTTTCCGCAGAGTAGCTATTATTATTATTATTATTATTATTATTATTATTATTGTTAGCAGTACTAGTAGCTTTGCCCCAGATAAACTGCTTCTTTCACATTTTTTCCTAAGGTTAGCCCTAGCATCACGTTACACCTGTCTCAGAATATTTTATTCCAGTTTTCCCTATCGCCCAATTTGAGCATGCTCTGTCTCTGTTTCTCTCTTTCTCTCTCTCTCTCTCTCTCTCTCTTTCTTTCTGTGTGTGGCTTTGAAGATAGGTGTGGCATGAAACCACTTCATATCCCTTATAGAATAATGTCTACTATGGAACAGATCCTGGTATTTTCTTTATTTTTCAAATAAAGACATGGTGAAGTTGCTAATGATTTCTGCAGTCTGAGGTTGCCAGAAGGTATACTGAGCTTCTTTGCATTTCTAAGAACACTAGATGATACAGAAACACCTCCTGGGTCTGGCACTGTTGGCGAGTTTTCTGATAACTAGTGCTTACTCCTTTAAACACCAATGCTTCAAATATTTTTTTTTTCCACTTTGGATAGAAACCTTTCTTAAAATTACATCATAATTTTCTGTCTTCTTAAATAAAAGGCACTGGGAATATTTTTTATCTCTTTGTGATAATTCAGGCTGACCCAAACATTGTATGAACATTGTAATGAGGCAATATCTGGCATCGTGGTTAAGCACATACCTTCTCTAGTTTGATCGACCTATGTTAGAGTCCTGGCTTGGTCAGTTACTGACTGCGTGACTCTGGGAACAGTTACTTGACCTTTCTATGCTCCTGTTTCCTCATCTGTATAATGGAGACATTAATAATATCTACTGCATAGGATTGTTTTAAGGATCAGATGAGATAACACATCTAAGGCACTTAATATGTCACTGCACATAAGACACGCACAATAGCTTTTTGCTGTCACATTATTACTAGGTAGTGCTCTTTGTACTGTTATGTGGAAAATTCTGCCTATAAGGCATATTTAGGAGCCATATGGAAGCACCCCTAGAACCCTGAGGAAAGTATAATAACATTGATACATAAGGAATGAGAGACTGAAAGCTGAGCTGGGGGGCAGCAAGTAGCCAAGAAGACTGACCATCCAGTCTCAAGCTTCCAGGTAGCTGGGAGACAGACCTAAACACAAATATTTGCAAATGCCACTGGATAGAGTAATCTCTCAGGCCCAAAGTACCTAGCACAGTGCCTGGCATAAGACATGCCTAACAGAATTTTTGCTGACTCTATAAAGCTGTAAATGTATGAAAAACAAGAAGAGCAGGGCTTGCTTGATTATTGCCCAGAACACACTGTTATTTACATAAAGAACGAATGCCAGCTTGAAACTGTCAGCTTGGAAATGCAGAAAAATGGAGCCAGAGATGCAGCACAGCACTGATAAATTGAATATTGGGCTCTGGGGCATGGTGACCACATTAAAGAGCTGCCATCTTCTGGCCCTCTGGGTGGCCACTTGGCCTCTCCAGGTAACCTCCACTTTTGTGTTTTCATATGGCTGCCATGTCTTAGTGTTTCTAGAGGATCACACAGCTAGTAACTGATCAGGGAAGTGTGCTGAGACACCTGGGGGACAAAGTGCTCTCTGAGGCATCTCCCCAACTTTGACAGTGTCCTTTGAAACACAAAAGTTTTTAAAATTTTTTTTTCATTATTTATAACACATGAATCCGAATTGCATGAAGTTTTTAAAATTTTGATAAAGTCAAATTCATCTATTTTTTCTTTTGTTATTTGTGCTTTTGGTATCATATCTAAGAAACTCTTGCCTAGTCAAATGTCATGAAGATTTACTCCTGTTTTCTTCTAAGAGTGTTATAGTTTTACTTCTTACATTAGGGTCTTTGATCCATTTAGAGTTAATTTTTGTATATTGTGGGATATAGGGGTCCAATTTATTCTTTTGCATGTATACATCCAGTTGTCTCAGCACCATTTGTTGAAAAGACTATTCTTTCCCCTACTGAATTGTTTAATGATTGTTTAACGTAGCTTTGTAGTAAGTTTTAAAATCAGAAGGTATGTGTACTCCAACTTTGTTGTTTATTTTCAAAATCATTTTAGCCATTCTGGATCCCTTGGATGTCCATATATATATTTTTTTCAATTCATTTTATTGATTTCTTTTATTTATTTTTTCTCCTTTATAAATTTCAAAATATTAAGGGGGGTACAAGTATTTTTGGTTATATGGATCACTTTTGTAATGCTTGAGTCACGGCTATAGGTGCACCCATCACCCAAATAGTGTTCATTGTACCTATTAGGTAGGTTTTTGTCCCTTTTATCCTTCACCCTCCCCCCTGCTTGATTTCCACTGAGTTTTACTTCCCTCTGTGCACAAATTTTAGGATCAGTTTGTCCATTTTTGCAAAAAAAAAAAAAAAGCCAGCTGAGATTTTTGATAAGGATCATGTTCAATCTGTAGATCACTTTGGGGAGTATTGCCATCTTAATAATATTAAGTCTTTGAATCCATGAACATGGGATTTATTTCCATTTATTTAGGTTTTCTTTAATTTCATTCAACAATGCTTTGTAGTTTTCAGTGTACTTATACTATTACTGTAAATGGGATTTTTTTGTCGATTCAGTATTTGAATTGCTCATTGCAAGTAAGTGTATGGAAATAGAATTGATTTTTTATATTCATCTTGTATTGTTCACCTTTGTTGAACTTATTCATTAGTTCTAATCATTTTTTGGTGGATTCCCTTACGGTTTTCCTATACAAGATTATGTCATCTGTGAATAGAGATAGTTTTATTTCTTCCTTTCCAATCTGGATGCCTTTTATTTAATTTTCTTCCTTAATCTAACTGGCTAGAACCTCCAGTACAATATTGACTAGAAGTGGTGAGAGCAGACATCATTGTCTTATTTCTGATTTTAAGGGGGGAAGGCTTTCAGTCTTTTACCATTTTTTTTTTTAGAGACAGAGTGTTGCTCTGTTGCCCAGGCTGGAGTGCAGTGGTGCAATAATAGCTCACTGCAGCCTCCAACTCCTGGTCTTGAGTGATCCTCCCACCTCAGCCTCCCAAAGCACTGGGATTACAGGTGTGAGCCACTGTGTCCAGCTCAGTCTTTCACCATTGAGTATGATATTAGCTGTAGGTTTTTGGTAATTGCCCCTAACAAGGTTGAGAAGGTTCCCTTATATTCTAGTTTGTTATTTTTTATTTGTTATGATGAAATGGTGCTGGAGTTTGTCAAATTCTTTTCCTGCTTCTGTTAAGATGACTATTGGTTTTTGTTCTTTATTATGTTGATATGTTGTATTATACTGACTGATTTTCATATATTAAATCAATCTTGAATTCCTGGGATGCACCCCAGTGGGTCATGTTGTATATGCACATAGACATTTGTGCACATCTGTGATTATTTTTTTCCTTTTTTTGGGGGGGTAGGGTCTTCCGATAAAGACCGGAAAACCTGCTAGACAAATTCTAAAAGAGCTATAACACTTGCGATTATTTTTTTATTTTTATTTTTTTGAGACAGAGTCTCACTGTGTTGCCTGGGCTAGTGTGCCGTGGCATCATCCTAGCTCACGGCAACCTCAAACTCCTGGGCTCAAGCAATCCTTCTGCCTCAGCCTCCCGAGTAGCTGGGACTACAGGCATGTGCCACCATGCCCGGCTAATTTTTTCTATATATTTTTAGTTGTCCGATTAATTTCTGTCTATTTTTAGTAGAGACGGGGTCTCGCTCTTGCTCAGGCTGATTTCGAACTCCTGAGCTCAAACAATCCGCCCGCCTCGGCCTCCCAGAGTGCTAGGATTACAGGCGTGAGCCACCGCGCCCGGCCCTTGCGATTGTTTTTGAAGCATCTTTCTTCATAGAAATGGAATTACTGTGTCAAATTTTGATAGATAATGTCAAATTCCTCTACAAAAATGCTATACCAAGTTACGCTCCCACCAATAATGTAGAACGTGTCTTCTTCCTCATATCTCTGGCAACACTGGATATTATTTATCTTTAATGTTCGCTAAACTGATGAACGAAAGTGGTATTTTATTTATTGCTGTATTTTGTATTTCATGATTCCTAATGAATTCGGACACTCTCTCACCCTTTTGTAGTTCATTTGTATATCTTTTTTTGTGAACCAAATATATCTTTCTTATTTTCTTACAGAGTGGAGAAGGCAGGGAAAATACTCAGGCCTCAAGTGAAAACTTTCCAGAACATATAGGAAAATCCTCATGTCTAGGTAGAGTGTCACTAATATGACCAGGAAATCCCTTGACAACAAAAGTTATAGCAATGGTAGTTTTATTTTTGTGTTGCCTTTGAAGTTGATGGAAGTCAGGGGCACATACAGTTTTTCTGATCAGTCAAGAATGGCCTTGGTGGTACCTCTATGACTGCGTTGTCCTGGCTACAGCCACATGACCAACTGGTCTGTGAAAGCTCTAGCCCTGTGGTTTTCCTTCAGTCAGGCCTTTCCCCTGGTTCAGCCCCAGCAGGTACTCAGGCTTCATCCTCTGCCAACATTACTACCAGCCCATTGCCAGGAACACACTTCCACCTCCTATTCAGCTCCTGGGCCAAATTTATTTTTTTATTTTCTACCTGGGACAAGTTTGCTTTGTAAAAAAGATATTTTATTCTTGAAGGATTTCATTGAATGTGTATGAGGTTCAGTTAGTACTTCTTTCACTTTCTTTCTCCCTCCCTCCCTCCTTCTCTTCCTCCTCTTTCTTCCTTTCTCTCCTTCTCTCTCTCTTTCTTTCTTTCCTGTACCAGCTGGTAGCAGTATGGTTTTTTCCTCTGCCCCCACCCCCTCATTCCCTCCTGTCTCCCTGAGTCACTCCATCTGCCTTGTCACTGGAACAGCATGGGTGCTCTCCCCAAAGTGAGGCCTGTGGGATGGACGATTTGCCATTTCCTAGGGGCTGCTCTGCAGGGAACAAGTTCTGGAAGTAAGACAGCTCTGCTAATGATCAGGAATCAAGGCTGAATCTTTAGGAGAGCAGTGTCTCCCCGGAGGACTTAGACACAAGGCGGAGGACTTAGACACAAGGCCAGGCAACTAACCAGCAGCTGTAATGGGTATCAGCAGACCTTCCTCAGAGCCCTGACCCTGCCACCCAAGGGTTGTAATGGTTGTAATGTCTGTTTTTTTTTTTTCTTTGAGACAGAGTCTCACTGTGTTGCCCGGGCTAGAGTGCCGTGGCGTCATCCTAGCTCACAGCAACCTCAAACTCCTGGGCTCAAGTGATCCTC
>NW_012150596.1:1051190-1093183 GCF_000956105.1 Propithecus coquereli | reverse complement strand
TGTCCAATTAATTTCTTTCTAATTTTAGTAGAGACGGGGTCTCGCTCTTGCTCAGGCTGGTTTTGAACTCCTGAGCTCAAACAATCCGCCCGCCTGGGCCTCTCAGAGAGCTAGGATTACAGGCGTGAGCCACCGCGCCCAGCCATAATGTCTGTTTTTAACTGTCCCATTTCCATCAGTTTCTGCTGGGCAAACCTTTGCATATTTAACTGCTCAATTTGAGCTAGTGGGAAAGCCAAAGAGGATCTTGGCAAGTTCTTTTTTTCCTGTTGAGCAAATCTGACACACCTAATGGAATTTCCAAGAGTCACATTAAATGTCACCCACAACTCTGGTCATCCTGATCTTTTACTGACTGCATTGTATTTCTGCAAAAATAAGACTTCGAGTAAGGTTATGCATATTTCCCATCTATCACGAACCTTTCCATTCCCTCCCAAAGAGACTATTTGATTTGGGGCCTGTTATCGGAGAGCCTAGGAAGGACATCCAGGATAGTCCGGGGAAGGGAGGTATGTGAAGGGCCGCTGAAGAGGCTTCTCTGCCTGACTGTCTCAGTGGCTCACCATAGAGCTTCTGGGTTCCGAGTTGCATCTGGGGATGAGGGAGGAGGCGGGCCACCAGGAAGGGCTAACTCGTGAGTCTAGGATTCCCGCCCGAGGCTTTGGCAGTGACCCGCGCAGGCCAGGAGCCGGCAGCCCCGGGCTGGGGGCTGAAGCAGGCGGCAGCAGCATGCGCAGTGTGGCCGCCGCCGCTACACCGCGTCTTTTGCTGCTGCCACGGCTACCCCGGCTGCTGCTGCTGCTGCTGCTCTGCCCTGCGCCGCTGTCACTTCCAGTTCCTACTTCTGCGATCCAGGTCCGGGTCACTGCTTCCCCGCCGCTGGCCCAGTCCCTCCAGGCCGCTCTCCCTCCGGGGCTCTGGCTCCGGGCAGGAGGGGACCAGCGCGAGCAGCTGAGTGGGGTCCGGAGGAGCCCGTCCGGCTGGCTTCCCAGGCAGCCGCTCCCCTCCCGCTGCCGCCCCGCGCGCCCTCGCCCGGCTCGCAGCCAGCGCGCCCAGCGAGGCGCGCCTCCCGCGCCCCCCATTCGGCTCCGCAATCCTCCACCCGCCGAGCGGCGCGGCTCTGGCAGCAAGAACTTGAGGGCAAGAATCTGACTTCCCTTTCGATTAAAAAACAATCCCTGGGCTGGAGAGGTTGCGGGCGCCGCACAGAGTTTGGAGAGGGGCGCCCCCTCCTTGCCCGCGTCCAGGCGCAAAGTTGCAGCCGCCCCTCCCCGCTGGGGCGAGGCGAGCCCAGCTCTCCAGTTTCGCCCTGGTGGCGGCCGCGCTCAGGGCAGGGTCCCAGCTCCGGCTGGGTTGAACGGTTCCCGCAGCCTTGGCACAGGCTTGCCCGCCGCTCTTTGGCCCCGTGACTCGGGAGGGCGAGCCGCTTTCAGGAGGCGGCGGCGGCGGCGCGGCTGGAGTGAGCGAGCAGCCGGAGGACAGGCGGGCAGCGGCCGAACCAGGTGACCTGCCTGGGGGCAAGGGGTCAGGGGAAGGGGAGCACTCAAGGGCCTGAGGGTGGGTTCCGAAGGACCTCCATGAGAGGAGCCGCCCTTCCTCCTCACTACCGCGGATAGAAGCCCCAGCCGTGGGGTCCATTCTCTGCCAGGGCCTCGCTGTGCGCTGAGATCCAGGGTGCGGGGAGGGGGGTGTGGGGGCTAAGGGCGCAGATAGAGGACGCGCCAAACTTAGGGGCTAGTTGTCCAGCTCTGGCTGAAGGTTTGCATCAGACCGATTCTTTTCCCCGGAACCAGAGCAGGAGTCAACAGTAGTATTTTTGATACTAATTTGATGCCCTCCCAATCCTGGGCATCCGTACATTTGGGGATGTTTTCTGCGTTGAGTACACAGGTCTGTCGCAGGAATGGTTTGTGGATGGGAAAGACCTGTCTGTACTCTACAAGGTGTTTCCAAGTGTCCGTTGTTAATTTCAAGTTTTCATTTTTCAGTCATTTAGGAACCCAACAGGTATTTGAGCTATTTCGTTTCTTAGGTCTAGACTGGAGAGCCCTCAAGTTTGTGTCTGTTCCCTCAAAGGTCTTATATTTTCATTTTTGGTTTCTTATTTTTTTTTTGATATTGGGGTGACAGACCCAATTTTTCCCCCTTTAATGTGCAGTGGGAGTAAAACTACAGTAAAGGAATATATTTTTCTATGCAACTATTTGTATTTTTGTCAATAAAAGCTTCACATAAACCAAAAAACCTTACAGAATAGGATAGATTTCAGCTGATGTACTGTAAAATATTAATAATTTTTAAGGCGGGATTCGAAGGTACAAACTGTTTTTTAAACTTATATTTGCCTGGAAAACCCATAGTTTGTCCTTGAACTTCCTATCTTAATTTTGACATTGACCATGGTAAGAGGATCTCTGATGACATCATTTGCTCCAGCCACAATTCTGGTGTTTCTTAACTGAGAGCACCTCTCTCCAAAATGTGAGGCCTGGGCCTGCCCTTGTACTTCAGCTGAGGCATTTCCAAGGATTTCTCTTCAGAAAAGTATTATGCTACATGCCAGGCAGTGCTGCAGTCCCTTCTTACATAAGCCAGCTTCAGGCCGGTGTAGGCTCTGGGTGTGCTTGGAGCAGTTAAAACAAGGGAGTGTTCTGTCTCAGTCTGGGGAGATGATTGGGGTTTTGAACAAAGTAAATTTCCAGCTAGTAATCTCATCTTGCATTTCTTTGGTGCTTAATTTTTTGGAATGCCTTCTACTTAATCTTATCTGAAACTCACCATGCCCTTGTAAAAGATGTAGGAGAGATGGCATTACTTTCATTTGACAAAGAAATAAAAGTTTAGTTAACCAAAGTCATACAGCTTACCAGTGGTAGGATCAAAACTCTAACCTGGATCTCTTGCTTTCAACCTAGGTTTTGTTTTGTTTGTTTGTTTTTACTAAAATGTGACATTTTATACAAAAAATGTTTCATTGGGCACATTTTGTGGATGGTATGTTTTCCAAGCTACTAATTTTTTCTATTCTTTTTGCCAACTCACATCTCGGCATGTGTACTTTGTTCACGAATGGCTGGCACTGTTCTTAGAGGTGAGGGCAGGAGTAACATTTTCCAAAGGAGGGTCTGTGGTTTGTATTTACCTATAGCTCACTGCCTCCTCTCCATTCACATTCAGGGCTAGCAGGTGCTCAACAGAGTGAGCAGCCAGGGCCCAGAAATTTCTGGTATTCATTTGACATCATTAGTTCAAGTATAGTATTACTTCAGTCTTTACAAAGAAACTCATTCAGGAGGAGAAATTGGAGAGTGTGAGTTTTGTTCCTTTGCAGCAATTGGTTCGTCACTATGCTTAGGAACTTAGATGCAAAGGAGGAAAAGGAGTTGAGTATCTACCATTTCTCAAGCACCTGCTATGTTCCAGGTACTAGGCTAAGTGCTTTACGTATATTATCATTTTCAATCCTCATGATAATCCCAAGAAGTAGGTAGCATTGTACCCATTATGCTATGGTGGAAAGTGAGGTTTGGAGATGATCCAGACAAACACTTCACACTGCCAGTGCAAAGCAGAGCCAGAACGTAATCACTGATGAACTTTATTTCAGAACTCATTCCCTTTTCCCTGAGCCAGACTGTTGCCCCCTAGGAACTATTGATAAATACAGGAACACCTAACCCTTTGGTTTTCAGACATGGCTGTACATTAGAGTCACCTGGGGTGCCTTTAAAAAATACAAATGTTGGGGTCCCATAACCCAGAGATTCTGAGTTAATTGGTCTGCAATGAGGCCTAGGCATTGGTATTTCTCTTTTAAAAAAATGTTTAAGTGAACTTTATATTGAAGTATAACATACATTCAGGAAATTGCACAAATCCTAATTATATAGTTTGGTGAATTTGTACAAACTGAATACACCCATATGATCAGTGCCCTGAATAAGAAACGGAACAGTATCAACACCCAGAAGCCACCCTATGCCCCTTCCCAGTCACTACCCTTCATTAAGAGGCACCATTACTCTGACTTCTAAGATAATAGATTCATTTTTTTCCATTTTGGTATTTTCTGTGAGTGGAATCATACAGTATGTACTCATCTGTATAAGGTTTCTCTCACTCAGCTTAATATTAGTGCAGGTCATCCATGTTGTTGCAGGTACTAGTGGTTTGCTCTTTTTTATTGCTGTGTAGTATTTCATTGTATGGATGTACCATATTTTGTTTTTCTATTTACTTGTTTCCAGTTTTTGGTTGCTATGAACAAAGCTGCTATGAATATCCTTCCGAATGTCTTCTGGAGAACATACATGCATATTTCTCTTGGGTTTTAAATATGGCAGGGGAACTGCTAGGTCATAAGGTGTGTACATGTTCAGCTTTAGCAGGTACTGCCCGGCAGTCTTCCAAAATGGCCAAGCCTTGTGATTATGTTTTTTGGAAAGCTCTGCAAGTGTTCTGATGTGTGTCCAGAGTCAAGAACCATTTCCCTGGTTTATCCAGAGTTCAGCAATCTAGCGACCTCAAGCGTCTACCACCAATCTGAGAACTACAAAGAAGGAGATACTGGCCTCCTTCTCAGCTTCGGATCTTCTAGACAGTCTTCTCTGCTGAACTGAGCAGCTTGCGTCCATTTTCCCATAATCCCTTGTGCTGAGCTACCTTTACACTGCTTTTCCACTCTTGCTATGGTTTATGTGTGAACACATCTGCTATTTTTGGAACTTCTCAAAGGCAGGAACCATAGCCTGATCATTCTTATAAACCTAGCACCCAGCATAGAACATGGCACATAGCAGGTGCTTATAAGTGTTTGTTAGATCAATGACTGATAGAATGACTGAGTGGTCAGAGAAGATCTGGGCTGCAAAAGAGATGTCCCATCTTTGCACAAAGACTTGTGCACTTTACTCATAGGACAGTGCCTCAGGCCGTCGCTCAGAGCCTAATTGCTTTTACTTACCTAAGCATGTTAGCAATGGGTAATCTGGTTGTTCACCCCAAAACTGATTAGAAATAGCAAATTAAATGAGATGAGGTAAGGTATGTTGAAGCACTTTGTAACCTGGAAAACAGCATCTAAACAGAACGTCGTGATGAAGGGAAAAGAGGGGCTACTGTAGATTAGATACACTGGCAGTGGCAGAAAGTCTACATGTCCATTATACCATGAAATCATAGCGCATCAGCAAAGGACACAGAAAAACTGTAAAAAGTAGACCCCAAAACACCTAACTATCCAGAGACTTTGGGTGTGGGGTTCGGCATCCTAACACACGCTGTGTGCTCTAATGACTGGAATTTGTTCCTTTTTCTGCCTTGATCTGGGTTTGATTCCTGGTCAGGGAAACCTTTTTTTCTTGACAAGTAGTATAGTAGTGCAGGGGCTAAGAGCTTGAGCTTTGGACTTGGACTGACCCAGGTTGGCCACTTATTAGGAATATGCTACCTCCTAGGGTTAAATGAGAGAAAGCAAGTAAAGCACTTTGCACCGGGCCTGGCACCGAGTAAACTCTCAATAAAAACTAGTTCCTAATTGGAATTTTAATATATCCCAGCAGATCAGTGTTCATAAATAACACTGCATTATCAAAAAAAATTCACTTAGTTCAGTTATGTTAAGCTGGCTTTGTTTAAGGAGTGAGTCATTGGTTTTTAGAAATATTTCCTCTTGAAATCTTAACATTAAAAAAATCAGATGCAGGGAAAAGGTAAACTGAACTCTCCAAGGGTTCTGAGGTTTTACACCAGTAACATTGTGAATTTAGACAGGGATAAAATTTGAAATGGGGAAAAAAAATCTAGCCACCTTATCTCTCATTTCTATGCTCTATTTGGCAGAGACCACTTATTTTTGGAAAACCGTTTTAAAAAATAAAGTCAAAGGTAAAATCCCCACATATGTCCTAATACTTAATTTGTCTCTTTGGAAGGCAAAACAAAGTTGAATATTTCTGGGCATTTTAGAGGAATGGTGATGGCAGGCTTGTCCTGTGTTCTTAAGGCTTAATAGCAGAAACTAATCCTTTCAACATTATTAGCATCTTTTGCTGACTAATTGAAGTGCTTTTTTTCCTGAACTTGAAATTCTCAGTGCCTCTCATCATAGAGAATAATTTGAATTTAGATAGAATGTATTGAAATGTGTTTAAAATTATTTATATGCCATGTTTAATTTTTAAATATTTTATTTGGAAGGCTACATAAAGTCAGTTTAAATTTCAGGGATATTGTAGCCCAGTGATATCCATGGAAAAGAGATTGGAATTTTTAACTATAGTTTCAGACAATATACATGCAGTCTTAGGAGTTTTAGGAACTGATTGTAAGAGTTCTTATTCTTTCTCCAGCTTATTGTCTTGCTGTTGTTCTCAACGCTTAGCATGGCCAATTTTCAACTCTGAAAACAATTTGTATATGGTTTCCTTTATAACAGCCCAGGACTAGAAATACGTTTGGGGATCAAGTTGTAAAGAAGAACTGGAGAAGACAAAGCAACTGAATTCTTCAGAGATGATGAATTATTCAATTGTTAACCACAGTAACTTCTTGAGCTACCATTTTGTGTTCTAATAATAGAAACAGTTTGGACGGATTCCTCTGGGAATTGAAAAATCAGGAAATCTTTTCATTCTTTTTTAGTCTATGCATAAATTAGAAGAATGTGAGAAAAGATTATTTTCAGTTTCTCATGTTTACCTGGATGAAATAGTTTAATTTTTGTGTCTTTTAAAACAGATATATTTATTTTATAATTAAAATAGTTTGAAAATTTAAAATGCACCCCAGAGCAAGATGCTTGTTGTTTTAGTTAAATTAAACAATTCATTGAATGACTTTTTATTTTGAGTGATGATTGACAAAAACATTCTCCCTTACCCTCAGGAAATAAACAATAAACCTGATAAATTGGGCATAGTTGAGGGGGGAAATCAAAATCAATGGCCATTATTAAAAAAAACACAATATGTAATATCTAAAAAGGAAAAACATTGTTTCTGAATTGGGTTGAATGTACCAAATACATGCCAAAAGGAATTCATTTTATTAGAAAATTTGATCAATGGGATCTTCCTATAAATTATCTGGTTTTAAATCTAACTCACTCTCATTTACTTTTTTTTTTTTTTTTCTGAGACAGAGTCTCACTCTGTTGCCCAGGCTAGAGTGAGTGGCGTGGCATCAGCCTAGCTCACAGCAACCTCCAACTCCTGGGCTCAAGCGATCCTCCTGCCTCAGCCTCCTGAGTAGCTGGGACTACAGGCACATGCCACCACACCCGACTAGTTTTTCTAATTTTAGTAGAGACGGGGTCTTGCTCTTGCTCAGAGCCGGTCTCGAACTCCTGAGCTCAAACAATCCTCCCGCCTCGGCCTCCCAGAGAGCTAGGATTACAGGCGTGAGCCACCGCGCCCGGCCACTCTCATTTACTTTTAATGTTGACTCTAATCCAGGCTGTTTCTGGGGACAACAGAACACCATATACCTCTTTATTAAAACCCCTCAGTCTTGGCCAGCTATCCCCTATTCCAGCCCCATTCTAATTTGGTCATATGTTAGACCTGAGGTGGCTCTACGGATCAGTTTGAGAGGTGATAAGATGTTGCTAGCACAGCATAAGGTATGCAGAGCAATTGGTGATGACATTTGGGGTTAGTACCCAAAGGAAATACAGAGTCTGGCCTTTGAATTGCAAATGAAGAGGTGTGAAGCCCTTGCTTACTAACTTTTTAGAGGGAGGTGTATGTCCATGTAGTCCAGAAGCTACTGTGTACCTGCATTTCAACAATGACATTGCCACTTCCTCTTCTGTCATCTGGAAGAAAGAGTTACAACACCAGACATCTGTCTGATTAGCTCCAGGCTTTGTCATACCCTGGAAGACTGGACCCCACCACACAGAGAGATGTATGAGTTTAGAGATGTGGATCATCCAAAATAGTATATAGTCACACATCATTTCTATTTGGCTTCTGGCAGATTTACCTTCCTAATTACGTTCTGCTTGAAAAATAGAATAAAATCTCAGCTTTGTACTTTCTTGGAGACTTGAATATTATTACAGAGATCAGACATGTCAATTGAGGGATTGAATAGGGCGATAGGGAAAAGAAGGAATTAAATTAAGGTGAGACGAAATGCAGCAGTTTGCAAAGCAGTGAGTGAAACGGTTATTAAGGACTTGTCTCACCCTAGACAATAACAAAGACGTTTCCTTACTCCTTGGAAGCCTGGATGTTATTTTAAGAGGCATCTTTAAAGTGCAAGCTCTTAACATCGTTTATGAAGAGCCCTGCCTGTGAAGCAGGCCTGAACACTAAGAAATATTTCATCTTGTAATTTGTATGTTCTTCATAGTGAGGTCTCCAGGCCAGGAGCGGTGGCTCACGCCTGTAATCCCAGCACTCTGCGAGGCCAAGGTGGGAGGATCACTTGAGCTTAGGGGTTCGAGACCAGCCTGAGCAAGAGCGAGACCCCCATCTCTACTAAAAACAGAAAAAATTAGCTGGCATGCTGACACGCACCTGTAGTCCCAGCTACTCGGGAGGCTGAGGCAGGAGGATCGCTTGAGCCCAGGAGTGAAGTTGCTGTGAGCTAGGCTGACACCACAGCACTCTAGTTCAGGTGACAAAGGGAGACTGTCTCAAAAAAAAAAAATAAAAAACAACAACAACAAAAAAGCATAACAAGTTCTGTGGGGATATTTACCGATAATTTCTGAGAAATGTATGCAAATCAAGAGAATGCAGTATTTTACTAACAAAAGAAATTTAACAACTTCTTTGGGAAAATATGCATTGTGATAATGGAAATAAACATTGACACTGTAATATAACCAGTTTACATTCTCTGAAGATGGGCTGGTATTTGGGAATGTGTTGTGTAATTGGGAAAAGTCTTGATTTGGGATTTAAAAATCGCCTTCAAGGAAAGACAACAGAATGGAAAACAATGGCTTAAGGGTTAGTGTACCTGTGAGTGACTTCTTCATTTGCCAGACTTTATATATTATATATATAATAATGTTCATTTATATATATAATAGTATTTGTTTTATTTCTCATCTTAAAACAAATTTATGTATTAGTCCCTGGCGTGTATACTAGGTGTTCAGTAAATATTTGTTAAATGGATAATGAATGGATTTTTGAGTGGAAATGAATTTTTAAAATTTCATTTAGATAGCTTGTGTATCTGTCTACATGTAGATCATTAAAGGTTGACTTTTATTTATAGAAATGATTCTTTAGTGGGTGAAAATAAGGATAAAAAGAAAGCTGGGTCTTCCTAATACAGCATTGCTCAGTTTCTTTATGCCAAGCTAAAGTTCCTGTTTACAGTTTTTTAAAATTAAAAAAAAAAAAAGAAAATTAAAGGTGTGAGAGACTAGCTCTCCCATGATATCTTATGGAAGTCCTTCTCTGCTTTTCTGTTTCCCAGGCTACTGCTTACTTCTTATGCTACCCAAACTCTCTTGATTTCATGGAGTTTTCAAGGTGGTAGCTTTGCACGTGAAGGCTGTTTAACTGTGGCTTTCTCCAAAGTGATACCAGGCAGTAACTCCACTTCCTCTTGGTGAGGTAAATGCTTTGTCAGCATTCTTCACTTCTTTCAATCATAGGCTTCGAAAAGAAGAATTTATTTTACCAAGTGATTGAAAATATACGAGCCCTGATTTATCAGGTTCTACTAGAAAAAAAATTGCCTTTCCCCCTCTCTTTCCTTGTCGGAAAGGCATCCCCAAAGGAGAGGTGTTTCTGGTGGAAGAAATATGGGTTTGAATTTTACATTGGGAGGAAAGACTGACATTCAGCGAGTATTTGTTCATGGTCTACATGGTAAGCACCGTGCCTGGCACTGTGGGCTCCTGCCTATTGGAAAGAGGCAACGTGTATATGCGAATTTAACAGCATATAGCAGTGTTTGCCTAGGTGTCCAAGTTAGTGGTTCCAGAGTCTAGAGCCTAAATGCAAGAGGAGTTCAGAAATAGGGAAGCCTGTTGTGTACTGAGGTGTAGTGTTTGGGGAAAACCCCATAGAGGGGGAGTGATTTAGGAAAGGCCCTGAAGAATAGCTAGGATTCAGATGGTTGATAGAACTTTCTTAAGGAAAAGTATAAATATCAGAGAGTGAGGAACAGTGAAGAAAGAGGATTCTGGGGCATTTAAGGAGATGATGGTGACAAATGATGGGCTTGCTAAGGTGAGACCAGCTTGGGAAGAAATTTGAATGTTAGGCCGAGGAGAACGGACTTGATCTTCGGTTATATCAGGCTTTTGTGGGATGATGTTGCTGTGCTTTGAGAGACATGGGTGCTGAGAGCACCATTTCTGATGTCTCTAATATCTGAGCTCCAGAATGCCCACTTCACAGTGTTCGGATTGTTTCCTAGGCACAAATCCTCTTTGGAATAAGATGGAGCAAAATTAATTAATTAACTGATTAATTAATTGATGTCTGTTAGGCATACTTTTGAAAAAGTGACTCACATGGAGATATAATCAAGGAGTGCCAAAAAGTCTTTGCCAAATGAATCACTAAAGGTGATCTCTAAGTAAAGAAAGAAAATGATGATAACTTTGGCACAACATCCTTTCCTCTCAGATTAGCTGGTGTTAGAAGGACTTTGGGCGTGTAATTTGTAGCCTTTCAAATTTCATGTTAGCCCTTCTGGCTGCGGGTGAATTACTTTGCTGTGTCCCACTGTGCTCTCGCTGTAACTAGGAGCTAGTTTTAGAGCATGGGTATGAACAGGTGAGTGTGGTGTCTGTCATTTATGCTCTTTTACAATAAAAAGAGTTAAAAATATAGCCAATTCCAGCAACTCGGTGAAATCCTACAGTTCTTTCCAGTTTCCCTTCTCTATAACGATTAGGTCATGGTAGTTTGTGATGGGATTTAAAGGAACCTCTATTACTTGCGACAGGCCAGCAATTGTGGACTTTGCCCCTACTCGGCACACAGCCCAAAAAATTCACAACCATAGAATTTGAAGCACATTTGGTCACCTCACAGTCACAGGGCTTAATTTTGCAGATGAGTGCAGGTACATCTCACTTTAGATGATAGATGTTTCCTGGAAAGTTGCATGGAGATTGGATTTTTTCTTTCCTGAGTGATAGTTCTTTCTGAATTGATTATACTTTTTGCAATGCTTTTTGTTCAGTTATGATTAATCATGTATTGGCGAGAGCATCTAAACTTTCACTAATTAATCAGATATCCATTGAGCACCTACTACGTGACAGGCAGTCTTCTAGACAGTGAGGATACAGAAGTGAAAAAACAATTTTAACTGGCGTCATGGGCTTATACTCTAGGTATAATGTACATTTAAGTCTCTCGTGTACACAACATCCTGTCGATCAACCAATGAATGGTTATTTATCAAGTATCTTGTATATGTTGAACATTGGGGCCAGAGATGTGGAGGAATTTGGACTTCAAAGAGCTTACCTTCTAATTGGAAATCCAGAACTAATCTTGACACCCACAGAATGAATAAAGAATATTGGATTGATAGGCCACTGACAGCTTAAGTGTGCTGCATCTCTACAGGCTGTAAGGCTGTAGCTATTCAGAAGAAAGAAACGCGAAGGTAGGTCAGTGGAGGGCTTTATGGAGGGTGATAGGTGAAACTACCAGAGAAGCTGCTGCTGAAAGCCACCTGCAGTGACTCTTTTTTTCCATGGCCTTCCTTTCTCCCTAGTCTTTGTGTAGGGCTTGTGTACCACCAGTCTCTCCTGTATATTCTGCTGGGCTCTAGGGCTCCAACCCTAAACCCTAGTAGGTTCCTAGGAAAGCAGGGGCTGCAGGAGCCCTCTCTTCATAGGCGAGGCTCCTCCCTAACTGCCTGGACTGTTAAACAGGCAGAGAGGAGCTGTTGACTACTGAAATTTCTGAGGATATCCTCATCGTCTTCATATGTTTACCTTGATTTTCTCATCACGGGGATCTCTAAAATAAATAGTACTGTGAATATCCAGGGTATTTGTTTCTCCTTTATATCAAAGGACAAGGAAAAAGCATAAAGGATGTTGCATATTGATTTGGGAACACACGTCTGGGCACTCTTCAATATCAAAATGGATTATTTTCCAAACGTTCATTTGTAAGTTATTGTTGGTAACACAGAAAACATTTTCCCATAGAAACAAGATTCTGCACGGTGATTATTTTTTCTGGCTGGCCCACAGCAGCCTATTTAATAATGTGGCTGAACTATAGCACTCACAGAGACTAAGTGGCAGGTGTCATGCTATGTCTCTCAGAAAATCTGTTCCACATTCCAATTTGGAACACTAGGAAGTCAGTTTCCTTCTCTGAAAGGAGGGGGTGGGGGCATTGGGGAGGACACCCCCAGGTCTGGCACACAGATGCTCCAGCAGCTGAGGCATCACTCGTTCACCCCCACCCCTCAAAACTGGCAGCCAGTGTGACTCCTGCAAAGGCTCTGATGACAGGAGCATAGGAGGAGGGGCGGAAGCAAGCCACGATGGCTGGCTGGCTGTGGGGCAGCTGGGTTTAGGCCTCCTGCTTCCTGTCCTTGGCTTGGCAAGTGCTATTGACAAGAGATTTCATCTTTCCCTTTCCTTTATGCCCGTTCTCTTTTTGGTGAGATTATTCAAAACCAGTTGTTCTCTTTTGCTCTCTCTGTTTTTAATGCTGCTACTGGCCCCACCAAGATGCCTATGTCATTCCTCATTCATTCCCCTTTTTCCTGAACAATGAGTACTCAAATAAAGAATAAGTCTCTGTCATGGAGAAAGTGGGTTTTCCCCTAAAAGAGTGCTGACAAGGAAGAATGGAAGTCATAAGGTGTGATATGGTGATGCTGAGATGACCATCAGAAAGTAGATTTGGTGACTTTGAAATGAAGGTGAACAGTGAGGGGTTAAGCTCAGATCTTGGCTCCTATCATAGGAGCTCTATGGAGCTGAACTTCCTGGCTCTGAATTCTATGAGGTTCAAATAATCTAGGAGTCCCTATTAGTTATGTAAAGTGACTCTATAGAAACCCACAGAGACAAAAACATAGATAGTTAAAGCTGTCCATGATCACAGTCCAAATGCCATTATACAGTGGCAGCAAGATAGAGCCAGAATTTATAAATAGGTCATTTCAAAATGATATTTTGAAAAATCAGCTTGTAAACAGGTAATAATTATGTTAGGCTACAATACCCCAGACTCCTTTTACTCTCATTCTGTACTACCCACCACATTTATAATTATAATTTGGCTTACCATACTCTATTGGAAGAGAATGCTCTGGTCATAAAACAGGGATATCTAGTCCTATTAGTGGTTCATTTTTTTTAGTAAAAATTAAGAAATTGGCATTTTGGTTTATGTATTGGCCTTTTGTGAGCTTGGCTAGCATGAGTCCATTCTCAAGCACCTCAAAAATTGAAGACCAGATTCTGGACCTTGGGGACCCAGCCAAGATGCTGCCTTTGAAAGCCTCTATTCAGATGATGGACCAGCAGGCCTCTCACTGAACTCCTTTAGTCAAAGATACCTCTCACTTTCCAGATGGGAAGCGGAGACTCAAAAAAGTGGTGTTGCTTTCCTAAGGTCCTCACAGCTGCTCAGCAGTGACAAAGCTGGGATTGGAGTCAAGATTTTCCCACCCTCATATCACTGCTTTTTTCAATACACTGTATGTTTTTACAGCTACAGGCACAAGTTAGATCTTGTTCCCTAAATTGCTGAAATGGAGAAAAAGTGAGGAAATAAGAGTGGAGTAGACAGCAGGGTTTGCTTTCTTAAGTTTGCTCCATATCAAGTAGGAACAGTTATTATTTAAAACCAGGCAGGGTACAAATGCCATCCACTATATTCTAGTAAGTGGAATGCCAGTGGGTAATGAGTCCAATTTCTGAGCTAAGAGCATTATTTGTTGCTGACTTTGTGACTGCTTTTAGTAGGAGCTATGTGCAAGCATTCCAGATCACGTTCACAGAGCCAGGAGCGGTGCCACCCAGTGAAATATGACTAAGCAGCTCAGATTTGCTTGCTCCGTTGCACTACGTAATGACATTTCCTCCAAAGTTCAGGGGTTAACAGAGGCAGCGTGCTCAGCTGTGAGAATTAGAAAATGTGATTCAAGATGAGCTAAGTTAATTTAAGATTTTGCTCAATAAGAACAAGGAAGAGCTAGAATGTTCCTAAATATTTGGAATCTTTTTTTTTTTTTTGCTTTTGAATGGGCCTGAAACGTAAGCTATATGTCCTTGGGGTCCCACTGAATCACTTGCTTTTCAGTTGATTAAACTTTTAAACTCTTGAGTGATAGAGCCTATTGTGATCACCTCCAACCCTAAATTAACTTTCTTTTTTTTTCTTTTTTTTTAATTTCAGGATATTATGGGGGTACAGATGTTTAGGTTACGTATGTTGCCCTTGCCCCCCTCCCCCCACAAGTCCGAGTTTCAAGTGCGTCCGTCCCTCGGATGGTACACATTGCACTCTTTGTGTATGCATATACCCATCCCCTCCTCCCCCCTCCACCCTGCCCGACATCCAATAGATGTTATTCTTATATGTGTACTTATGTGTGGATCAGTTAATACCAATTTGATGGTGAGTACATGTGGTGCTTGTTTTTCCATTCTTGGGATACTTCGCTTAGTAGAATGTGTTCCAGCTCTATCCAGGAGAATACAAGAGGTACTATATCACCATTGTTTCTAAATTAACTTTAAATGGAAGTTGATTGGGTGTTACTGATGTCATATGACATTAAAGACTAATAATTCTGAACCAGAATGGGGTATGACTTCTTTTCTTAACCAGCATGTGGCTGGGCTGCTGTGACTGGTTAACTCAGGTGGTTAGAGCATGATGCCAAGGAAATCAGGAGGCTGAATGTCATTGCAGGTGGCCTAGATGGTTTAGCTTGGGTCTGTAACCACAGGCTGGACCCCCACCGGACTAACACCTCACAAACATAGACTGTGCCTCACAAGGTAGAACTGGTTAAACAAATAGGAGGAGCTTAGTGCAGTCCTTGCCCACTTCTGACAAATGTGGCCAAGTGCCTGCCGAGTCAGAGCTGCCCCTTGAAATGGGAAGGACAGCACAGGAACCAGGCAACACCCCTGTGGAGACAATCTTGTCATACGGGAGATTTTCTCTTTGCTGCGATCAGTTGAATGAGTCATTTTAGAGGTTGTAACAAACTTGCTGCAGATGGTACAGATGCTTCTCGTGTTGACAGTAGCAAGGGATTTCTTTTTGTATGCAAACTCATGGATTGCTTTTTCATTTTTTTCTATGTCTCATGGAAACATGAAGTATGCATGCAGGGCTACAATGCCCCTCAGAGCACTTTCTTGTGTATTTTTATTGGTTCCATCACTTTCCTGCTCTGCGACTTCACTGCTCTGAATCTTAGTTTACTTATCTATGAAATGGGGAAAATAATTGTACCCACGCAGCAGTCATGCTGGGAGAATCAAATGCAAAAAAATATATGTTTGTATCTTAAGTCTGTTCAGGCTGCTCGAACAAAATACCATAAACAGAGTGGCTTATGAACAAGAGAAATGTATTAATATTTCTTATGGTTCTGGAGGATGGGAAGTCCTAGATCAAGGCACCAGCAGATTTAATGTCTGGTGAGGTCCTGCCTACTGTGTCCTCACATGGTGGAAGAGATGAGGCAGCTCTCTGGAGCCTCTTTTATAAGGGCGCCGATCCCATTCATGAGAGCTTTGCCCTCATGACCTAATCACCTCCCAACAACCCTAGCTCCGAATACCAACACATTGGTGATTAGGTTTAAACAGGAATTTGGGAAGGACACAACCATTCAGATCGCGGCATATATAATCTCCAAGCATGGTGCCAGGCGCATAGCAGGAGCTCAGTAAATCAGTAAGTGGTAGCTCTAAGATTAGTGTGAAAATGGAACAAGGGATTGGGGGAGTTTCTTCTCATGTACTTCCTTGCTTTTGTCAGTTTATATGTTGAAACTGAGAACTACTCCAAAAGATTCTATTTGTACAGCCACAAAATTATTAACTTCTGTGCAGTTTATGCTGGCAGATCCCCAATAGTTCGGAATTAACACCTGGTGTTTAGTGGATTGAAAATAGGTTTTGCTATCATTGTGGATATCCAGAATGGAAAAATGTGGAGAAACATTTAAAAATTAAATGTCTAGTCTGATTACATCTGCTGATGTAGGAAATGGACCTTAGGTTGGCTATATGTAAATACTTTTAAAAATTTTGAAATGAAGTTTAATTCTTGTCTCTCCTATTGCTTACCCAGAGTAGAGTAAATGTTTTTGTTGTTAAACTTAAACCTTGCCTCATCTGATGGCAAGAGTGGTACCTTGAAATCATCTAACAATAGTCTAAGAAGCAGTACTTTTTTTCTTGTCTGAGTCACAGTAGTAGTGGTAAGATAAGTGGAGGGAGGAAATCCTACTGTTCATCCGACCTTCACAGATCCAACTGGAACTAACTGGCTTATTTCTGGACTGAAATAGGTATAAAGAAAGTTCAGCTAATCTGGGACTCGGGCACATACCAGGGACACTAAACAGGCTAGTGAGGCTTGTACAGGGTGCTAGAATATTAGTATCATCATGACTGTGTCATGATTTGACTTTCATTTTGAAAAATTTCATTGAAAATGACTTTGAAAAATGACATACAGCATAAAATGTGCAAATTTGCATTACCTTTTCTTATTTTTTATTTATTTATTTTTTGAGACAGAGTCTCGCTCTGTTGCCTGGGCTAGAGTGCCGTTGCATCAGCCTAGCTCACAGCAACCTCAAACTCCTGGGCTCAAGCGATCCTCCTGCCTCAGCCTCCTGAGTAGCTGGGACTACAGGCATGTGCCACCATGCCTGGCTAATTTTTTCTATATATTTGTAGTTGTCCAGCTAATTTCTTTCTATTTTTTTAGTAGAGACAGGGTCTCGCTCTTGCTCAGGCTGGTCTCGAACTCCTAACCTCAAATGATCCTCCCACCTCGGCCTCCTAGAGTGTTAGGATTACAGGCGTGAGCCACCACACCCAGCCTGCATTACCTTTTAACAGGTTCCAGTGCTTTGCAGACAGAAAGGGGAATTGGATCTCCAGTCTGTCTGTATAAATGAGTGGGGTTAGTTCTAGGCAAATGGCTTATACCGTTATCTACTTTTCCTTGTTCTTCTCACACCCTCTCCACATTGAGAGACTTTCCTTGCTTTCTCCTAGTTGGGCACCAGAGCCCTTAACATCATGGTCTCTAGACTTGGTTTCACACTTCTCATTTCCACTAAGATATAAATGACTGATAATGACTTAAAGTGTTGTGTTCCCTCCAGATATTAATAATATTTCCATTTTCTTAAGCGACCTATCTCAAGTCTCCTACAGAAGAAATTTTGGGGTGGAATTTTCAATATCATTTAATTTGGGGCTTAGGAGGGTGTAGTGTAGTGAAGGGTGTTTGTGGTTATATCAGATCTTCCAACTGCTCTGAAATAATAATCCTTAGGCATTGCCTTCTCTACTAGTTCCCAGAGGCCTCTTCCAACTCCTTCCTGTGTAGTTCCTAGTGCTACAGAATAGGCTTGCAGTGAGAAGAACAATGTCTGTTGATAAATAAACTAGAGTATATTGGGATTTTTTCAAAAGGGAACTGTGTGCAGTCCAGGGACCTTCCCTCAAGCAGATGTAATGACTCTTGCTGATATGCATTTCATTTTCTGGTCAGTTTATTTGTTTTCAAATTCAGTCAAGTACCAGTACAAGTGACTAATACTGGTGTTGCTGTGTATAGGCAGTCAACAACCCTGCATAAGGAACAACTAAAAACAAAAGGGGGAGGTTTTTATCATAGCTTTTGTTCTCATGCTTTCTTCTGCTAATATTTAACTTCTGCTTATTATTGTAGACTCCACCCATCTTTACCATAGTCACCAAATACACTTATCCACATGCACATACATATGTACACTCCCATTAGGAATTATGGACTAAAAACAAGTGAATTTCTTGCTTTGCTATCATTTTGGCATAGATGACATTAACACTTTCCCACTTGATCAGTTCTAAGGGGGACTCAGTAAGTCCAGAATCTCCTGGGATACTAGACACTCTCTCTAGAGTCTATTGTATGTTGTTCATCCAGGCTTTGACAAACTGAAACAAACTCCTGTCAATTTATTCCTGGAAAACTTTGAATTTTATATTGTAGTGTTCAGAAATATATTTAGATCATAGTGTTATTTAATCCTTCAGTAATATTAGCATTACTTTTACTAAGAGTATATCAATTTCTCATTTTTAGATCCAGCTGGGCTCTTCAGTCATTTTAACTTCGAATGTAAAACATTGATTGATTAAATGAATAGTAGAGTTGTGAATCCCAGAACAGGCAGACTTGTGTAGGCTCCCATTTGCATGTATCTTTATTGACCCCCCCAAACTTGAAAAAAATGGTATTATATATTTTCATTCTAGAAACAGATTTTAGGTCTTCAAGAATATGTACAAAAAGAAGATAAAAATTTTGTCTTGATGTGGCTCCCAGAAAATATGCAGATTAAAAATGGAACAAATGGCTCTGCCTGATGGGAAGAAAGACCCTTCAAAATCCTAGGCCCATTACCAATCATGTCCCATATGAAAAGGTACATTTTATTCCCATCACCACATTTGGGGAAAACTGATGCAATCTGTTTTCTTCAGGAGATTTCTAGGCATCCTGAAACAAAATGTTTTTAGAAGGGGCATTTCCATCCAGAAGGTGAGCATCTGGTTACCTATAGATATGTATATCTACATTGTTGGCTGGCAAATTAATAGATTGTGCCTGTGCTTCAGAATACTTCTAGTCCCAAATATGTATTTTTGAGACTAGAAGAAGTCTCAATACATTTTAATACCTTGACTACATCTTAAACTTAACAATTAAATTGTATTTAAAACAAGAACAACTGATTGGTGTCTTCCCTAGAGACAGTAGCCTATCAGAATGATAGTTGAGACTGGCAAAGTGAAATGTTTTATTTATTTAATGTGTTTTTGCTGAGAGTTGAGTAATATCAGGAAGGCCAGAGATCATATCTGGAAAAGTCACCTAATGCCAGGAAGAACCTATAGGCTCAGACATGCAAAGGTTCAAATCCATGAAGATGAACTGAGAGGGGGAAGATGAAGCAGCAGAAACCAGGAACTGAGGCTGGGAGCAAAAGGCAGACCTGGGCAGAAAGTTTGGGCAACTTGGAGTCAGGATCCCAGGCAGGTGGGATCCAGTGGGCAGCAGCAGGGAGGAGGGGGAGCAGAGAGAAAGGCACTTCTGACAGCGCCCCAACTGAGTACAGTGAATAAACTGTGAAGATGAATGTGTGTCAAAAAGGCTCCACCTCCTTTTTTGTGGACTACTGAGGACATTCTGTAGGTGATCGGCATTAATTATAACTTATGCTTATGAGCTTCCTGTAACTGGGCCGATAGTATCAATACGCTCAGGTCAGAAGTGTGGCTCTGAGCATGCATTGTGCATTTCCTGGTGGGCGCTGCCTTCTCAGCTTGGCTCTCATTTCCCATTACCGCTTCTCTCTGACTCACTGATGGCCTGCCACATGTCATTAGGCGGCTCAGCTGCCGCTCTCATTTCTCCCAAAGGTATACTGAGGTTTGTGTCTTGGCTTTTACATTTTTTCTTCTGAGAGCCAGAGGAAGTGGGCCTTTGATAGTTTTGTTCGTTGAGTTGAATACTTACAGTGTCTTACAGTTTCAATTTGCCTTTCTCGTAGGTATTTCATCCTGATGACCTTTATTCAGGGGTCAATTTCTCCAAGGTTCTGAGTACTCTTTTAGCTGTCAACAAAGCGACAGAAGGTAAGCAGGGCTTGTGATTTGTGAGTTCTGGGTGACATTTTTGCATCCATATGTTTCTGATTACTCCAGGAGCCAGCTATGGCCAGGATTGTTTGATTGGTGCAAATTTTCCCACTGCCCCTCAAATAAAGCCCAACAAGCATCAAATGCTTTAATTTTTCAAGGTTTAGCATTTAGACACACTTATGGCCGATGTTCTCCTAATGCATTTAATATAAAGATAAGAACCAAGAAAATATTTCATTCAAAGCTCCTGAGTAGCCAATTGAGTATAAGAAGACAGAAAATAAAAAAGAAAAGACCAGTTCCCTTTTTCATAAAGTTTACAAAATACAGTCGTCACTTCCCTTTCCCCATTAGAGATATATTTTTTCATTGTTTTCCGTATGTCTTGTCCATATAAAGGAATCCTTCGGTAACCTTGCACCAGAAATGAAGCCTTGGATTCGTAGAGAGTGAAAAGAATATCTTTTATTTAAATGTTTAACACTCATTACTATGGAGGTATTAAATATAAATCTTAAGTGTGAAGAAAATGATGATAAACAGAGTATAATTTTACTCCTTCTGTGATACAGTATTTTACCAACAGCAGGGTAGTAATAATCACAGTTAAAATGCTTTGAGCTCTTACCCTGGGTCTAGGCTGTCCTAAGAGCCATCAATGGTTTCATTCAATCTCTGAAACAGCCCTGGGGGGTAGGTATTATTATTATCATTAGGTCCATATTACAGATAAGGAAAGTCAGGCCCACAGTTGCCCAACTAGAAAGTGGCTGACTGGGATTCAAACCCACATCTGACTGACTCCGGAGCCCTTCTGCCCAAACACAGGTCTTGCTGCTCAAACTGTTGGAGAGACGACCGGCTGTGTACCCAGCACTGTCAGGTGCTACAAAGGAAGTGGAAGATATGGTCCCCACTCTTGAGAAAATTACTGTCTATTTAGGGAGACTCAACTTACCCACGTGAAACAATTAGAGAACAAGAGCAGACAATGTAATCAAGTGCCAAATAGGATGGAGCATCTAGGAAGCTATCAAGTAATTATAGTTTTAGTCAAAAGAGCTGTATATAATAGCAATACATGTAAAAATACTTCTCCAAAGTTGTTCTTTTGCTTTTTGGGGAAAAACATGCTTTTGAGCTATTATAAGGCGTATAGCAGAAAGTACAGCTAATTCAAGCAACTATATTTAACACACATGACAACTATCCAGTTCTAGACAGGGAGGATCGTGTAATTCTAACATTATGCCACACAAATTATACGTTCCTTTGCCAAACTCTCCTAGCAAGTTTTACAGTCTCTTCACTTGCCACAGATATTTATAAAAATACAAGGAGGTGAAAGTTAAAACCCACAGCATCAAGGAAATTACTTGGATACTGAGCTTGTCGCCTAGGGAATGTTTGGGCTTTAGACTTTTGCAGTTTATGTCTTTTAAAAATAAATGAAGAGGAAAAGAACCCTTATTTGAATTTGTCAAGAAGCCAACTTCTCTCTTTTGTACACTCTCAGCATACTGAAAACATCCAGCTCAGCCCTGGCCTGATCAAATTTCACGAGGTTTCAAGGAAGAGAAAACTCCTGAGTTTGATTTAAAAAAAAATAAATTGTTCTAGTAGTGAGATCGCATCTTTCCCAGACACACACTCTCTCTCATTCTCATTCTCCACCCCTCCACACACACAGCGGGGAGATTTTACATTATATATGCCACATGTATTGTTACATGTGAGTAAGAAAAGAACCACTGAGTTATGGGCCAAAAAACAAAGAGAGAAATTTGAAATATTTCAACGTAGTAAGAGCCTCAAACAGCTGTTTGGTACCCAATATAGTTCTGCCTTGGATAACAGGGCATGCTATTGCAACTGGTTCACGAGGGAAGAATTGTAGGGAAATGGGTTAAGAGAAAATGTGGTTCTGTCGCTGTTTTTCATTCTACTGGAGAGCAATGGCCAGTAAGGTTAAGAATAAGAAGCTGGTCACCATAAAAGGATGGGGTGGCGGGGAGGGGGCTGAAATACACTTGGCATGCTCATAATGACAGCAGAGGTACAGCCAGGATGCCTTAGATAATGTCCCATGAAAGATAATGTTATGTTGTAGATGTTTTTCTGCCCCGAGTGCTTCCTTTACCATGCCTTTTCCTCTTTTCACAGATCAACTGTCAGAAAGACCATGTGGACGTTCCTCTTCTCTTAGTGCTGCTAATAGTTCTCAGACAAACCCACAGGGAGCAATTTCTAGCACAGCTCCAGGGCTGCAAAGGCAGTCAAAGGCAGTGGTAAGTATAGTCCCCAGTTCCCTCTGTTTGTTTTAAAATCCATAAAATTAGATCGATATCTTAGTTGCATCTCCATATGTGGGGAGACAGCCATCGTGTTTGTTTTGGATGTCACTGAGAAAACCAGTTAGAAACCGAGCACCAATTCAGGCTGGCCTGATGGAACAAATCAAAGGCATGTGGAGTGGAGAGTCGAAAAAATCCAAAAAATTGGGGTGGGAGTCTCAGCTCTGTCTCTTACTAGAATTGGGCCAGTCACTTAACTGAGAATGCTATGCAAATGTAAGTCATTACGGCTACTTCCTGATGGCTGTTTGCTGGGATTTTCCCTATCTGTTGTTTTATTAGGAGAACTAGATGGTGCCTGACACATAGTAGGCAATGAATAAATATCAATTACTATCTTCATCGTTGTCATTTTTATTTTTCTCTTGGCATTCCAATTGAGCAAGATCCAACTTTAAATATCAGTCTGTGATGAACTTCTATATTGGGATCTCGCAGTTGTCTTTGTATTTGGTCTTATTGAGAGCTTTTATTTGGGAGAAAACACCTCATCTTCTGCTTGTTGGGTGGAACCTTTATTCCCTGTAAGCCCCCATGAACTATCACTTCCAAAGCACTTAAATTGGGGTTTTTAACCTTTTTGAGATCACAGATCCCTTCGAGAGGCTGATGAACACTATGGCTCTACATCCCTTGCACCCTCTCAAACTGTATACAGAAGCTCATGTGTATAAACTCATTGGGGCAAAGATTCATTGTGCTTATCAGATTCTCAAAGGGGTCTGTGATCCTCAAAAAGCCCAATTCGTACGTAACAGGTTAGGAACTCCCAACTTAGGTAGCTATGGAGAATTTGATCTTTGCATATGTATAAGTCTTAGACAAATTAAGATATTCGTAGTAATTGGGAGATGAGAGGCAGGTTTTATGAGAGTAGGTTAGTACATCTTGGTCATATTATGTGAGCAATGTGTGCATGTTGGGCAGGGGGAGGTGGAATAGTTTATCACTCTACTTTGTTACTTGGCTTAGTTAAATACATATATTTAGATAATTGATAGAGGGAGAGGGAAATGAAAGCTATGACACCCTCCAAAATACACATTCTCACAAATGCAAAAGTTTGCATAGTTTTGAGGGGTTTGTTAATCTCCCCTGAGACCCATAAATGGGTCTTTAATGGGTTTTTAACTCCTAAGTTAAACTTAGGAGTTAAAAACCTAGGAATGAGTTGGACCTGGGGTTTTATCCTTGGTTACCCCACTTTATTTGCCTAAATCCATATCATTTCTACCTCTGCTTCATTTAGATGAGTGCTTAATCTGATGTGGGTTTTGTTTCTTTAGGAGATGACGGAAAATGGAAGTCACCAGTTGATAGTAAAAGCAAGATTCAACTTTAAGCAGACTAATGAAGATGAACTGTCAGTCTGTAAAGGGGACATCATTTACGTCACTCGAGTTGAAGAAGGAGGCTGGTGGGAAGGCACATTAAATGGGAAAACAGGCTGGTTCCCTAGTAATTATGTCCGAGAAATTAAATCCAGTGGTAAGTGAACCTTTTAAAAGCCTTTTTGCATGTGACTCTTGTACTTTCTTGGTGTTCTTGCTAAAAATCTTGTAGTTTTAATTGGTTAACAGAAACTGGTTATACATATATGTGAATGTCAAAAATAAGACTAGAACAGAACTGGGAAAAAAATCTGTGGTTAGATATTTTGAAACAAAGTTGTATTTAGATTACATAGAGGCAGCAAAAAGCTAAAAAAGCAAAGGAATTCAAAGCTTAGACAACTGTTCCATCTTAGCTATGTCCCTTTATGTCTACTAATTCTAGCTCATGTAATATAGTACATAGTCCTTCCTGCTACTCTAAAACTCACCAAGGCAAAATACAATAATAAGAGAGGCCATGTGCTAACTTCCTTTTTTAGCCCTAAGCCCTTTAAGCAGACGTAAGACTACATGCCTCAGAGATGTGTGGAGAGATAGCAATCATAGGGCTGCAGGAAGCTGTCTGGCCTCTTTGATTCGGAACCAGATTGCTTGCCCTTAACTCATTGCATACTGCTAGCCGCTTGCCCTTTTTCTGCAACAATATCCAGAGAATGAAATCTGATTGCTCTTCAGTAGTCCTTAGAGTTTTTTTCTTGTAACTCACTTGCCCTTTATTATTTAAGAAGGTAAGTTCTGCTTATATTACAAAAAAAACCCCGAATCTTTATACATAAAAATATGTCACAATATAGATAAAAGAGTGTTCAGTCATTCACATCATTACATCTCTTCATTTTGCAAAACTATTTACACCAGGGCTCCTTTGAGTGGTTAGCTCCTCAGTGCATTATTTCTTTTGTTAATGTCTTCATTGCTTCTTTAATGCCTCAAATTGATACAATTAATTAATTAATTAAATTATAGACACACTGTAAATAAAATGAAACGTCACAAAAATATATAGTTGACCCTTGAACAATGTGGGGGTTAGGGGTCCCAAGCCCCTGCACAGTCAAAAATCCTTATATAACTTTTGACTCCCTGAAACTTAACTATTAATCGCCTACTGTGGATCGGCAGCCTTACTGATAACATCAAGTCGATTAAGACATATTTTGTATGTTATGTGCATTATATACTGTATTTGTACAATAAAGTAAGCTGGAGAAAAGAAAATGTTATTAAGAAAATCATAAGGAAGGAAGAGAAAATACATTGACTATTCATTAAATGGAAATGGATCATCATAAAGGTCTTCTGTCTTTGCTGTCTTCACATTGAGTAGGCTGAGGAGGAGGAGGAAAAGGAGGGGTTGGTCTTGCTGTCTCAGGGTGACAGAGCTGGAAGAAAATCTGCTTATAAATGGACCTGTGAAGTCCAAACCCGTGTTATTCAAGGGTTAACTGTAGAATGTAGATAATAAAACTTCCTCTTCCCTTTGCTCCCTCCCCCAGATAACCACTGTTAGGAGCTTTTCCCTAAAGCATTTAAAATAAAATTTAGTTTGCACAGTTTTCTGTGTTCTGTGTTGGGCGAAAAGGGGCCTCTCCTTTAATGTAATATGTTTACAAACAGATTTATGTATGTGGAGACTTCTTAGCATTTTTATTCTTTTATTTTTATTTTCTGTTGTTCAAAACTTATACTTTATTTTTCTTGAGTATTTATGTTTATGCTTTTTGTCACTATCCACACTGGTTATTTTTAAAAAGCCTGAGTCACTTTGTGATTTTAGTCCCAATATAACAATCATCCCCTCACTCTTAGAATTCCTTTGCCTTTGTCACTTTGCCTTTTTAGCATTTTTAATTGCTGGAAATTGAGAATTTTCTTTTGAGCCCTGAAGTATTTTCACAGACCTTGCCTGGAATTTTCTTGGTTTTGATGATTTTCACAGATGATTTTTACCGCTTGCTAAATCTTTCAATTGACATAATTTGGTTGTCAGAATCCCTAAATGATTTTTCAGATTCACTCTAACCTTGTTCCCTGATTCAGTGTCTCCATGTGCAAAACTATAATAAAAGGAGCAGCTCCTGTTGCCTTGTTTGGGAACTCCAAGCATTGTTGAGGAGACATGGGAAGTGGATAGCATGCCCTCACTTTCATGGCCCTCATTATAATGTCCCTCACTGTTTGCCTGGTAGCATAGTCTGGCCACTCCCTTATGGACTTCCCTAGGCTGTTTGTCCTGGTCTTCCCACCCTTCCCTTTAAATTTCTCCTATACTCTCTTTGGTTTAGAACTCAGTTTAGGACTCATGTGGCAAGCTCCAGCTCTGATTTGAGCACTTAGGTAACCCCTAGAAGCATCTAACCCAACTGTCAGGGATAGGTCTGGGTTGCTTGGGTCAGGGAAGCCCTGGAACTAGAAGTACATGCAGCAACATCTCCTGTAGCTTCCTAATTGGCATCCCTACTCCTGTCCTTGTCACTCCTATACTTTAATCTAAACTCAGTAGCCAGAGTGACTGTTTGAAAATGCAACTTGGGCCATGGCCCCCCATCTCAAAAAGAGTAAAGGCCAAGGTCATCACAATAGCCTACAAGGCCCTCTAAGATCTGGCCTCCTGTTGCCCCTCTGGCCTCTTCTCTGACCATACTCCTCCTCTGGCCTCCTCTCCCCCACGTTCATTTCACTGTAGCCACACTAGCTTCTTGGCTGCCTGTGCCAGATAGGCCCCTACCATGCTTGCTGTCCTGTCTGGAACACTCCCTCCAGCTATCAGCATGGCTGGTTTCCTCACCTCCTTCAGGTCCACTCACTTGTTCGCTTTGTGGGGGGGCCTTCCCTGGTCACCCAGGAGAAAATTGAACCCTATCCCCACTGTCTCTAATTCCCCTTCCCTGCTTTATTTTTTTTCTTATCATTTCTTTCCATCTAAACTACAATATACTTATTTATTTCATTTCCTGTCTATATCTTACCATTAGAGTGTAAATACCACAAGGGCAGAGAATTTTTTCTATTTTGTTTATACTCAGTAAATATTTGTAAAATAAATGAATATTGTGTGGTAGGTAATTAAATTCTGTTCAGCTTGTTCATTGAGTACCTCCTAGGCACTCGGGAGTCTATAACAATCTATACCTCATGGACTCTGTCCCCTAGGGTCTTACATACAGTGTGGTAGTCAAGACAGCTTTGTACACAAACAACTGTGACAGTATAGGACAGAGTAAGTAACACACAAAAAGGGCTAGGTAAGATGGTGTTAGAGCAGCGAAGACACAATTTGATCAAAAATAATCTAAAGAGGGGGAAGCACTTGAATTGGGTCTTGAAGAGTGGAAGAAACTTCTGCCTGGTAGAAGAGGGTGAGAAGGAATTTGTAAGGTAAAGCACAGAAGTAGGAAAGCATGGAGTGGGTGGCGGGGTGATTTTGATTGGGAATCAAGCGTATGAAGACAAGAAGTGGGACCTCAAGCTGGAGCTACATTAAGAAGGGCATCAATGTCAAGTTTTAAGCAGAGGATAACGTGATTTAGGAAGATCCTTCTAGTGGTAGTGTGGGGGATGGATTGCAGGGAGGTGGTGGGGATAACCAACAGGATGTAGGGAAACCAGTAGAGGCTACTGCTGAGGTCCAGGCAATCCAGATAGTGGCGTAGACTACTCTGGTGATAGTAGGGAGGAAGTGGATGGATGCAGTAGATATAGTTGAAATAAATTCAGAGAACTTGCCGATGATTAGTTATGCATATAAGGGAAGAGGTGAGGATAACTCCAAGTCTAGAGGTCCCACTTGATGGTGAGCTCCTTAAGGGCATGCACTGCATCCACCTACCCAGCCAGCAAAGGTTTATTTTTTTTTATTTTTTTTGAGACAGAGTCTCACTGCATTGCCCGGGCTAGAGTGAGTGCCATGGCGTCATCCTAGCTCACAGCAACCTCAAACTCCTGGGCTCAAGCGATCCTCCTGCCTCAGCCTCCCAAGCAGCTGGGACTACAGGCACGCACCACCATGCCCGGCTAATTTTTTCTATATATTTTTAGTTGTCCGATTAATTTCTTTCTAATTTTAGTAGAGACGGGGTCTCGCTCTTGCTCAGGCTGGTTTCGAACTCCTGAGCTCGAACAATCTGCCTGCCTCGGCCTCCCAGAGAGTTAGGATTACAGGCGTGAGCCACCGCTCCCGGCCCAAAGGTTTATTTTTTTATGGTTAGGGTATCAGTCTCTGTCCTAGGCACTGGTGCAGCAGAGAAGCACAGGACATGGCTCTGGCCTTCGTGGTGCTCATACTCTAGTGGGGGAAGACAATATTAGAATACACTGTGACAAGTTTAATGATAGAGCTAACTACAAGGTGCTGTGGGGAGGGGTGAGGAGAAGAGGGGCACCTAACTCATCTTGATGGGGAGGTCAAGGGGGACTTATTCATCTTTGTATACTTTGTATATTTTGTATACTTTTCTCCACAGTGCTTAACATGGTGCTTTAGACATAGGAAATGTTCCATATGTGCTGAACTGCATTAACAGAGATGATAGGAAGAGGAGGAGGGTGTGTGTGTGTGTGTGTGTGTGTGCATGTGTTGTGGGGGTGGTTGGTACTGAAGATGATAAATTGTTTTGGACTTGTTGCATGGAGGTAGAGCGAGTCATAGATCTGAAGATTTCCAGCAAGTAGCTGGTAGTTATGGATAATAGAGCGCACGAGAGAGATAAGAGCTGGAGATGACACAACTGACAGTATAAGGTAGTGGATGATGAAGTGTAAAATCTACAGTAGATTATCAGTGTTCATAGGCAGAGAATGTATTATGGCTAAAGAGGTTAGAGGAGGCTTCATGGAGGATACAGATAGGGTTTGAGTTGAACACTGAAAGACAATTGTGGGGACAGGCCCAGAAGAGAGGCAGAGACAATCTAAGGCATAGTCATTGGTCAAAGAAAACAAAAACCACGAAGATTCTGTGATGGGACTGAGCAGAGTGAGCTTGGAGGAAAGTGGAAGAGATTAGCTTGGTGTAATAAAAATGTCTTGCTGGGGAAGCAGGTGCTCAAATAAGTCTTTGTTGATTTGAATTCTTTCCCACCCCAACTCTTGCTTCCTAAGCTACACCTATCTAGGATGCTGCTGAGGGACATTATAAATTCAATGCTGTGTTGTGTTATGTTTGATCTAGAAAATGCTTGTCACTTTTTTTTATGTTTTTCAATAAACTCCATACTGATGTGTAAGCTTATGAAAGAGGATTTGTCTTTAAGGAGTTTGAAAAAAGTGATTCATAGATGACATGCATATTTCATAGAAATGAAACCTCCAATTTAGGGTTTTAATCCTCACTGCAATACAGTCTCTGGGCCATTTATGAACTTGAATCAGGCATGGAACTGAAGAACTTCAGTGATCTCTGTCTGCTTCCTATTGGGTCAGACATGTAACACTGTGGTCACTGGAATAGTTAGTGATTCTGACAAATTCATACATGCAGCCTGGGAGAGGGGGCTATTCCACCTGATACTACACATCCTTTTGTAATGCCTTAAAAGCAAAAGAAAGCAAAGTCCAGAGCTGTACAGCCCTCACCCTGAAGATTGCTGTGCCATGGGAGTGCTGTGCATAGTTTTGTTCCCTTTAGCCTGTCATTGACAAGAACACTTTGTACTCTGGTAAATTTGCCCTTGGGCAGTGGCATTTTAAGTTTTGGATTCCACTGTTGCTCTTGTCTAGTGATAATTATGGCCAAAGCTCTGGGGACATCTTTTTCCCGCTCTTTGAGAAGAGGCCAGTTTCAGAGGAGGTACAGCATAAAGAACCACCTACCTAATACTATAGAAAGTTAAGAAATAGAATATTTGAATATAAAACACATACACACACACACACACACACACACACACACACAAATCTCCTTTCAACATGAGCTTGAGGCTGAAGGTAGAGTAGGTTTTTGTGACCACAATGATCAAAACCTCTCTCCAAGGATGATGGAACTTGGACATTGGTGACATCATGAAGCCATTATTGCCAATTCTGTTTGCCTACCTCTGGGTTTCATATTACATGAGAAAAGTAAATGATATTTTGAGCAAAATTATATTTTTTCAAAGATCTTGAAACACACGTGCATCAATAACTTAGTCATTTATATAAGCTACAGAAGATATATTAAGGGCCTTTGCTCCCTTATTTGAGTCAGACATATTATAAATAAGAAAATTAGCCATTTATACAATTTTCAGTTCACTTTTCAAAATCAGTGGTAACCTGTAAGTTAACTTATTATTTATACATCAAAGTAATTTCTGCGAATACATTGGTAACATAGTAACACATATTTTTTATTTTTGTCTTTTCTCTACTTTCTGGAAAGGTTAAGGGTTTTGTTAGGACTTTGCATTAAAAATTCCTGGCAAAACTTTAAGCCAAGAAAATATTGAGGCAAGTATGATTGGAGCAGATATTTTAAGCAAATTCTATTTTCCCCTACTGATTCCCTTAAGAGGTCATTAAATCCTTCTTCTAAAAGTTCTTATGATTAGCAGGTGAATGTAGGTATTAATTGAGGGGATTAGGTACATGGTTAATTAAATTTGTATTAAGGCAGATTAAGAAATCACTCTTCCTGCTCATTATAAACCAAAGCTAGGATTGAGCTTTATATTTAGACTTCCTGTTTTAATCCCTTGGGTGTATCACATTGATGTTTCATGTCCAAAGAAACTATTTGTCATTAGATTTCTTTTTGTCCTATCACCACCAACAGGCAGTAGCAATCTCTACACCAGCAAGGAAGGGGAAAGGATTCAAAGTTAATTGGAAAGAGGTCTGGTCTTTACATCAGGATTAGGAGGGTTCCTTACACCTGTGTCTGTGTGACACTGTCGTTGTTTGAGATATATTATGCCAAACAACCCATTTGAATTCTTCACTTTATTGACTGATTTTTTTCTCCACTGGTTGGATTGAGTTGACCAATCTTTTCGTTGCCTTAGAACACCACCTAAAAGATTTCTGTTTTTCCGTTTTTCTGGTTAGGTCACTTTGAACCACCCCCAGGTACTAAACTTGTCTCCTCTGAACCTCCACATGTTTATTCCTTCTCTGCATGTTACTGAGTATGGGTTTCAGAGAGAACTTCACATGGCCGGAACAAGTAGTGGTAGGGGTGGGAGTAGGAAGCAAAGGAGGAACAAGCGGCAGGAAACTGTTACTGAGGTCATAGTGCTGGTGTTTTTCTCTTTGGATTCCTTCTTGAATTTTTTCATAGGGCTAGTCATTTGCAAGGGCTACATTTTTCAGACTTTCCAAGTTTATCCATCCAAATCTGTCTTCCTTCTGTTCTTTGTGTCAATCCCCCATGCTAGGCCAAGCCTATAGGGAAAGCTGGAACTTCCAGCACCATGCTGAATTAATAGTGGCGAGAACATATGTCCTTGCCTTCTCCTTGATCTTAGAGGGACAGCATTCAGCATTCAGTCTTTCACCATTATGTAAGATGCTAGCTGCATGTTTTTGTAGATGCTCTTTATTGAGTTGAAGAAGTTTCTCTTTATTCTTATTTTTTTCTGGGAGTTTTATTTTCTTGAATGGGTGTTGAATTTTGTCAAGTACTTTTTCTGCATCAATTGATATTATCATGCTATTTTCCTTTTTATTTATTTTTATTTATTTATTTTTTTGAGACAGAGTCTCACTGTGTTGCCCGGGCTAGAGTGCCGTGGCGTTAGCCTAGCTCACAGCAACCTCAAACTCCTGGGCTCAAGCGATCCTCCTGCCTCAGCCTCCGGAGTAGCTGGGACTACAGGCATGCACCACCATGCCTGGCTAATTTTTTGTATATATTTTTAGTTGTCCAATTAATTTCTTTCTAATTTTAGTAGAGACGGGGTCTCGCTCTTGCTCAGGCTGGTCTCGAACTCCTGAGCTCAAACGATCTGCCCACCTCGGCCTCCCAGAGAGCTAGGATTACAGGCGTGAGCCACTGCGCCCAGCCACTATTTTCCTTTTTAGACTGTTAATATCATGGGCTACACTGATGGATTTTTTAATATTTAACCAACCTCGGCCGGGCGCGATGTCTCACGCCTGTAATCTTAGCACTCTGGGAGGCCAAGGAGGGCAGATCGTTTGAGCTCAGGAGTTCGAGACCAGCCTGAGCAAGAGCGAGACCCCGTCTCTACTAAAAAAAATAGAAAGAAATTAGCTGGACAACTAAAAATATACATTTAAAAAATTAGCCGGGCATGGTGGTGCATGCCTGTAGTCCCGGCTACTCGGGAGGCTGAGGCAGGAGGATCGCTTGAGCCCAGGAGTCTGAGGTTGCTGTGAGCTAGGCTGATGCCATGGCACTCTAGCCCGGGCAACAGAGTGAGACTCTGTCTCAAAAAAAAAAAAAATATTTAACCAACCTTGCATCTTTGGAATGAATCCCATGGTATACAATATTATAAAGTATTGCTGAATTCTATTTGCTAATATTTTGTTAAGGTTCTTTTGCCTTTATATTCATGAAGGATATTGGTCTGCAGTTTCCTTTTTGTGTGTTGTCTTTGTATGGTTTTGGTGTCAGTGTAATAGTGATCTCACAAAATGATTTGGAAAGTGATCTCTCCTATTTTATTTTCTATAAGAGATTGTATAGAATTGGTGTTGATTCTTCCCTTAAACACTTGATAGAATTCTTCAGTGAAACTGTATGGGCCTGCGGATTTGTTTTCCAGAGTTTCAAATTTACATGTTCAATTTCCTTAATACTTATATAAAGCTATTTAAATGATCTATTTAATATTGGGTGAGTTGTGGTAGTTTTTGTTTTTTGAGGAATTGGTTCTTTTCGCATCTCTTTGTCCCATTTATGTGTGTAGAGTACTTGTTTTTAGTATTCTCTTATTATCCTTTTACTATCTCCAGGGTCTGGAGTGATGTCCCCTGTTTCATTCCTGATAGTCATCATTTGTGTCTTCTCTCTCTTTTTCTCCATCAGTCTCACTAGAAGGTTGACAATTTTATTGATCTTTTCAAAGCACCATCTCTTTTTGCATCATGTTAAGCCATTCAGGAATCTCCAAGGCAGCTGTTTCTTTCTTTTCAATTCATGTTTCTCCTCCATTCTACTTTACATAGTTAACATTTTGTTTCAATTGCCATTTCCTATTCCTGTGGGCTTTCCATTCCCCTGCTGTGTCTTGGCAGGCACTCCATTACTGTTTACCCTTCCTTTTGGCCTTGCTTTTGAAAGGTGATCACATCTTGCTGGTATTTCTATAAAATTTCATTTTTATCAAGATTGGTTTGCATCATAATTACACAAAACAACTGTGAATTCTAATTAGAACCATTATAGCTCCCTTGTAGAAAACTTGCCTAATAAAACCTAAAAGAATTTGGTAACTGTCGATTTTGAATATGTCCAAGAGTGCAATGCTGTGGTGTACTGCAAAGAACACTAGGCTTGGTAATACGATACTTGGGTTCAGGTCCTGGCTCTCCCACTTGCAATCTCAAGTAGTAGGCAGGGTGACTCTGCATTGCTCAGGTCTGCTCAGTAAGGCCTTGTGAATCACCAGTGGATCCAAGTGGATCTTGAAGTAGCATAAAGCTTCTGGAAACTGGCCATGCCCCACTTGTCATTCCTGGGGAGTAGCAGAGTTGTCCTTCATTAATGCCTTTTTGCCTTATTTCCACTCTGCCCAGCCTGGCTCAGCTGGAAAATTTACTGGCACAGGAACAGAACTGCCTTGAGCACTACCATTTCTACAGGTGTGCTTCTGAAATCCTCCCTGCCTAGAAATCTCTTTGCTATCTTCTCTGCCTGTCTGAATTCTAGCTCCCTTCCAGGGCCAGATTAATACCCCTTTCTCAGCTAGGTTTTCTCTGGCGATCTCAGACAAAACTCATGGCCCCTCTGAACTCCAGTAGGAACCCTTGCCCATGCCATCTACCACATCCTTCAGTGGCTTTATCTCTGGTCATCATATTGGTTGGGAGCATGGACTCTTGTCAAGACACACCTGGGCTTCAATCTTGGCTCTGTCATTTCCTAGCTGCATGACCTTAGCAACTGACTTCACCTCCCTGGACCTTAGTAGACTCCTCTATAAAATGAGAAGATAACCTCTGCCTGTTAGGGCTGTTGTAAAGATCAAATAAAATGTCATAAAAGCTATTAAGTGTGAAATAAATATTAGTGATATTTCTAATACAATAATAATTAAAAATCAAGGTTAAATGGGAAAATATTCATGAAATAATGTTATAATAGAAGAATTACAAAACCGTAGGTAAAGTAAGAAAGATTCAAGTGTGTGTGTGTGTGTGTGCTCACAAACATACATAAAAAGAATGGGAAGACACACTTCAAAATGTTGCTCTGGATGATGGTTAGCTCTGGATGATGGGATAATTGCTGGTTTTTCTTTTCTATATTTTGAATTTTTAGGATGGGATTGTCATAGATTTATAACTTAAAAATATTATTTAAAAAAGAAAAATCGAGGTCAGATGATTTATTCTTATTTGGTTATTTATACTCTCCCATACTTCAGAAAGGGTTTAGAGCAACATACAATATAGTAAGATAAAACTACAGTATAAAACAAAATAAAGCAAAGGAGAAAATACAGGTAGGAAAGATGCTATGTAGTGACACTGTTAAACATTTCTTGTGACTGTCTCATATTTTTATTGTTTTTTTAAAAGAAAGGATGTCCTAGGATTTCCTTTAGTCATGAGTTTAATAGGTAAGATTGACTTTGTAAAAGAAAGGCAGCATTTTATAATAAAATGGAATAATGTCAAAATGATACCTCAAATAGAAGAATTTTCTGCTAGTTTTCAGTGAGTTAATGATTCTGATTGTTTTGTTGTTGGCACAGTAGATAGCCCCAAGAAAGCCACAGTTGATATTGTCTATATTACATAATGCTTGTATGGTAAGTTGCAAGTCAGAAGCACAGATACTCCTAGTCTTATGATGGGGTTACATACTAATAAACCCATCATAAACTGAAAATATCATAAGTCAAAAATGTATTAATACACCTGACCTGATCATCATAGTTTAGCCTAGCAGACCGTAAATGTGCTCAGAACACTTACATTAGCCCAGTTGGGAAAAATCATCTAGCACAAAGCCTATTTATTTTATAATAAAGTGTTGAATATCTCAAGTACACAGTAGCTTGCCAAGGCAGGAAAACATCAAAATTCAAAAATCAAAGTATGGTTTCTGCTAAATGTGTATACTTTTGCACCATTGTAAAGTTGAAAAATCGTGAGTTCAACCATCATAAGTTAAGGACTGTCTGAATACATTTGATTAGCTTTGGTTTTGCTTATCTGTTTTGAATAAGTTGAATGGTGAGGCACGCTAGAGTAAAAAAACAAACCCAAAATGAGAGTGCAGTTCTTGCCCTGGCCCTGCTGTTTCTTAGCTAGGTTTTAACTCCTTGGTTTATTCCTCTCTTAGAAATTGAGGGATCTGGACAAGAGGATCTAACTTTGACCGCGTATAGTTTAGTAAAGTTGTAGTTTCACTTGTTAGTAATGTGCATTTCCATTGATTCTTCTGCTTGGAATCTTTATATTATGTTAGTCAACTTATGTTATAAAATGTTCATCATAGACTTGTATGATATTAACATAATTTAAATCTTTTTCACAGAGAGACCTCTCTCCCCCAAGGCTGTCAAAGGATTTGAAACTGCTCCACTTACCAAGAATTATTATACTGTGGTGAGTGCTCAGATGATGGCCAAAATTTTTTTTCACTCTATATGGAATCTTTTCACTTGTCAAATCATTGATGTATTGAGGTGACACAAAGGAAAAACTGAATAAAGTTGCATGCAAGGGTCCAATGTCATTTGCATTATAAAGGAGCTCTTCTACTTGTAAGCTCCTTACAGATGTCTAGAAGTTTTACATCTACCGTTCTGAAAAATGCAAGGATAGCTCAAAGATTTAGAGCGAGGCCTATGAAACAGTAGTAAAAGAGAAGTTGGTTAATGTGTAGGCATTATGGTGAAATTCAGCAGTTAGAGATAGTCTTACCAGATATTTAGAAGGTGAATTCCCAAGTTCCTGTAATGCAGTAAGTTTTAAGTGATTGCATTCTGTGATTTTACTTTGGAATCAATCACTCCATTATTATATCCTCTGGAATATTATCAGCTTTGTTCTTGAGGACAGCCCAAAAGGAAAACTGCCCTTTGGCACAGTGAGAGGAATGAAATGGCTCTGACTTGAACACAGATATGTCAAAATATATTAGCTATAAATAGGGCATGTGCAATACTCAAAATAAGTTCCTGTTTGAAAAAGAAATCGTATCATTCTCCTTAATCTACTCTCTACTTTCCTTCATGTCTTCTTTCCAGACTTGGCCTAGTCACTAATGAAAAGGTCAAGTCATCATTACCTGTAAGTTTCCCTGTCTGTTAGCCTTGTCATCTCCCCCCACCTCTGCTGAAATAGAAGCTTCAGTTTTTACCCAGTGTTCTATGTGCATTTGTACTGCCTACTCATTTCATTTTGTGCATGGATAGTTTTAAAACATCTCTACACAGGTATGTGAATGTCATTTGGTTTCAAAAAGTTGGATTTCACTCTTCGATGAATTTGCTCCATAATAATGACATGACCAGTAGGTGATATGAAAAATCAGGAAGGAACTTCCTAGGTCACCTGAACAATAATCATTGGGGACTATTTTGTCAATATTTTCCCTCTTAAATTTCCGAGGTTAAAATATATCACCCAGCAGAATTAAACTTCCTTCTGCCTTCCTTCCTCACCACTTCATTTAGCTTTTTAGGTGAACCCTAATTTTTAAAGAAAGGACATAGTTGAATGATGGATGAAAATGTTACCATAGCTTCTTTTCCCTGTGGATCTGGAGCATATCATCGCTCTGCTTTGGATCTCTCTCTGCTTCTGCTGATTCTACCAATTTAAAATGCTGTTGAGCTTTATGTAAATTCTATGTATATTGTGTTCGAACTCTGGATATACTGCAGTTCATATAATCCACCTCCTATTGGAAGACATGTGCATTGTTTCTAGTTCCTTGCTATTATAAACAACTCCGCATTGAGCAGTTTATACATATAACTACCAAAGTATGTAAAAATCTGGACAGTGGAAGTTAAATTGTTCAGTCAAAAAATATATATGTTCAAAAAAATTTTGATAGATATTGTCTCAAATCTTACACTTAATAAAGAAAATAGAAGGTCTTGGGGAGCTCATGATGGCCTGTGAAGAACCTGTAGAACTTTGGTGTGGATATAGCTGAATTACTGAATAGAGACCAATTGGACATATTGTTGTAACTGGGTATGGATGTGAAAAGATTTTGGTTGGTTGTTGCTGTTCTTATTAAATCCACATTTCTTTGGCTTTGAGCATTTAGGCAAATTTTTAGTGGCCATTAATTCAAAATATGTTCTGAGTGCTCTAATTTTACTGCCAATCTGTGTTGAATACTTAGACAAATAAAAAAATTTCTGTCTCACCCGTAGGATTTGGAGACCTGGAAGATGAATTTCACTCACATGAAAGGTGCCCCTATCTGATCTTATATTAACTTTTCTTCCCTCTAAGAGTCATTAATTGTAGACATTTTCTGTTGTTAGATCTATAAGAATACTAGTGACTGACTTTTACTCCATTTTTAAAAAAAGAAATAACATTTTTCTAATAATATAAGTAATTATATAAATAACTTTCTTGTTTAAAATAAAAACACAATGTACAAAGAGTTTAAAAGAGAAAATATATATCACGTATAATCCTACCACTTAGAACGAATCAATATTATAATAACATGTTGGTGAATCTCATGCCAAACTTTCTTTGAAATAGTCACGTATTTGCATATATATGCATATTTATAGCCTGTAATATATATGTGTGTATATACGTTTTTAAATAAAAACAGGAAACTATGTATTCTTTATTTATCTTTAATGAAGATTTTTCTATCCCTACACCCCAACAATACTTGTCTCTGACCAGACCTGTTCTTATGCGCTTCCATTTAGTGAGTCTTTGCTAATCCAAGGCTCCCTTTATTTTGTTACTGTGTATTAGTCATGTTCTCCAAATAGAACCACAGAACCCATAGAAGAAAGAGAGAGAGAGAGAGATTTATTATAAGGAATTGGCTCATGTGACAATGGAGGCTGAAAAGTCCTACAATCTGCTGATCTGAAAGCTGGAGACCCTAGAAAGCTGATGGTATAATTGTCCAAGTCCAAAGGCCTGAGTACCAGAGAGCTGATGGCATAAGTTTCATTCAGAGGGCAGGAGAAGACCAACGTTCTAGCTCAAATAGGCAGTGAAAACAAATGCTCCCTTCCTCCACCTTTTTGTTCCATTTAGGCCCTCAGTGGATTGGATGGTGCCCACCCACTTTGGAGAGGCAACCTGCTTTACTCAGTCCACTGATGTAAAAGCTAATCTCATCCAGAAACACCCTCATAGACACACCCAGAAATAATGTTTACCTAAATATCTGGGCACCCTGCAATCCAGTCAAGTTGACACATAAAATTAATCATCACATCCTGTAAACTTAGGCAGGACAGAGACCTCTTGGAATATGCAAGTCTACAGACATCTTCTCTCCCTTTTCAAGTTTCCAAGAGATTGTCTGCTTATTTCAGCCCCATTTAGGCCTTGATGTAGTTTTGGAGTCATGTCAATTTTTAAATGTTAAGTTCTCCAGTGTGACCAAGGTGGCTTTGAGCACCCAGCTCAGACCCACACCTGCCATGAGGCATGTTTAATGTGTGCAACTGAGGCTTGGCCACTCCTTCTGGAGCTTAGCATCCTTTAGGGATGTGGCAGCCCAGAGTAAGCTTTTGCTGCCTCTGACCTTGGTCCCTTCATTGTCCTCAAACTTTGCTGCCATATGTTAAATTTCTCTCACCATTGACAAAAAGCATTTCACTTTTCTATTAATTATTTTTCTAATAATCTTATTCTGCTCACTGGCTTTGTTGAGACAGAGTCTTACTCTGTTGCCTGGGCTAGAGAGTGCTGTGGTGTCAGCCTAGCTCACAGCAACCTCAAACTCCTGGGCTCAAGCGATCCTCCTGCCTCAGCCTCCGGAGTAGCTGGGACTACAGGCATGTGCCACCATGCTTGGCTAATTTTTCTATTTTTAGTAGAGATGGGGTCTCACTCTTGTTTAGGCTGGTCTCGAACTCCTGAGCTCAAGTGATCCTCCCACCTCAGCCTCCCAGAGTGCTAGAATTATAGGCATGAGCCACCACGCCCGGCCACCCATTGCTACTTGATGTTATGTGCCAGGAAGGACTAAAAAGTAAAAATCAGGAAAAAGAATCTATGCAGCTTAGTTGTCAGGCTTAATTTGTATGCAGCACTTAGATCTTGGCACCCATGGTCTCATTGGGAAGGCAGGATAGACATGAATAGTGTAAGCCACATGTAGAGAATGATGTGAAGTTGTAAAGTGTCATAAGATGAGTTTCTCAAAATGTGTTTAGGGGATCCTTTGCATCAGAAGCACCTGGGGAACTTGTTAAAACTACAGACCTATGGGCCTCACCCCTGACCTGCTATGTCAGAATCTCTGGCCATAGATCCCAGAAAACAGCATTTTTAACAATTCCCCTCACCTTTTCCTCAACCTCTTTCCCTCAACCCACAGGTGGTTATGATGCTCACTTACATTAAAATTTGAGAACCAATCAAGGGAAAAGTTGAATGGAGGAAGTAGGATTCAAAGCAAGTCTTAGAGGAAGGTCAGAACTTTAGACAAGCAGAGAAGAGCTGAAAGGGAATTCAGGCAGGAGGAACTATCCGAGCAAATTCCCCCAGGCAAGAATGTGTGTGTCTGCAATTAGTCCCTGAAGGTCAGAGAGTGGACCCCACTCTCCTTCCCCCATTTCAATGTCCCGTGGAAGATGGAATTCTTTAGTTATTGCAGCACACTGTAATAAAGCTGTCCTTTGTGCTGTCACAAATGGGCCAGACTTACAGTAATCCTAATATTCAACTCTGGGGACGAGCATCTGTCTGCAGAGTGAAAGGTGGCATTTCCCTACATTCAAATAGGAAACTATAATCAGTAAGGACCAGTATTATTTACCTTGTTCAAATTTTTTTCTACTTCACGTAACTTACAGTAGATGCCTGGAGGGCATGTTTTGTGGAACCTGCACTCGCTGTAGGGAAGGTGGAGGAAGGCTGTGGCTTGTTACATCACAAAACTCCCAGGAAGCCTCCTGTAACCCTTGCTCTAGCCTCTGGCCTTCTGCTCACCCTCATTTTCTCTCTCACTTGTCTATCTGCCCACTCACTCCCAGCCTGGATGTTCTCGATCTTTCTAATGCTCACCCAACCTTTCAATTCCACCAGCCTAAACCACCTTAAGCATCTATCTGTTGATTTTCTTCTCCATATGCCTTCTTATTTTTTACCTACCCTCTTCTCATCTTACTCCTCCATACATCTTTTCTATCCAAGGACTGGAGATGAAGGAGGTTACAGGATTTTGTGGAGTTTGTGCGTCTATCTGTGGGTAATGGGGGATAGTGCTACTTATTTTGGGAAAGCTGAGGGCCTGGGCTGCAGAATCAATCACTGCATTTTTATATAGGCAGGCAATTTTACTGGCTTCAAAGTTAAATATGACAAAATACACTGATTATTGCCTTTTTTGGTCTCAAAGGACTTTACCAACATTAGCTCATTTTTATAGGCACCATAATTATCTTTGAATTTCTTTAATATGATACTTTTGCTTTGATTTAAGGTTTCCTGAAGCCATTTTAGTCTCCTTTATCATTGGACATATCTCTATTTTCAGCCATTGTTTATTCATTTTAGCATCTTAAAATAATTTCTTTATACTTCTATGATTCCTTCCCTTTGGAAAACATAGTTATACAAATGAACTCACTCTAAAGCCTTTCCAGGAAATGTAGGAAATGTATTTTACTGGAAAATCAATAGCCCAGGACGGAGGTACAAAAAGCCTCCACCTCTTTTTCTATGGCTTCTCACCATCTGTTTTATTCTGAATTTGGGCAAGGGTTAGTTGAGCAAAAGGATGCTTAGTTGTCCTTGTGGAGACAGAGTTGGGGAGGCAAAGGCAGTGTGTGGACAGAGTCTATTTTAGTGAGTTTGAATAGATTTCCTCTCGATCAAATTGTACTGCTCTGAAGTTGGTTGGCTTGCCAAACTCCTTGCCTTCTGACTCACCACTGAGGCCTTCTGTTTGGGAACACATAGCCTTCTCTGTCTGCCTCCCTTCTTCTCCTTTTACATTAGATGCCCTGTAGCTGGAAAAATAAAGAACCAGTCTCAGAAGTTCATCAGTTGATCTTTTGAGATTGAGGAAAGCAATAAAGTCCAAGTGAATTTAGGAAAGAATCCCAAGCATCCGCCCTGATGAGTATTTCTGCTAATCAAACCACAGCAAGGGCAGTTCTATTTAATATATTACCATTCACATGTTTTGAGGGAACACAATTGGACGAAAAAGACTTATTAATCACCTTCATCACTTTAGGTTTGTAAAGTCATCATTCTGCCACCCTCAAAACTTTCAATAATATTAGTTTAATTTATATTTCGGTTTAGCTCTCCAGAACTCGCTCCAAGGCAGCAAGAAGTCTCTGCCTGCCTCCCTCTCATGGGAAGTGTTTGTCCTATGCCAGTGGCTCCAGCAGAGATGGCGCCCCTAGAAAGTGTGTTGCCTCATCTAGCAAATAAACCATTGGAGCAGAACAGTTGGCACCTTTCTTGAAGAATCTTAGCAATTTCATTTAAATGAGCCCCAGATGATAGCATTTTAAAGGAAGTTGAAATAATAAAGCTATTTCAGTTGAGACGGGGAGGTTGAATTACATCAACCATGGAATTAAAGTAATGTTTAATTGTTTTAAAAATGACATTTTCGGATAAAAATAATATCCGTGATTTTTTTTTAATTTAAAAATTCCCTTCAAACAATGACTGGTGTTGTTTTTCTTTATTTCAAAAGATATTATAATTCAGATAGTGTGACAGTTCTAGACAACAGTACTAGAAGGGAGGGTGAGGATGTGAGATAGTGTTTCTAGAAAAGTGTGAACAAAAAGATGATTAGAGGCTGGGCGCGGTGGCTCACACCTGTAATCCTAGCACTCTGGGAGGCCGAGGTGGGCTGATTGTTTGACCTCAGGAGTTCGAGACCAGCCTGAGCAAGAGCGAGACCCCGCCTCTACTAAAATTAGAAAGGAAATTAATCGGCCAACTAAAAATATATAGAAAAAATTAGCCGGGCATGGTGGCGCATGCCTGTAGTCCTAGCTACTCGGGAGGCTGAGGCAGAAGGATCACTTGAGCCCAGGAGTTTGAGGTTGCTGTGAGCTAGGCTGA
>NW_012150596.1:1039320-1050630 GCF_000956105.1 Propithecus coquereli | reverse complement strand
TTCTATTTGTTATTTAAAATTTTTAAATGTTTAATTATTATGGGTACATAATGGTTGTATATCTTTATAGGATACATGTGATGTTTTGATACAGGTATACAACTTGAATTAATCAAATTAGGGTAATGGGGTATCCATCACTCAGGCATTTATCATTTCTTTGTGTTAAGAACATTCTAATTCCACTCTTAGTTATTTTAAAGTATACCCTAACTTACCATTGATTATAGTGACTTTGCTGTGCTATCAAATATTGTTATTTTATCTAACTATCTAATTATATTTTTGCACCCATTAACCATCCCCACTTTATCCTCCCCTCCCTGCTACCCTTCCCAGCCTCTGGTAACCATCATTCTACTTTTTGTCTGCAGGGGATCAATTGTTTTTAATATTTAGCTCCCACATACGAGTGAGAACATGCAACATTTGTCTTTCTGTGTTTGGATTATTTCACTTCACAAAATGTTCTCCAGTTTCATCCATGTTGTTGCACATGGCAGGATTTCATTCTTTTGTGGCTATATAATATTCCATTGTGTATATGTGCCATAATTTCTTTATCTATTCATCCATTGATGGACACTTAGGTGGATTCCAAATGTTGGCTATTGTGAATAGTGCTGCAATAAATATGGGAATGCAGATATCTTTTCCATACACTGATTTCCTCTCTTTTGTATATATATCCAGCAGTGGGATTGCTGGGTCATATGGAAGTTCTATTTTTAGTTTTTTGAGGAACCTCCATACCGTTCCCCATAGCGGTTTCACTAATTTACATTGTCACCAACAGCGTATGAAGGTTCCCCTTTCTCCACATCCTTGCTGGCATTTGTTATTGCCTGTCTTTTGGATAAATACTATTTTAACTGGTATGAGATGCTATCTTATTGTAGATTGGATTTACATTTCTCTGATTACTAATGATGTTGAGCATTTTTTCATAGATCTTTTGGCCATTTGTATGGTCTTCTTTTGAAAAATGTCTATTTAGACCCTTTGCCCATTTTTTAATTGCATTATTTGATTTTTTTCCTATTGAGTTGTTGGGGCACCTTATATATTTTAGTTATTAATTCCTTGTCTGATGGGTAGTTTGCAAATATTTTCTCCCACTCTGTGGACTGTCTCTTCCCTTTGTTGATTATTTTCTTTGCTGTACAGAAGCTTTTTAGCTTGATGTGATCCCATTTGTCCAACTTTGCTTTGGTTGCCTGTGCTTTGGGAGATACTGCTCAAGAAGTTCTTGCCCAAACCAATGTCCCTGAAGCATTTTCCCAAAGTTTTCTTTTAGTAGCTTCATAGCTTTAGGTCTTAAATTTCAGTCTTTAATCCATTTTGATTTGATTTTTGTATATGGTGAGAGATAAACGTCTAGTTTCATTCTTCTGCATATGGATATCCAGTTTTCCCAGCACCATTTATTGAAGAAACTGGCCTTTCCCCACTGTATGTTCTTGGCATCTTTGTCAAAGATAAGTTCACTATAGATGTCTGTATTTATTTCTGGCTTCTCTATTCTGTTCCATTGGTCTACATGTCTGTTTTTATGTCAATATCATGCTGTTTTGGTTGCTACAGCTCTGTAGTATAATTTGAAGTCAGATAATGTGAATCCTCCAGTTTTGTTCTTTTTGTTCTGGATGACTTTGGCTATTCTGGGTCTTTGGTGGTTCCATATAAATTTCAGGATTATTTTTTTCTGTTTATATGAAGAATGTCATTGCTACTTCATGAGGATTGCATTGAGTCTGTAGATTGCTTTGGGTAGTATGGACATTTTAACAATATTGATTCTTCCAATCTACAAGCATGGATATCTTTCCATTTTTTTGTGTCATCTTCAATTTTTAAAATCATTGTTCTATAGTTTTCATTATAGGGATCTTTCACTTCTTTAGATGAGTTTATTCCTAGGGGCTGGGTGCGGTGGCTCATACCTATAATCCTAGCACTGGGAGGCTGAGGGAGGAGGATCGCTTGAGCCCAGGAGTTTGAGCTTGCTGTGAGCCAGGCTGATGCCAGGGTGACAGAGCAAGACTCTGTCTCAAAAAAAAAAAAAGTTTATTCCTAGATATTGTATTTTATTTGTAGCTTTTATAAATGGGATTATTTTCTTTATTTCTTTTCCAGATTGGTTACTGTTAGCATATAGAAACACTACTGATTATTGTATGTTGATTTTGTATCCTACAACTTTACTGAATTTGTTTATCAGTTTCAATAGTTTCTTTGTGGAGTCTTTAGGTTTCTCTAGATGTAAGATCATATCTTCTGCAAACAAAGATAATTTGACTTCTTCCTTTCCAATTTGGATGCCTTTTCTTTCTTTCTTTCTTTCTTTCTTTTTTTTTTTTTTTAGGCGGAGTCTCGCTCTGTTGCCCGGGCTAGAGTGCCGTGGCATCAGCCTAGCTCACAGCAACCTCAAACTCCTGGGCTCAAGCGATCCTCCTGCCTCAGCCTCCTGAGTAGCTGGGACTACAGGCATGCGCCACCATGCCCGGCTAATTTTTTCTATATATATTTATCCAGATAATTTTTTTCTATTTTTTTTTAGTAGAGACGGGGTCTCGCTCTTGCTCAGGCTGGTCTCGAACTCCTGACCTTGAGCGGTCCACCCGCCTCGGCCTCCCAGAGTGCTAGGATTATAGGCGTGAGCCACCATGCCTGGCCGCCTTTTATTTCTTTCTCTTTTCTGATTGTTCTACCTAGAACTTCCAGTACTATGTTGAATAACAGTGGTGAAACTGGGTGTCCTTGTCTTGCTCCAGAGCTTAGAGGAAAGGCTTTCAGTTTTTCCTCATTATGTATGATACTGGCTGTGGGTCTGTCATATATGGCTTTTATCGTGTTGAGGTAAGTTCCTTCTATAGCCAGTTTTTTGAGAGTTTTTATGATGAAGGGTGTTGAATTTTAGTGAATGCTTTTTCATCATCAATTGAAACAATCATGTTTTTTGACCTTCATTCTGTTGATATGATGGATGACATTGATTTGCATATGTTAAGCCATCCTTGCATCCCTGGGATGTATCCCACTTGATCATGATAAATAATCTTTTTAATGTGTTGTTGAATTCGATTTGCTAGTATTTTCTTGAGAATTTTTGCATCTGTGTTCCTCAGAGATATTGGCCTATAGTTTTCTTTTTTTGTTGTGTCTTTGTCTGGTTTTGGTATCAGGGTGATACAGGCCTCATAGAATGAGTTTGGGAGTATTGTCTCCTCCTCAATTTTTTGGAATCGTTTCAGTAGGATTGGTATTGGTTCGTCTTTGTTTTTTTTTTTTTTTTAAGTTTCTTTAATTTCAAAATATTAAGAGGGTACGAATGTTTTAGGTTACATGGATCAATTTTGTAATGCTTGAGTCCAAGCTATAGGTGTGTCGTGTATCCATCACCCAAATCGTGTTCATTGTGCTCATTAGGTAGGTGTTTGCTCTTCCCCTCTTCCCCCCTCCCCCCAGGTTAATTTCCATTGTGTTTTACTTCCCTCTGTGCACATGTGTGCTCATTGGTTAGTTCCAATTTAATAGCGAGTACATGTGGTATTCTTTTTCCATCCTTGCGATACTTCACTTAGGAGAATGGTCTCCAGTTCCATACAGATTATTGAAAAGGTATTAATTCATCCTTCCTTATAGCTGTGTAGTACTCCATGGTATACATATACCACATTTTATTAATCCATTCATAAATTGATGGGTACTTGGGTTGATTGAATTGTGCTGCAATAAACATGTGTCTTTTTGATGAAAAGTCTTCTTTTGTTTTGGGTAAATACCCAATAGTGGGATTGCTGGATCAAATGGTAGGTCTACTTTTAGTTCTTTGAGGAATCTCCATATTGTTTTCCATAAAGGTTGTACTAGTTTGCAGTCCCACCAACAGTGTTTAAGTGTTCCTTTCTCTTTACATCCATGCCAGCATCTATTGTTTTTGGACTTTTTAATAAAAGCCGTTTTACCTGCGGTAAGGTGATATCTCATTTTGGTTTTAATTTGCATTTCCTTGATGATTAATGACATTGAGCATTTTTTCATATTTTTATCGATCATTTGTCAGTTTTCTTTTCAGAAGCTTCTGTTCATGTCTTTTGCCCATTTTTTAATAGGGTTGTTTGGTTTTTTCTTGCTGATTTGCTTGAGTTCTTTGTAAATTCTGGAACAGAGAACCCAGATATAAAACCATCTACCTACAAACAACTGGTCTTTGACAAAGCAGACAAAATGTACACTGGGGAAAAGAAGCCCTATTCAATAAATAGTGCTGGGAAAATTGGATAGCCACATGCAGGAGAATGAAACAGGACCCCTACCTTTCCCCACTAACAAAAATTAATTCGAGGATAAAAGACTTTAATCTAAGGCATGAAAGTGTAAGAATTCTAGAGGTAAATGTAGGAAAACTCTTCTAGATATTGGCTTTGGCAAAGAATTTATGACTAAGGCCCCAATGACAATCACAGCAACAACAAAAGTTAGCAGATGGGATTTGATTAAACTAAAAAGCTTCTGCATAGCTAAGGAAACTATCAATAAAGCAAATAGACAGCCTATAGAATGGGAGAAAATATTCACAAGCTACATGTCTGATAAGGGACTAGTTCTTTGAATGCTTGGTTGAATTCAGCAGTGAAGCCATCAGATCCTGGGCTTTTCTTTGATGGGAGACTTTTTATTACTGCTTGTATTTCATTACTTGTTATTGGTTTGTTCAGGTTTTTGATTTCTTCCTGATTCAATCTTGGTAGTTTGTATGTGTCCAGGAATTTCTAGGAATGTGTCCATTTCTTCTAGGTTTTCCAATTTATTGGCATATAGTTGTTCATAACAGTCACAAATGATCCTTTGGATTTCCGTAATATCTATCAGTGGTAATGTCTCCTTTTTCGTCTCTGATTTTATTATTTGGGTCTTCTCTCTTTTTTCTTTCCTTAGTTAGTCTGGGTAAAGGTTTTGTTTATCTTTTCAAAAGACCAACTTTTTGTTTCATTGATCTTTTGTATTGTTTCAATTTCATTTATTTCTGATCTGTATTATTTCTTTTCTTCTACTAATTTTGGGTTTGCTTTGCTCTTATTTTTCTAGTTTTTTGAAATGCATCATTAAGTTGTTTATTTGAAGCTTTTATACTTTTTTGATGTAGACATTTATTGCTATGAATTTTCCTGTTATTACTGCTTTTGTTGTATCCCATAGGTTTTGATATGTTATGCTTTCATTTTCATTTGTTTTGAGAAATTTTAAAATTTCCATCTTAATCTCTTCATTGACCCACTGGTCATTCAGGAGCATATTGCTTAGTTTCCATGTATTTCTATATTTTCCAATTTTCTTCTTGTTATTGATTTCTAGTTTTATTCCATTTTGGTCAGAGAAAGTACTTGGTATGATTTCAACTTTTTTGAATTTCTCAAGACTTGTTTTGTGGCCTACCATATGGTCTATCTTTGAGAATGGTCCGTGAGCTGAGGAGAGGAACATGTATCCTGCAGCTGTTGGATGAAATGTTCTGTAAATATCTATTAGGTCCATTTGGTCTATAGTGCAGATTAAGTCCAATGTTTCCTTGTTGATTTTCTGTCTGGATTATCTGTCCAATACTGAAAGTGGGGTGTTGAGGTCCCCAATGAATATTGTATTGGGGTCTATCTCTCTCTTTAGCTCTGGTAATATTTGCTTTATATATCTGGGTGCTCCAGCATTGAGTGTATATATGTTTAGAATTGTTATAGCCTCTTGCTGAATTGACCCATTTATCATTATATAATGACATTCTTTGTCTCTTTTTACAGTTTTTGTCTTGAAATTTATTTTATGAAGTAGAAGTATAGCTACTCCTGCTCTTTCTTAGTTTTAATTTGCGTGGAATATCTTTTCCCATTCCTTTATTTTCAATCTATATGTGTCTTTATAAGTGAAGTGTATTTCTTGCAGACAGCATATGGTTGGCTCTTTTTTTTTTTTTTTAATCCATTCGGTCACTCTATGTCTTTTGATTGGACAGTTTAGTCCATTCACATTCAATGTTATTATTGATAGGTAAGGACTTACTACTGGCATGTTATTATTTGATTTTTGGTTGTTTTGTGGTCCTCTCTTTCTTCCTTCTTAGCTTCTTTTGTTAAAAGTGATTTTCTCTGGTAGTGTGTTTTAGTTTCTTGATTTTTATTTTTTATGTATCTGTTGTAGGTTTTTTCTATTTAAGGTTACCATGAGGCTTGCAAAGAACAGTTTAAAACCAATTATTTTAAACATATGAAACTCCGCTTACAAACAAGTAAACAAGCAAAGAGAAATCTAACAGAAATTCTACTCTTTAATTCCATCCACTAGCTTTTTGTGTTGTTTCCATCCATATCTTTTTATGCTATTTATCTCTCAAAAAAGTTATTGTAGTTATTTTTATAGCTTTGTCTTTTAGTCTTCCTACTCAAGATATAAGTGGTTTATATACCACAGTTACAGCAATAGAGTATTTTGTATTTGTGTACTTATTGTAACCAGTGAGTTGTATACCTTCAGATAATTTCTTATTGTTCATTAATGTTCTTTTTTTTCAGATTGAAGAACTCCTTTTAGCATTTCTTGTAGGACAGGTGTGGTGTTGATGAAATCCTTCTGCTTTTATTTGTCTGGGAAAGTCCTTATTTCTCCTCTATGTTTGAAGGATATATTTGCAGGATATAATATTCTGAGGTTAAGGTTTTTTTCTTTCAGCACTTTGAATATGTCTTGCCACTCTCTCTTGTCCTGTAAGGTTTCCACTGAGAAGTCTGCTGCCAGACATATCAGAGTTCCTTTATATGTTATTTTTTTTCTTTTTTATTGCTTCCCTTAGGACATTTTCTTTATCCATGACCTTTAGGATCTTGATTATTAAATGCCTTGTTTGGGTTAATCTTCTTGGTGTTCTATTACCTTATTGTATCTGAATATTGATATCTTTCTCTAGGTTTGGAAAGTTCTCTGTTATTACTTCTTTGAATAAAGCTTCTACCCAAATCTCTCTTTCTACCTCCTCTTTAAGGCCAATAACTCTTAGATTTGCCCTGTTGAGGCTATTTTCTAGATCTTGTAGGTATGCTTCATTCTTTTTTATTCTTTTTTTCTTTTCTAACTGTGTTTTCAAATAGCCTGTCTTCAAGCTCACTAATTCTTTTTTTTTTTTTTTAGAGACAGAGTCTCACTGTGTTGCCTGGGCTAGAGTGCCGTGGCGTCAGCCTAGCTCACAGCAACCTCAAACTCCTGGGCTCAAGCAATCCTCCTGCCTCGGCCTCCCGGGTAGCTGGGACTACAGGCATGCGCCACCATGCCTGGCTAATTTTTTCTATATGTTTTTAGTTGTCCAGCCAATTTCTTTCTATTTTTAGTAGAGACGGGGTCTCGCTCTTGATCAGGCTGGTTTCGAACTCCTGAGCTCAAACAATCTGCCCACCTCGGCCTCCCAGAGAGCTAGGATTACAGGCGTGAGCCACTGCGCCTGGCCAAGCTCACTAATTCTTTCTTCTGCTTGGTCAATTCTGCTTTTGAGACACTTGGATGCATTTCTCAGTTTGTCAATTGAATTCTTAAGCTCCAGAATTTCTGATTGATTTTTTAAATTATTTCAATCTTTTTGTTAAATTTCTCTGATAGGCTTCTGAATTCCTTCTCTGCATTGTCTTGAAGTTCATTGAACTTCTTCAGGACAGCTATTTTGAATTCTTTGTCTGAAAGGTCACATATCTCCATTGCTCCAGGATTGGTCACTGGTACTTTATTTAGTTTGGTGAGGTCATGTTTTCCTGGGTATTCTTGATGCTTGTGGATGTTTGTCAATGTCTGGGCATTGAAGAGTTAGATATTTATTTTAATCTTTGTAGTCTGGACTTGTTTGAACCCATCCTTCTTGAGAAAGCTTTCCAGATATTCAAAGGGAATTGAATATTGTGATCTAAGTCTTTGGTCACTGCAGCTGTATCAGCACTGGGGTGCCCCAACCCCAGTAATGCTGTGACTCTTACAGACTCCTGGTGGTACTGCCTTGGTGGACATGGGTAAGATATAGGAGAATTCCCTGGATTACCAGGCAAAATCTCTTACTCTCTTCCCTTACTCTCTGTGCTGAGCTGCTGGAGTTGGAGGAGGAGTGATTTGGGCACTCCCTCATGGCCACCAGCTCCAGGTCACACCTGAAGCCAGCCCAGTCTCACCCAAAGCCCGGGTTGACTGTCACCTGGCTACCTCTGGTGTTTGTTCAAAACCCAAGGGCTCTTTAGTCAGTAGGTGGTAAATCCTGCCAGGACTGGATCCTTCCCTTCAGGGCAGTGTGTTTCCTTCTGGCTCAGGGTGGGTCCAGAAATGCCATCTAGGAACTAAGGCTTGAACTCAGGGGCTTCAGGAGTCTGCTTGGTACTTTATTTGACTGTGGCTGAGCTGGTACCCAAGTTGCAAAACAAAGTCCTCTAAACTTTTCCCTTTCTTTTCCTCAAGTGGAAGGAGACTCCCTGGGCTGCACTGCCTATAGCTGGGGGGAGGTGACACAGGCATTGTTTTGGCCACCATTGCTGCTGTCTCATTGGGTCACATGTACCCCAACTCCACTGGTTCTGAGCCAGCACAGCTGCAGGAATTGCCCAAGGACTGCAGCCTTTATGGCCTGACTACAAATTTAATCCAGGCCCCAGGCTGCTTTTTGTCAGCCAGTGGTGGGGCTAGCTGGAACTGGATTTGGGGGTGGAGGATTTCTCTCTAGCCAGGCTGGTCTAAATGCTCCCTCTGTGGACACTGGCAGAATTCTGCCCTGTGCTGTGTTTCCCTGTGCTGGGGTGGCCCTGAGTTTCGATGCAAAGTCCCACAACCACTTTCCTCTCCCTCCCCTGGGCACATAAGATTCTCTCTCCACTCAGGGTGCTGGTGCAGCACTGCTGGGGGATGGCGGAAGAGTGCTGATGACAATGTTATGAAATTAGATGAGGTAGTGGTAATCACAGCACAACTCTGTGAATATACTAAAAATAGTGCAATGTTGGTAGTGATGCCCAGTGTTTGTTTCCTGCTTTTAGTAATTTGAGTCTTCTCTTTTTTTCTTGGTCAGTATAGCTAAAGGTTTGTCAATTTTATTGATCTTTTCTAAGAGTAACTTTGGTTCTCTTGCTTTTCTCTATTGTTATTCTATTCTCTATCCCATCAATTTCTGCTCTAATCTTCGTTATTTCCTTCCTTCTGCTTTCCTTGAGTTTGGTCTGCTCTTCTTTTTCTAGTTTCTTCAAGTGGAAGGCAAGGTTATTAATCTGAGATGTTTCTTTATTTTTTTTTAAATGTACTTTATTTTTTAGAGCAGTTTTAGGTTCACAGCAAAACTGAGGTGAAAGTACAGGGAGTTCCCATTATACTCCTAGCCCCACACATGCACAGACCTCCTCCATGATTGACATTTTTTCTAATCCGTATACTTTTTTCTTTTCTTGTCTTATTGCATTAGCTAGTACTTCAAATATGATGTTGAAAAAGAGTGATGTGGGGAAACATCCTTTCCTTGATTCTGATTTTAGTAAGAAAGCATCTAGCTTCTCATCATTAAGTATAATGTTAAGTGTAGAGTGTGGTTTTTTTTTTGGTAGATATTCTTTATCGAGTTGAGAAACTATTCCTAGTTTGCTGAGCATTTTTTAAAAAAATTACTGAGTGCTGTATTTTGTTAAATTTTTTTCTGCCTCTGTTGATAGATCACGTGATTTTTCTTCTCTAGCCTGTTGATATCATGGATTACATTAATTGATTTTCTTTTGAATGTTGAACCAGTCTTGCATGCCTAGAATAAATCCCACTTGGGTGTGGTATAGAATACTTTTTATCTATTGCTAGATTATATTTGCTAATATTTTGTTGAGAATTCTACATGTCTGTTCATGAGAGATATTGGTCTGTAGTTTTCTTTTAATGCCTTTGTCTGGTTTTGGTATTAGGCTAATGCTGGCTTCATAGAATGAGTTAGGAAGCATTTTCTCTGCTTCTATCTTCTAGAAGGGATTATAGGGAATTGGTATAATTTCTTCCTTAAATGTTTAGTAGAATTCACCAGTGAGCCCATCTGGGCCTGGTGTTTTCTGTTTTAGAAGATTATTAGTTATTGATTCAATTTCTTTATTAGATATGGGCCTAATCAGATTATCTGTTTCTTCTCTCATGACTGTTGGTGGATTGTATCTTAAAGGAATTGTTCCATTTCATCTGGGTTATCACATTTGTAGGCATAGAGTTGTTTATAGTAGTCCTTTATATGATTCCTTTATCCTTTTAATGTCCACAGGATCTGTAGTGATGTCCTGTCCTTTCATTTATGATACTAGCAATTTGTATGTTCTCTCTTTTTTTTCTTAGTTAACTTGGCAAGAGGTTCATCAATTTTCTTGATCTTTTCCATGAGCTAGCTTTTGATTTCATTGATTTTCTCTACTGATTTACTGTTTTCAATCTCATTGATATCTGCTCTAATTTTTATTATTTCTTTTCTTCTATTTATTTTTAGATTTAATTTCCTTTTCTTTTTTGAGTTTTCTAACATGAAAGCTTAGATTTTTTATTTTAGACCATTCTTCTTTTCTAATATATGCATTTAATGCTGTAAATTTCCCTATAAGTGCTGCTTTCACTGCATCCCACAAATTTTGATAAGTTATATTTCCATTTTCATTTAATTCCAAATATTTTAAAATTTCTCTTGTGATTTCTTTTTTAGAAAAAAAATGTGTTATTTAGAATTATGTCATTTAATCTCCAAGTATTTTTCTGTTATTGATTTCTTTGTTTATTTTATTGTGGGCTGAGATCATACATTGTATGATTTCTATTCTTTCAAATTTGTTAACAAGTGTTTTATGGCCCATAATGTGGTCTACCTTGGTGAATGTTCCTTGTGGACTTGAGAAGAATGTGTAATCTGCTGTTGTTGGATGATATAGCCTATAGATGTCAATTATATCTGGTTGTTTGATGGTGCTATTAGTTTTGACATGTCCTTACTTATTTTCTGCCTGGTGGATCTGTCCATTTCTGATAGAGCGGTGTTGAATTCTTCAACTATAATAGTGGATTCATGTATTTCTTCTTGAAGTTCTATACATTTTTTTCCCTCACGTATTTTGATGCTCTGTTGTTAGGCAAAATACACATTAAGGATTGTTATGTCTTGCTGGAGAACTGACCTCTTTATTATTATGTGATGCCCCTCTTTATTTCTGATAGTTTTCCATACTCTAAAGTTTGCTCTGTCTGAAATTAATATAGCCACTCTAGCTTTCTTTTTCTTTTTTTTTTTTTTTT
>NW_012150596.1:1011597-1038270 GCF_000956105.1 Propithecus coquereli | reverse complement strand
GCCCAATTTCTTTCTATTTTTAGTAGAGACGGGGTCTCGCTCTTGCTCAGGCTGGTCTCAAACTCCTGAGCTCAAACAATCCACTCGCCTTGGCCTCCCGGAGTGCTAGGATTACAGGCGTGAGCCACTGCGCCCGGCCCCTTTGTTCTATTTTTGTCGTCTATATTTTTCTGCTTTTTGTTGTTTCAAATGAGCATTTTATATGATTATATTTTCTTTCCTTTCTTAACATATCATTATATTTCTTTTCTTTTCTTTTCTTTTCTGTTTTTAGTGGTTGCCCTAGAGTTTGCAATATACATTTACAACTAGTCCAAGTTCACTTTTAAATAACACTATACAAAGGTATACACTATATTCACAGGTAGTGCTGACACCTTATAATAACATAGTGTTCCTCATTACTCCCTCCCATCCCTTGTATCATTGCTGTCATTTATTTCACTTACACATGAGCACACATAAGTGTATATACACACATAATCAAATACATTGTGGCTATTATTATTCTGAATAAACTATTATCTGTTAGGTTAATTAAGAATAAAAAATAAAAGTTTTTATTTTAACTTCACTTACTTCTTATCTAATATTCTTTACTTCTTTATGGAGATCCAAGTTCTAACCTCTATCATTTTCCTTCTCTCTGAAGAATTTCTTTTAACATTTCTTGCAAAGCAGGTCTACTGGTGACAATTTTCCTCAGTTTTTGTTTGTCTAAGAAAGTCTTTATTTTGCCTTCGTTTTTGAAGAATAATTTCACAAGAAACAGAATTCAAAGTTAGTGGGTTTTTCTCTCAACACTTTCAATATTTCACTCCACTCTCTTGCTTGCATGGTTTCTGAGAATAAGTCAGATGTAATTCTTATCTGAGCTCCTGTATAGGTAAGCTATTTGTTTCCTCTGGCTTCTTTCAATAATTTTTTCTTTATTTTTGATTTTCTGGAGTTTGAATATGATACACCTTGATTTTTTTCTTTTTTTGGCATTTATCCTGCTTGTTATTCTCTGAGATTCCTGGATCTGTGTTTTGGTATCTGACATTAATTTTGGGGAGGATTCTCAGCCATCATTGTTTTAAATATCTCTTTTATTCTTTTTTCTCTTTCCTCTCCTTCTAATATTGCTATTACACGTACATTATACCTTTTGTAGTTGTCCCACAGTTCTTAGACATTCTGTTTTGGTTCTTTCCCCAGTCTTTTTTTCTGTTTGCTTTTTGGTTTTGGCAGTTTCTGTTGACATATCCTTAAGCTCATAAATTCTTTCCTCAGCAATATTCAGTCTCCTATTGAGTCCATCACAGGCATTCTTCATTTCTGTCACAGTGTTTTTGATCTCTAGCATTTCTTTTTGAGTCTTCCTTAGAATTTCGGTCTCTCTGCTTACAATCCATCTGTTCTTGCATGTTGTCTACTTTTTCTGTTAAAGTCCTTAGCATATTAATCATAGTTATTTTAAAATCCTGGTCCGATAATTTCAACATTCCTGTGATGTCTGACTTTAGTTCTGATGCTTGTTCTGTCTCTTCAAACTGTGTTTTTTTGCCTTTTAACATGCCTTGGAATTTTTTATTGGAAGCCTGACATGATGTACTGAGTAAAAAGAACTATGGTAAATTAGGCCTTTAGTAATGTGGTGGTAAGGTGTGGAGGAAGAGGAAGCAGTCTATATTCCCTTGATTAGGTGTCAGTTTTTTAGTTATCCTGTGTCCCTGGCTTGTGAACTTCACTAGCACTACTCATTCCTTCTTAGGTGGGACAGGATGGCTAGAGAGGGCTGGAGTTGGGTATCTCCCTTCCCCCACGTGAAGGCTAGAGCTGGCTGGAGGTGGGTATTTCCCTTCCTCCATGTTAGTTATGCTCTGATAAAACTCCAATAGGTTATGCTCGGTAAAATAGTTTCTCCTGAGGGTACGCCTTATTAAGAGGAACAGAATGCTCTGGTGCATTTCAAAATGGCTACTTTTCCCCTCCCCCTGCCTGAAGCATGAGACGTATTTTCCTCTAACCTTCACTGGGAGAATCTGGTAGAGCTACTGAAGGTAAAACTCAAAGTGTGGGCGTGCTCTCCTATAATAATATTGGACCCCCTGGAGCTCCCAACTCTCAAACTTGTCCACACTGAGCCCTCAACAATTTGTCAACTGCGGTTTAGGTTTTTCTACCCTGCTACTAGTTCCCGTGGAGGTTTCTGCTTGTGAGTCTCTGCTCTGGTAAGTTGTGATTCTCTGTATCTGCCTGTCTTTCTCACCAATTTTTGGAGCAGCAGTTTTCCCTATGACCTCAATTCTCTAATGGATCTAAGGAAAAAATGTCTGTTTGTTTCTTTCAGTGTGTTTAACTGTTTACTTCTTGTTAGGATGGAGTAACAACTTTTAAGCCCCTTACATGTAGACTGGAAACTGGAAGTCCTCTTTCTTCTTTTTTAATATCAGCATTTACAACTATATATTTTTCCTTAAGCACTGTTTAACTGCACCCCATGAGTTTTTGTAATGTTGTGTTTTCATTTTCATTTATCTCAAAGTAGTTTCTAATTTCTTTTGTTGTGTTTGGACTTTCTATAGGGGGTAACACTTTGATTCCATCACTAGATTAATTTCAGAGAACATCAGTACCTCCAGACCCCTGCATTTATACTTTGAGAGGGTAGTTTCTGAGGAATAGAGGAACTGAAAGTAGACATGAGTGGCTCGGAGTAGGGGCTACAACTTAATCCCCAGCTTTTGCCTGTGGCCTTCTATGCCTGTGATTCTCAACTGGGAGTAATATTGCCCTTCAGGTGACATTTGGCAACATTTGGACACATATTTGGTCCTCATAAGTAGGGTGGGGGTGAGATGTAACTGGCACCTAGTGGGTAGAGGCCAGGGATGCTGATAAACATGCTACAATGCACAGGGTATTCCATTATAGCAGAAAATTATCTGGTCTGAAATATCAATATTGCTGCCATTGAGAATCCTTTTCTTAACCCCTTAAATTCATGGGACTGTTTCCCACTCACCCAGCACCTGCCTGTATAGTGTCTCACCACCTCTTCACAATGGTCCCTGAGGTAGGTGAAATGTCATAATCTGAGTTGAGGTGAGTGAAGCCTTAAAACTGAAGCAACCTGTCAGTGAGTAGCAGAGTCAGGACCACCATCCTCCAGTCCAGTTGTTTCCCAGAAAGCCCACAGTGACCTGGGTCTCCACTTGCTTTGACTACTCCACCTGTCAAAAGCAAATCGTCATGCATTGTCTTGTGAGTATATATGTCTGGCATATTGGTAAGCTAGTGCACTTCTCTTACTTACCTAAGGATGTTTTACTCTGTCTTGTAACCCTCTGTTTAATGCTGCCCTCTGCACACAGAGTGGAAACTCCCTGTGGGCAGCACAGCATTTGGCACAGAGTAGGCACTCAGTAAATTTTGCAGAATGAATTAGAAGATATGAAATAAAATATACCAAAATGTTAACTTAGTTATCTTTAAGACCTTGAAATGAAGGTTATACTTGCCTCCGGAAGAGGCTGGGAAATGGGGTGTGACTGGCAGCGGGAGAGAAATTATGGACCCATATATTGATTGTTTTGCCTATAGGAGTTTTATTGTTATTTATAATAATGATCGGTATTATTTCCTTTGTTAAATTCCTCGCATTTCAGCCTCCTTTTCTCTTTGAATTGTTCGTAGTAGCACATTTTGCCTTTATTAAAAGACCAGTTTTAACTCTGCTTAAAAATTCACTGTATCCTCAGATTTCGTTCCCTAAAGGTCTTATCAGAAACATAAAAATCTTTTGTGATATTTGACATCACAGTTATCCTTAAACTATCCCAACATGGAATTTCTATGCCTTAAGGTAGCTGACCGCAATTTTCTCATCCATAAAATGGGAATAATGATTTTTTGTTAATTAACCGAGACCTTTCCTGAGAATAAAGTGATTTAAAGCACACGAAAGCATTTTAAACAGTACTGTGCACGTGTCAGGGCCCCTCCAGTTATGGGTAACTCTGAAAAATTGTGATCTTGTGAGTTACGCGGTATAACCAGTTGTTATGCAATTATTAAAGTAGTTTGCTAAATTGAAACAAAGTTCATTCAGATTTTGTGCTTTTTACTTACAGTGCTAACCTGAGTAAATAGGACCTTTTTCCCCCTAGTAATTTGGTTAAAATATCTAAAGCCATATTTTACCTTGGGCTGTCTTGACAATTACAGTATGTTGACCTTTGTTTCTTCATAGGTGTTACAGAACATCTTGGACACTGAAAAAGAGTATGCTAAAGAACTTCAGTCTCTTCTTGTTACTTACTTAAGACCCCTGCAGTCCAATAACAAGTAAGATTTTTATTTTAAACCCCTAGCTAAATAAAGCAAAATAGTGTCAGCATATGGAGTCATTACTTTTATGTCACTGAATAATTGATTTTGCCCTTTAGAAGAATTTCCACAGATCACAGGTTGCCAAGAACATGGTCAGGGCAGCAGAAAGTATGCAAGATGTTGCTTTTGGAGAGCTTGGAATTTTTTCTCTTCTGCCTGTAAAAGGAACGAGCAGACCTGCTTTTCTGCCTGTTATAATTTTTATCGTGTACTTTTTAAAAGTGATGTGTCTGGTTTTACCTTACAGGAAAAAAAAAGGATTCTCTGGTGTTTTTATTCCAAAAGCACATAGACTGGAAATTCTTGTGCTCACTCTGACCTTTGCTTGCCAGGGCAGAACCTCTTTCCCATGCTCCGAGAGTGGAAACAATGTGGCATTTTTTGAGTACTCATAAGAACAATTCAAGCCAGTATTTCTCCCAGGCAAATGTGAATGATAAACAGATGTTAAAGTATTTTTTAAAACAAAATGTTCAGACCCCATTCTGGTCTTAGAAATCTGAAATGATTGTCTAAGGCCTGAATTGAAAACTTTAGTTTTCATGAAAGAAAAATATTGACCATTGATTTTATTATGCTTATAGGCAGAACATATTTAACAAATAGTGGCTAACTGCATTCATTTGTTTTTATTTTAAGTGATTAAATTTCATTAGAGATCATGATCTATAAGTCAAATAGAAAATTTAGCAGCCAGCCCATAAAATGGAAAATGAAAGCCTCTCCTTTTACCTCAGTAAGAGTTTACTTTTGCTGGACAGTTGCCTAAATCATCAACTTTAAGCTTAAATAAATTTAATATATTTCATTATTTTTTTCTGTTTTTCCAAATTATGCTTGTTTAAATATAATGTGTTGCTAATTTTCCCACTTGGTTATTCTCCTGGCACTGTGGGAATCTTACTCCAGTATGAAAGGATTTTGTATTCCTGTGTTGTAAGAGTTTAAACATGATCAACAACAAAGTGTTTTTTGTTATTATTATGTGAAATATGAAGTGTTCTGTGAATCATAGTTTTAGAGCTGAATGGAACCTCAGTAAAGCATTGGGTCTAGTGCCCTGGGAAAATGACTATCCTCACTCAATAGAGAAGAAACTGAATTCCAGAGTTCACTTTCTTGTCCATTACACAGCCAGTAAGTGGCCAGGTTGGGTCCACTGTATCTCCTGCCACTGAGTGAAATGTGCCTTCTGTTTTCTGGAGGTGACAGGCAGAGGAGGAGAGGGAAACTGAAGTGGTAACCCTGGGAAGGGAGACGGTAAAATGTCAAATGAAAGCGGGGGAGATTAGCAATCAAGAAATAGTAAGAGGGGCCGGATGCAGTGGCTCACGCCTGTAATCCCAGCACTTTAGGAGGCTGAGGCAGGAAGATCGCTTGAGGCCAGGAATTTGAGACCAGCCTGGGCAACATAATGAGACCACCGCCTCAACAAAACATAGATAAATTAACTGAGCGTGGTGGTGCCCACCTGTAGTCTCAGCTACTTGGGAGGCTGAGGCAGGAGGATCACTTGAGCCCAGGAATTGGAGGCTGCGGTGAGCTATGATCGTGCCACGGCACTCCAGCCTGGGCAGCAGAGTAAGACTCTGTCTCAAAAAAAAAAAAAAAAAAATAGTTAAGAGGAAAAAGAAAAGAGCCAGGGCGGAGGAGGTGAGAGACCTGAGTCAGACCTGCACAGTTCCTAAACAAGTTCAGAATGCAATTATATTAATAGTAAGTTTCCATTAGTTCTGACTATCTTTTTGCCCCCGAAGTGATTTGAGCAAACCAGACTGATTATTGTTTGATCCTGAAGGGGCCAAATAAGCCCCAACTCAGGTTCTTGCTGCTCTGAGAGAGCAACAGGCAGGGAAGCTGGCTGGCTAAAGGTTTCGCTTTTGACACCCAGAATAGGGGTTTTCCAGCTTGCGGTTCAGGAGAGCATTACAGCAGAGGAACTGGGAGCTTTTTATTCTCTAGGGGTTACCGGTAATGTTTGTTTGGGTCTTCCCTTTATTAGTCAGCAAAAATTATTCTCTTGGGAATATTGCACTAGTATTATTATTGTATATTATTAAGGAGAAAGAACATGTGGCAGCCACTGGCCTTCTAAGCAAATCTTCCAAAATGTTTTCTCCCAAAAAGTGGTTGAGAGCATGGACTCTGGAGCTAGAATATTTTGGTTCAATTTCTGTCTTTGCCATTTACCGGTTTTGTGGCTTTGGGTGATCTACTTCATTTCTCTGTGCCTGTAAAATGGAGCCAGCAATAGCACCTATCTCACAGAGTTTTTGTAAGATTGAAACAAGTTCTTATTTGTTAAATGCTTGCATAAATGTTCAATGCTGTATGAGTGTTGGCTTTTGTTATTATTATCACTTACAGTCTGGTAGGGATGACAACATTCTTCATACGAGGCCCTGGATAAAATTGTTCAGTTTGCCTTTTATTTGATGCCACTCCACTCCAAAAATAAACAAACAAAATCAGTACTATTTTCTTCCCTTCTGCTTCCTCTCATAAAGATTTCCTTTAGTTGATTCGTGAGCATTTTAGTTTAGGTGAAAGCTGACTTTGCTATTTTTTCCTGTGCATTATGTGAGCATACATAATATCCTTCAATTACTTTTCCAGTTCCTCTAGAGGAAGGTACTCAAAAGTTTTTTATGCTTATTCACAGCTATGAGGTATTTTTATCTCTTTAGATACTTAGATATTAAGCACTTGTCATTAATTTACTCATTGCTTTATAAAATACCTAAATGTCCTTTATGACGCTCACTTTCTTTAGGATCAATATTCTTGTTATATAAAAGGGAAATAAAGGAAAGGAGCTTAAGAAATTTGCCTAAGACCATAGAGCTGGTGTAAATTAAAAAGCAAAAGTTAAAATATAGGAATTCTTCCCTTATATTTGCCATATATTAGCAAACTATCAGCTAACTAGACAGAGATAGATAACTAAAGTCATCCTCAAGTTCTGTTAACTACATGTACTTTGTTTGTTTTTTTTTAGTCTGAGTACTGTGGAGTTTACATCTTTACTGGGAAACTTTGAGGAAGTATGTACATTTCAACAGACACTCTGCCAAGCCTTGGAAGAATGTTCAAAGTAAGTGTGGCATATTTCTGTTTAGATAGCCAGCAAGGTTGTTTGTGTTTTGTTTTCCTTTTACTTGTTGCTTTAGATAAGAGCACTTTATATTTATACATTTATTACAGTTTTGATACATTGTCCCAGAGCAAAGTAACAATACAGAGACAATGCACTAGGTGGTGGTGTTCACAGTGTCAAACAACTGTTAGTATTACCAGCAGGTCTCTGCATTGGTAGGTAGAGGTACTAGAGCTATGTTTGGTGGCTAGAGTTTAAAGCAGTGGTCAAGAGCCTGCATTTCACGGGTAAAATAGTTATAGTTTCTCTTTTAACTTTGGCAAAACTTTTGAAAAGTTTTAATGCCGCCAGCTTTAACTGGTAATCATCTTCCTTTACCGCTTGTTTCTTGTTTTACATTCTGTGTTTCATCTGTTTTGTTTACAGGTTTCCGGAAAACCAACAGAAGGTAGGAGGCTGTCTACTGAGTCTCATGCCTCATTTTAAATCCATGTATCTGGCTTACTGTGCGAATCATCCTTCAGCTGTAAATGTGCTCACCCAGCACAGGTAAATCATTAATGTTTCTCCAACGAAGCTGTTTTGCAATGAGATTCTTTCTTAGGACCACCTTATTTGGAAATCCATGGGATCCCATTGAGCTTTTGATTATCACTGTTCATGATTCCAGGCATTGATTCATTGTTACATGGAAGGATCATCCATTAATACAACAAATAATTTATTGAGCACCTACTATGGGCAAGACCCTGTACTAGCTGATGGGGATATAGTAGTGAACAAGGAGGAGAAGGTACCCACCCTCATGGACCTTAGAATCTTGAGGGAAATGTGGATATTATTATAAACATGTTGTATTACAAAAGGGTAATTAAAAGGATACAGTGAGATTTTGCAGTGTTGGTATCAACTAAGTGGTATGGGAGGAAGGGTCAGGGAAGCCTTTCTGAAAGCAAAATTCTACTTCGATCCAATGGTTTAGGCTTCCTCTGCCCCAATGAATGTTTTATCAGAGTTGCTGACAAATAGCTAAACTACATAGCTTCATCTCTTTTCACTTTCCCTCCTTGCCTGGGTAGAGGAAGTCTCAAGCAGTGACATGGCTAAAAGGCAGGGAAAGGTGGAAGAAAACCAACACTGGGAGCTGTGTGACTGGTACTTTAAGCAAAGTGCTTTGATAATACTTATACATGGATATAAATTGTTGCATATTCATGAGGAACAATAGAATAGTGTCTCCTTTAAGAATAAGTGTTCTTGTAAGGGACCTAGATAAAGGCCACATCTCTCCCACCCTTCCTTAACCTCTGGCAACCCATCCCTGACACATTCACTGACACATTAATCTGGACCAGAAAACTATGATAGGCTTGAAGACGCAGTTTTACCTTTGAAGTCACGTGCTGGAAATTGAGGTGGGACAATAGCAAGAACAATACACAGAGACTCTGTTGACTTTACTTGGAGACTAGATTCACACAGGCATGGATTCTGGAGGCTGCTCAACACTGAAAATAATATTCTTCTCAATCTGGCCTAGATTTGAACTCCCAGAGCCAGGCTAGAACATTAGTTGTCACCAACCCTCAGAAGTGGCAGGCTGGGCGCGGGCTCACACCTGTAATCCTAGCACTCTGGGAGGCTGAGGCGGGGGGATCGCTTGAGGTCAGGAGTTTGAGGCCAGCCTGAGCAAGAGCGAGACCCCATCTCTACTAAAAATAGAAAAATAAGCCAGGTGTGGTGGTGTCTGCCTGTAGTCCCAGCTACATGGGAGGCTGAGGCAGGAGGATTGCTTAAGCCCAGGAGTTTGAGGTTGCTGTGAGCTAGGCTGACGCCATGACACTCTAGCCTGGGCAACAGAGTGAGATGAGAAGTGGTAGAAATTTTGGTTCTTGTCCTGGCTTGTTAGGAGGTTTATTTATTGGCTTTATAGAGCTGTTTTGTGAAGACATTTTAAAAGTTGAATTCACTAAATTCTACTTGAAGGTCAATTTTATTCCCCTAATTGAAGTTTTGAACTTTTATGAAATAGCAAATATGGAAATTAGAGTTTAAAGAGAGAAATGCCATGAACCTGGGATTTTTAGGCAAGTGGTTGAACTGCTTGTAGCTAACATTAGCTAATAATAGCACTGACAATGTGCCAGGCACATGATGTAAAAGCATATGAGGGAGTCACTACTATTACTGTCTCTGCTTTACAGATAAGACATTGGAAGGCTTAGGTTAAGTAATCTGCCCAAGAACTCATAGCTGTTAAGTGGTTGAGCCAGAATCCAGGTCTGTCAGACCTCTAAAAAATGTTTTTATTAAGATACTTATTTTATCCTCAAAAAGAATAATCTAAATGCAAATTTAAAGAATTATAATAAAATGAGCACCCATGTACCCATCACCCAGCTTAGGAAATAGAATGTTACCATTTCTTTTTTTTTACCATTTCTTTTTTTATATAACAGCTTTATTGAGGTATAGTTTGCATACCGTACAATTCACCCATTTAAGATGTACAGTTAAATGACTTTTAGTATATTCGCAGAGTTGAGCAACTAGCACCACGATCAATTTTTGAACATTTTCATAACCCCCCAAACAAACTGATACCCATTAGCAGTCACTCCCCTTTTCCCCTCAACCTCACTAGCCCAAGGCAACCACACTACAGTACTTCATGTCACTATGGATTTGCTTATTCTGGACGTTTCGTTTAAGTGGAATCATACAACACATGTCCTTTTGTGTCTGGCTTTGTTCACTTAGCATAATTTTTTCAAGGTTCATTCACATCGTAGCACGTATCGGTACATCATTTTCTAAATTGCCAAATATTCCATTGCATGGATACCACATATCGTTCTCCCATTCACCAGCTGATGGACTGTGACTAGTGCTGCTATGAACATTAATGTACAAGTCTTTGCATGGACATATGTTTTCATTTCACCTGGGAGTGGATCATATGGTAACTTTATGTTTCACTTTTAGGGGAACTGTCAGATTCTTTTCCAAAGTGACTGCACCAATTTATTTTGCTACTAGCAGTGTATGAGGGTTCCATTTTCTCCACATCCTCGCCAACATTTGTTATCGTCAGACTTTTTGATTATAGCCATGTTAGTGGGTGTGAAGTGGTTTCTCATTGTGAGATTGATATGCATTTTTGTCATGAATAATGATGTTGGGCATTTTTCATGTACCTATTGGCAATTTGTATATCTTCATTTGGAGAAATGTCTATTCAGATCCTTAGCCTGTTTTTAAATTGGGGTGTCTTTTTATTGAGATATAATTTACAAACCATAAAATCAACCATTTAAAAGTGTACAGTTCAATGTTTTTTAATGTATTCACAAGATTGTGCAGCCATCACCACTGTCTAGTTCCAGAGTGTTTTCATGACCTTCTCCCCCCAAAAAACCCCTGTACCCTGTAGCAGTCACTCACCATCTCTCTGATGGCTAATAATGTTGAGCATCTTTTTGTCTTGCTTATTGAATTTTTTTTTTTAGACAAACTCTCTCACTCTGTCACCCCAGCTAGAGTGCAGTGGCATCATAGTAGCTCACAGCAACCTTAAACTCCTGGGCTCAAGCGATCCTCCTGTCTTGGCCTCCGGAGTAGCTGGGACTACAGGCGTGAGCCACCACGCCAGGCTAATTTTCCTATTTTTTTTGTAGAGATGGGGTATTGCTCTCGCTCAGGTTGGCCTCGAACTCCTCAGCTCAAACAATCCTCCTGTCTCGGCCTCCCAGAATGCTAGGATTACAGACGTGAGCCACCACGCCCGGCCCGACAGTTTCTTAAAACAATGAAGTTTGCCACATTGATGGACTCTTCCTTTCATGACAGATTTATTTGTATCGTGAAATGCTGTTTGATAGCATTTTATTTACAGTAGAACTTCTTTCAAAATTGGAGTCAATTCTTTCAAACCCTGCCACTGCTTTACCAACTAAATATATATAATATTCTAAATCCTTTTTTGTCATTTCGACAATGTTCACAGCATCTTCACCAGGAGTAGTTTCTATATCAAGAAACCACTTTCCTTGCTCATCCATAAGAAGCAACTCCTCATTCATTCAAGTTTTATATGCTTTTGGTATTATATCTAAGAAACTATTGCTTAATCCAGGTCATGAAGATTTATGCCTCTCCATTTTCTAAGAGTTTTCTATCAAATTGGTACTAATTGATAAACATTTATGTGCATATATGGAAGTAACATTCATTGGGTGTTGGGCAGGTGGGGGGGAGGAGGGGACGGTCATGTTCACATCTAATGGGTGCGGTGCACACTGTTTGGGGGATGGGCACACTTGTAGCTCTGACTCAGGTTGTATAAAGGCATTGTATGTAACCTAAACGTTTGTACCCCCGTAATATTCTGAAATAAAAAAAGTTTCATAATTTTAGCTTTTATATTTAGGTCTTTAATTTATTTTAAGTTAACTTTTGCATATGGTGTGAAGTAAGGGTCCACCTTTATTCCTTGCTTGTGGATATCCAGTTGTTCCATTACCATTTTTTGGTTTTTATTCTTATAAATTTAAGTTGTGTTTTATGGCCCATAATGTGGTGTATGTGGGAAGAATGTGTATTTTGCTGTTGTTGAATGAAATAGTCTATAAATGTCAATTAGGATCACTTGATTGATGGTGCTGTTCAGTTCAACTGTATCCTGACTAACTTTCTGCCTGATGGATCTGTCAATTACTGGTAAAGGATGTTGAAGTCTCTATCCATAATAGTGGATTTATCTGTTTCTCTTTTCAGTTCTGTCAATTTTTGTTTTATGTATTTTGATACTCTGTTGTTAGGTACATTCACATTAAGGATTGTTATGACCTTGTTGGAGAATTGGCCCTTTTATCATTAACACATTAACTGCCATGGGAGTTGTATTGAACTCATGCTAGTTGTTTTTTTTTTTTTTTTTTTGAGACAGAGTCTGGCTCTGTTGCCCTGGCTAGAGTGCCGTGGCATCAGCCTAGCTCACAGCAACCTCAAACTCCTGGGCTCAAGCGATCCTCCTGCTTCAGCCTGCTGAGTAGCTGGGACTACAGGCATGTGCCACCATGCCCGGCTAATTTTTTCTATATATATATTTTTAGTTGTCCAGATAATTTCTTTCTGTTTTTAGTAGAGACGGGGTCTCGCTTTTGCTCAGGCTGGTCTCGAACTCCTGACCTTGAGCGATCTACCCGCCTCGGCCTCCGAGAGTGCTAGGATTACAGGCGTGAGCCACCGCGCCCAGCCGAACTCATGCTAGTTTTGAGCCCGGGGCCTCATGAAGCATATGTGACTCACACGTTTCTTCACCTTGGGAGCTGCAGGAACTATTTTCCAAGTTGCATGTAACTCATGCACAAAACATAATAAAAAAATAACAAATTTTTCATTAAATTAGAAAGGATTGTTTTGTTTTTGGAGTTTTTATTCTATTTTTGTAATAAAACACTGTGGCCCCAAGGAAAAATTTTTTTTTCTAGTGTGGCAGTCAATGTGTTAAATATCTATTAATATATATGTCAAAACACAGGCCGGGCACGGTGGCTCACGCCTGTAATCCTAGCTCTCTGGGAGGCTGAGGCGGGTGGATTGTTTGAGCTCAGGAGTTCGAAACCAGCCTGAGCAAGAGCAAGAACCCGTCTCTACTAAAAATAGAAAGAAATTAATTGGACAACTAAAAATATATAGAAAAAACTAGCCGGACATGGTGGCGCATGCCTGTAGTCCCAGCTACTCGGGAGGCTGAGGCAGGAGGATTGCTTGAGCCCAGGAGTTTGAGGTTGCTGTGAGCTAGGATGACGCCACGGCACTCTAGCCTGGCAAAAAAAGGAAAACCCGGCCCAAAAAAAAAAAAAAAAAGAAAAAGAAAAAAAGAAAAAAACACGATAATACACAGTTATATTATTTAATACAATTTTATGTCTATTGATGAAACAGAAGAAGAAAAGCGAGGCTATACTTAATAGTGTTTGTTATATTAACTTTCTTATTTACTATTCTGTTTATCTTTATTTCTTCCTGTGAATTTGAGTTACTATTTGATATCATATCCTTATTCCAATAGACCTTTGTTCCTACCCACCTCTTTTGTGCTGCGGTTGTCAAATATATTAAATTTCTGTATATTATTGGCCCCAGGATAAAATTAGAGGAAAGAATAATTGGGATGATAGTTGTCATTAAGAGGGTTTCTACCCAAAGCAGTGTTTTTATTCCACATTGCAGATCATTGTAATCTGAGTAAACTGCAGAGGCAGAAGGCAGAAGCAGGTTTCCACTATTGTGTATCCTACTATTGGACAATTTGCATTCATAGAGCTTAGTGGAATCCAAGGTGGAAGTCAAGCCAGTCAGATCGGTGGTTCTCCCCAAACCATAACTTTTGGAGAAGGGTAAGCAATCATTTAGTGAATTCTACTGGGGAGTGTGAGCTATTAAATCTTCACTGTAACTACCAGGCAATCAGATGCCTTCCTGGAAAGATCAAGTTAAATGTAAACTTCCCTGACTTTGTGTTTCACCTGGAAGAGACTTTCTCTCTGGGCTTCCTTTCAGGTTCAGGGAGATAGAGGAGGACACTGTGGGCTTTCTTCATGGCTCTTTTTGTCTTGGCTTCCAATTTTGGTTTCTAATTTTCAATGATCATCCTCTCCCTTTGACTGGAAAAATATAAAATGTCTGTCGTGCCTCCAGAACATGGTGACTGGGACTCCCTCATGGCCGAAGCAAGGAATTAGCTTAAGAGGCCCATTATAGTTGGGACAGTGTCTCTGCTGCTGCTTTTGCTGGGCTTTGTCACAGATGGCAGGTCTCAGGTGGATCTTGTGCCCCTCCTCTGCAGAGCAGTCAGGCCACACAGCACCACACCCAGGCAGGACTTCCTAAGGATGAGGAAGTTGTGTTTTTTTGTGTTGCTTGTGCACGGCTCAGCTCCTCAGGTGCCCCTGCTCGTTCTTGTTCTCTGAGCTGTAGATGTGCTTCACGTAAGAATCTGGCCCCTCCTGAAACCAGTCAGTCTTTTTGACATTCTGTGGCAGTTTCAGATCATTAATATCCCAGCTTAACATATCTTTGTCTTCAGAATCAAAGTCCTCAGGTCCATGATAAGGTCAGGCCACCTAAGGTTTTCATCTATTCAACTCCCCTCATAAGTGCTTGAGAATTTTGCTCTCAAAGGTTCTTGATATAGTTGGATGAGTCCACTCAAGCAGCTTAGACCAGGAGACTGTTTTCTGAGGTTTTATCAGATTTAAAGATTTCCTTGATGGAGTTATGGTTAAAGAGAATCAAGATGAACTTGATGAGGCCTGACTGGAAGTTTTGGGAAAGGGAAAGTGATACAGAATTTTTTTTTTCAAAGAGTGAAGGAAGATGAAAAACATAGAGGAAAAATGTTACCTAAATAATTTGGACAGGTGACATTCCCTAGACCAAGAGTCTGATGATCTCAGAGAATCTTCCTTTGTTTTAAAAAAGTCGAAGATTATTTAGCATGTGCTGCCTTTGCCTTCAGGAAGACCAAAGGCTGTGGTCCAAATAGAGATTATCTTTACCTAGAAGAGAAAGCCAGCACAAAACCAGCTGGAAAGCTTCTACCCCCTCATCCCTGATCTCTCAACCCAAATCTCTGATTCCTTCTTCTGCCGTTTCAGATCTACTGTTTAGCCCCTCTGATGAAATTTTAAATTTCCGCTATTGTACTTTTTAATTTCAGAATGTTTATATCTCTTTACTGATGTTCTGTATTTGTTGGGACATTGTCGTCATGGCTTCCTTTACTGCTTTAAACATGGTTTCCTTCTGTTCTTTGAACATATTTATAATGGCTACTTTGAAGTCTTTGTTAAGTCTGACATTTTGTCACTCATAGACAATTTCTGTTGTCTCTTATTTTCCTCCCAGTGTATGGGTCACACATTCTTGTTTCTTTGCATGTCACATAATTTTTTTCTTTTTTTGGTTGAAGACTAGACATTTCAGGTAATTTTAGATTTCACAACTCTGGATGCTGATTCCATTCCCCACTCTCTGGGGCTTATTGTTGTTGTTTGCTTATTTGTTTGTTTAGTAACTCGATTGGACCGTTTTAGTGAAGTCTGTTTTCCTCACAGTGTACAATCTCTGTTGTCACTCCTCAGAGGGCACAGCATTGGTCAGGCATGCAGTCGCCCTCGAATGATAGCGGTTTTAGCAGGACTCCCTTTGACTATCTATCTCCCTAATCTCTCTCCCGTAAGCCCCATATGGTATCACACCCAGGTGTTAGGCTCTACTAATTTCCAGCTGATGGCTCTAATGTTTTTGACAATTCTCTGCAGCATAAATTGCTCCACCATCTGATCTAATTAATTTCAAGTAGGGATAGTTGTTGAGACTAGACTTTGAAATTTGCTCCGACTCTTCTTAGCACTTCCTAGCTGGTTCTCTCTGGTGACCTAGCTAGTTTATGCTTTAGCTTGTTGCTCTTAAATCAGAGGAGCTACTAGCCTCCTTTTATTTGCTTACTACCAAAATCTCCATTGTTTTTGCAAGAGCCCTTAGGCTTGAATTTCTCTCTCTGCAGAGAGCTTTAAAGCTCTCTGTTCCTATGGACTGCCTCTGTGCCTGGGCAAAATCTCACTCCTCTGGGGGCTGGGCAGTGTAGTAGCCTTTGGTCTTCTTAGCTTGCCTCTTCCAGCATGGAACCTCTGCCCTCCACGAGAGCTGGGGTGAGGTGATTGAGCCCCAGTATTTTCTTTTCTTTTATTTTTTTGAGACAGAGTCTCGCTTGGTTGCCCAGGCTAGAGTACCATGGTGTCAGCCTAGCTCACAGCAACCTCCAACTCTTTGGCTTAAGCCATCCTCCTGCCTCAGCCTCCTGAGTAGTTGGGACTACAGGCATGTACCACCATGCCTGGCTAATTTTTTCTATATATATTTTTAGTTGCCCAGCTAATTTATTTCTATTTTTAGCAGAGACAGGGTCTCGCTCTTGCTGAGGCTGGTCTTGAACTCCTGAGCTCAAACTATCCTCCTCCCTCGGCCTCCCAGAGTGCTAGGATTACAGGCGTGAGCCACCACACCCACTGAGCCCCAGTATTTTCAACCTGCCAGTGCTGGGGTAGAGCCTCCAACCCATGTATGGGGGGTTGGGTGAAGGGAGCTTTTGATCTCCCAGCCACACTCACCAGGAATTTACCCTCTTTTACACAGAGTTGAAGGGAGTGAGATGTGCTGGTGCCTGTCTCTCCTGGTGAGAAATCATATTTTTGACTGGGAGTGAGGGAGGCCTCTCTTCTTGGCCACAAGTGCCTGGAGTGGAGCTTCTGTCAAACTGAGCTGGGAGGGAGGGAGAGTGGAAGAGAGCTGGTCAGGCATGGCTCAAATGGAATAAACTCTCCCTGTTCTTACTGAGTTTTAGTGGATTTTCTTGATTAATTTTTCTTTCACTTATCATATTCCATTAGGGAAATTTCTAGAGATTTTAAATGGTTGTTTTTTTATAGTTTCCACCAGCTGTGCTTGTTTCCTTGGGGAGCGGGTCCAATGAGCATCTCATGCCACCATCCCAAAAGTGTACCTCACCATTTTAAGTTCTTCTGCACCCCTACCTAATGTGAACCTGAACTTCTTTACCACTTTTATGTGGTGTCAGTTCACAACTGTACCACTTAGAAGCTGTGTTACCCAAGGTAATTTATTTAATTTTTAAGCCTTAGTTTCCTCACTTGTAAAATGAGGATAAAGCCACCAACTTTTCAGGGTTTCTGTGAGGACTAAATGAAATAATGTATACAAAATCTCCAGCATAGAGCATGAGGTAGGTAGTTGTCGCCATGCCCCACATCTACTTTATTCATCTTCTACCTACCAGCTACTAGTTGCTTCTTAGAAAAGAAAACTATGAAAATAGTACAAGCATACAAAGAACAGAGTTAATATAACATACACCCACTACCCACCATTCAGCTTAAAAAACAAATTATAGATGCAATGCAAGTCCTGTGTGTACTCTCCGATATTTCCTTCTCCTCCCTCACTCACTAGAGGGAACCAAAGTCCTACATCTGTTTTTGTCATTTCCAGGAATGTTTTCATACTTTACTACATATCTAAAATAAAGAAAAAATGGTTCACACACATTTTTCCTTTGATGGATACATAAACATCCTGTGTATTAAAGGGTAAATTCCTTAATGCTAATACAATGAAATCCCCCTCATATTAGCTCACTATTTATATGAGCACATGTTCTTTACCTTTTGATGTGAGAACAGCAATTCTGGATGAATACCAGAAAGACACAGTTTACCTCAAATGGCAGACTTTCTGTGATGTTTACAGAGTTTCTGTTGTAACTCTATGTGTTAAAATGTTACTGACTGCATTTGCCTATGTTGGGAATTTTATTTTATAAATAAAATTAAGTCCAACATTATGACTTAAAGTTTGTTACGCAGGTGATTTAAATATTCTCAACTTTTGGGGGAATTATAATACCCTGTTTACTTGATTTTGGTTGGTGGTATTTTTTTGAGAATCTTATAATATCCTTTGAAATGATGGAAGACTCACTGGACTCTTCATAGAAATAAATTTTTACCGTACTGGTTTATTTACTTGTAAGGGATAAAAATTAAAATACTTGAGGTTTTCATCAGATGTGCTTCTAATATAATTTAAGTTATTTTACATGTATCTTGTAGTAGTTTATGATGACATATTAAATAAAAGGCATAGTTGAATGAAATTCACAGAAAATTCAGGTTAAAATTTTGTTTTACGTCAAGGTTTCAGCTGAAATAGGGACATTGGTTGGTATCTGTTCATTCCCCGCTGAAGTTGCGACGTTCAGATGAACTTCTTCCTTTCGGCCTGGAGGTGGCAACACCACACTAGAAATGCTCCCAACAATTGGCCATGAAACCGCATTCAGCCTTAAGATTGTATGGTTGCCTGCAGGTCCCTTGTTAAAAATGCTGTAATGTATTGCCTGAATTTGGATATGTCATCAGACCCCAACCTTGGTGTGTCCGCATATTTGCATATATTTGAATGGCTGCTGCAATCTCTTGCTATCCCAGGGGGTAAGGTCCTTTGGGATTTCCCCTGTCTGTCCCCTGCCGGCTTACCGTGGTAGCTCCTGTTTCTTCCTGGGAATTACCTCTCCCTTACAAAAATACCCACTTCTCTCCCATGCTTGCTTTGGTGTCGTATCCATCCTTTTCATGAGGGAGAGGGTCAGCACAGAGAGCAGGGAGAGGAGGAGTTGGCTCTAAGACCTATCTGGACCTCACTTCTGTCGCTGTTGTGGTGGCAACCCCAAGCAGCACTGCGTTCTTTTCCTCTTGTTAGTTTTCTTCACTCTCTGTTTACCACTGTTGCCAGCAATGAAGACTTTGAGAGATCCCCAAAGAATTGTAGACTTGCTTCTGGGACAAGGAGCATCGGAAAAATTCTGAGCCTCGGTTATGTTCTGTTTCTGTCTTTGAGGAACCAGGGAAGGGAGCAAGTGAGACTCACAAACAGAGGTGGCAGGGGATAAAAAAAGAGCAGACAGGCTGGGTGCTGTGGCTCACGCCTGTACTCCCAGCATTTTAGGAGGCCAAGGCAGGAGGATCACTTGAGCCCAGGAATTGGAGGCTGCAGTGAGCTATGATGATACCATGGCACTCCAGCCTGGGCAACAGAGCAAGACCCTGGCTCATCCAAAAAAAAAGGAGCAGACAGTCATGTCTCTGGAATTGGATAAATATAAAAAGGAAAACAGGGATCCACCCAACCCAGTGTGAGCAGCACCCCTGGGATTTTCCACTGGTCAGAAGCCCGGGTCTCCCCATTTGGGCCACAGTGATTCCCTCTGCTAGGTAGAGTCATGAACATTCAAATTAGAAATCTATATAAAGATTCCACAGAAACACTGTTATATGAGATAGTTAAGCTCTGTAGTGTTATTATAATGTACATAGTTTTTTCTTCAGCTTTCCATCCCAACCCAGTTTGTACCAGAGCCCCATCCACCATACATTCCATGAAGCACATTTGCTTAAACAGCTTAAACAATGCTTAAACAGCATTCATACATTGAGAACTGCTTCTATTGTATCACATCCCATATACAGAACATGTTAAGCTTGAAAAGCAGATCTTAGCCCATTGCCATTTTGAACGGGCTGTATAAAAACTGTATTTTAAAGACAGATTGTTCTTTGGTATAACAATATTTGTGTATTAAATTTATTTGGCTAAGTAAAATGTGTCTTTTAGAATTTATTTATTTATTTATTTATTTTTTTTTTTGAGGCAGAGTCTCACTCTTTTGCCCGGGCTAGAGTGAGTGCCGTGGCGTCAGCCTAGCTCACAGCAACCTTAAACTCCTGGGCTCAAGCGATCCTCCTGCCTCAGCCTCCCGAGTAGCTGGGACTACAGGCATGCGCCACCATGCTCGGCTAATTTCTCTATATATTTTTAGTTGTCCAATTAATTTCTTTCTATTTTTAGTAGAGACGGGGTCTCGCTCTTGCTCAGGCTGATTTCGAACTCCTGAGCTCAAACAATCCGCCCGCCTCGGCCTCCCAGAGAGCTAGGATTACAGGTGTGAGCCACCGCGCCCAGCCTAGAATTTATTTTATCATAGATAAATGGGCTTTATAGGACAGTTTTGTTCTTTTTTTGCAGTAGTAAAATTTTCTTTTCTTTCCAAGAACCAGTGTTTTAATCTAAAATAGTGATCTCATGTTATGTTGAAAAATTTTTTGAGTTTTTTATAATATTTAGCAAACCTAGAAATTAGACTGCTGCATGAAAAGTAATAACAAAGTGCACATTAACATATGCTTTTAATTGCTGTAACTCTTGCATCAATTAGAGTAGAATGTCGAGGATGCAGGCAGTTATTTAGTCATGGGGAAAAAAATAAGACTTGTTTACCAAATTGAAAAGAAATTAGGAAAGTGATTTTCTCCAAATTACATTTCTACTCAAATGCACTCTCCAAATCTGAGTTATTTCCATAATTACATTTAATGTGCCATGAATTTTTAAATCTCTTTATGCACTGTACGCTCTTGGTTGGAAATTAAACATCAATTCAATTTTCATTAAGTTGGAAATCACAGGTACTGGTAGTTTTTAAAGATGTGATGTTAGTGACGTATTTGTTTGGAATAATTATAATAATAGAAATAAAAATGCATCTATTGACTACTTTAAAGTTTACAAAATACTGTACTTTCCTGTAGAGAGGCAGTATGGTATCATGATAAGACCTGAGGCTTTGGCTTCAGACCTGGGTATGAATCCCACCTTAGCCGCTTGCTAGCTGTTAACTCACCCTTCTTGAGTCTCAGGTTTCTCATCTGTAAAATGGGGGGAATATCTGTGTTGAAATGTTGTTGTGAATATTAAACAAGAACGAATGCTTGTAAAATTCTTAGCATGAAATAGTAGCCTTAAAAACTCTAATATTTAATCTTCATACTTTCATTAGGAAGTAGGTATTATCTCTCTTTTACAGATGACTCAGTTGAGGCTCAGGTAATTCATCCAGGGTCACCAAATCTGTTTTATGACTCCAAGTCTAGGGCACTTCTCTCCCCTCAGCGGCTTCTAGAACAAGACTGCAAAAACTGATAAAATGGTCAGAGGCGATTGTTAGATGTGACCGCTCAGATATGATCTAGCTTTCATTAAAGCAGCCATTCCCAGCACTTTTTTCCTCTGACATATGTGTGATACTGCATGACTCAAGGCTGCTGGTACATTAGCTGAAACTACCTCCTTTTCTCTCCTGCTCACAAAAGCCCAAGGATGGACAGTGTCTATTATTAATAGGGATAACTTGCAATCCACTCCATTCCCAGCCCCCTAGTATTTTGTTACTGATAGCAGGTTTCTTTGAACACACTTCACAACCTATAGCAACGCAGCACAGTTGGGAACCACGGTGTCTGATGTGTTCTAGGGAGAATAAGTAGGTCACTCTAAAGTAGGGGGTCCTGGTGTGGAGAGGTGGAAAAAGTTGGTGGGGCCAGTAGGAGTGTAAAAAGTTAAGATTTGATCTTGTAGGCACTCAGAGCTTCCTGAGTGGGATAGCAATGCAACGAAAGTGGTGGTCTGCAGGGCCTGGAAAAAGCCTGGAAGTCAGGAGACCATTTGGTCTATTGAAGTGAGCCAGGTGGGATGAGCTGGAGGCCTGAACTAAGACAGTGACAGTGAGAATGGAAAGGAATAAACAGATCCAGAAAGACCTGTGACTGACTGGATATGCATGACCAACCAAGGAGGAGATCAAGCAAAGTTTCAAAATTTGCTGTCAGTTAAGCAGTGGGTTTTCTTCTCTAATAATATTTTGCTCAAATGTGTATTAAAATGATCTTGCAGCCCCAGGATTCGACACCCTTGTTGGTGGAAAGGAGGCAATCTGGAAGGGTGCTAAATGGCAGAGAAAGCACCAGCCTAGCATTAGACATTTATAGGACATGGTTCATAAAATTTTAATAAATTTTTTCACCAGGTTGCTGCCTTGTGGAGGGGTTTGGGTAATCTGCTGCACTGGTTTTAGATCCCAGGCTGAGTGACTTTGTGGTTAGTCATTGCAAATATGCTGCTATCTGAATGTAGGACTTGATTCTAGGACATTACAAGTGGGTGATAGGGAGCACTTGGTGAATTGCTACCCTTGGCACCTGACCAGCCAGTAACTAGAATGTTTGAAGTGATTAAGAAAATCTATTTTTTAAACCTTAGGTTGAGGTCATCTGGTAGGCTGTATACCCCATGCCCATGGGTGCAGAATCCTTAATGGTAAGGATTTTTTTGTTTGCTGCCGTATCCCCATCAGAGAGCAGAGCCTGTCCCTTAATAGATGCTCAATCAGTAATTGTTGAGTGAGTAAATGACACCAGGGATTACTAGTGTCTGGCTCACCACTGGAGCCCTGGTGCTGGGCACAGTGCTGATTGCATAGCGGAAGCTGAATAAAGCCAATTGAATTGAGTTGAAATGGATTGAACAGCATTTGGACTAGTGAAACACATTTTTATTTGGTTTTGTACTGTGTGAAATCCAGCAACATATGGATAATTCTTTACATGGGATATTCAGCAATAACAAAACTATATTCATTCTTTTGCTAGTGATGATCTGGAAAAATTTATGGAAAATCAAGGTGCATCTAGCCCAGGTATCCTCATTTTAACAACAAGCCTCAGCAAACCATTCATGCGACTGGAAAAGTATGTTACTCTCTTGCAAGAGTTGGAACGGCATATGGAGGTAAGGGAAGGTGTGCTTTTTCAAGCTCGTGTACCAAGTATGTTCCTCTGATCTGGAGGAAGCAGTCAGTCTGCCGCCAAACTAGACTGGCAGAGGAATCCAGAATATGCCTTGGTTTCAAAATTTACTGTATCTGATCTTCCCTATTTTCAGGCTTCTAATTTTCTTCTTTATGAAGCAAAATAAGATCTCGTTCGTTCTTACCAAATGTTCATGATCATTCTCCCTCCCCTCTCTTCTCTTCCAAGCTTCGATCCTGTTGCCTCCCTCAAATCTGTGCTTACTTGTTGAATTAGGTTTCCTTTTGCCCTCTTATCTGTAGAAGGTGTTTCAGTCAAAATCAGACCAAGAAATCTTCTGTTGTTTGGTATATTAACCAACTTTATTGTGGGAGATAAAGCAAACCATATCAGAAAAACAAAGAACATGTTCATTATGTACAGGAATATTTATCTCTAGAGCACTGCGATCATTCAGCTTCCTGACTCTGGATTATAATGGAAGATTCTGGTACTCCTGAAAGATTAATAAATGGGATACAATATTAGTGGTATCTCTCGAAGCATCGATGCATCTATATCAAAGGCCCCTCACATTTTTGTTTATCCAATTACACTTTACTCACGACAGTTGTGGCACAGCTGTAGTGCTTTCTAAATATTAAAATTTTGCAATGAGGCCTGATAATTGAATATTTTCTCATCAAGAGCCCAAATCCTCTTGTTATTAAAAGCCAATAAGCAGCACTAGCTCCTCGAGCTGTTCTTCACGGTAGTGCATGGGGGATTGAGCGTGGGTGGGAGAGGAGGGCCCGCTGGGGAAGGCTGCATTTACCCTAGTTGCTCTTCCTGTGTCTGGGGAAAGGTTTTGAGGTTTTAAAGGGTTTGATTATCTTTAAAGAAATAGGGTGCATTCTACAGGGCTTGCCAGCGTTTGTAAGGATTGAAAGCATGTACTCTGAGCGAAACCACATTCTCAGGGTATTTGACCTGCCTGAAAGCTGGAGGCAGTGGGGACCTGGTGAGTAAAGCCTGCCAGAATGAAATTTCAGTTAGGGCTCGGGAAGGTGTTGACCTCTGGATGCCTTTCCATAAGCTAAACCTGTTGGCTGAACCGTTTGAGGTTTCCCCCTCCTTGCTTATCACAAAAATCCGGAAATTAGTGGCCTCAGTTTCTGTTACTGCTCAGTGCTGAAATACAAATATGCACTTAGTTAGGGGAGAAAAAAAATCCCAGATGTTCCTATTGCCTGGAACACCTCTATCTCGGCCTTCCCTGTAGTGGAACCTGTTTCTACTCCTGCCTCCATTTGCTGTTGATCACATGTCTTTGGCTGCCTTTCACTTCCCACTATCAGATAATACACACCCTTAGTATTAGTTCAGCACCGGGTAAGACACTTTCTCCAGATTTCTGATCATGGGTCATGGCTTCTGGCTAACAGTAGAATAGAACCTGAAATTCTCAGTTGTCAGCTGATTTTGGTAAGGATAAATTTTACTATAAAGAAGTACAACGTTTCTTTTCATGAGCAATGCCATCCTTGGCTTGGATCAGACACCTAATTTGTTCACTTCTGTATTTTATCACCTGAGCCTAATCGAGCAGGAGATTTGGTCTTCCCATTACTCTTGCTGAGTTGCAAGGGTTAGGCATACATACATGCCCAAGGTTAGGTACACTTACACACCCCATATGCCCCAGTGTTAGGGACACATCTACCCCCCAAGAATACTTATCTTCCCTTCATAAACAGTTACGGAGTTGTGGGTTCCTCAAAGCCATTTTTGAACCCGTCCACTTTTCAGGGTTGCAAGTACCATGGAACTGAAGACGGTATGTAAAAGCCTTGCTTAAGAAGGAGCACATGGTATGAAACTTGGAATTTTTTTCCCATCTGCCATGTTGATACTGCTGAGAGAAAATGGAGGCATTTTAGGAAATGAGATTAGATTGATTTTTCTCTAACTATCCCTCTGTTTCCACAATTCCCTACCTCCTATCATCTACCAACAACATGACCTAAAGATGTCCCCCAAATAATTATTTAGTTACTATATTTATTATTAAATATTTATTATCCAAAGTGTAATAACAAAAAAAGGAAATGGGAACTGTTGTCTCAATAACCACACTTGCTGTGTTACTAAATATATCATGTGTGATCACCTGTCTTAATTTCTTAATAACCTAATAATTGGATGTGTTGAGATTCCAAATGATCAACTGCTGTTCTATTTTTTAATTTTTAAATTAGCATACATAAAATTGACTTTTTTTTTAGTGCACGGTTCTATAAATTTTAACACAGGTATGGTTTCTTGTTGCCACCACCACAATTGAGATACTGCACAGTTCCATCACTCCCAAAATTCTCTCTTGCTATCTCTTTGTGGCCACACCTTCTTGCCCCCCAACTCCTGGCAACTACTGATCTGTTCTCTTCTAATATTGTTTTCAAATGTATTCCTTTGATAGGATACTCATCCAGATCATCAAGACATTCTGAAAGCAATCATAGCATTCAAAACTCTCATGGTAGGTGATGCTTTAAAACTATAACTCTCCATTTTGTATATTTTGTTCCTGAGAGAGTGATTTGCGTGTAACGTTTCTTTCCTTATGCAAAGGTCTTTGGAATGGAAACAATTAAGCTTTCATGACAGTATCGCAGTGATTGTTTCATTTAATTTTGTGCTCCAAAAATCATGCTTACCTATGAAAGGTTGCCAGGCTGAGGGTATAAAGCAATCACATTTATAGTCTCGGCCACATTAAGCATTGGTGTGTAGGTGGGGGGTTTCCTTTCGTCTCTTTGTCTTTACCCCCGTTGCTCACCTTATGTCTGTGTAACTCGTCATTCACTGATTGGCATCAATACTGGATTCAACTATTTATGCTAAAAGGTGTGAGTTTGTTCTTTGCACATGACGAAGAAATCCTTCATCAAGTCTAAAAGAAAAAAAAAACCCAAACTACTAAAATACAATTGCTTTATCTGGGTTGCTATCAAAGGTACCTGTAATCTTGTATCTTCAGCGTGATGGTTAATGTGTCTTCTTGAACCCACTGATGTGAAACCACTTGGTGCCATTTTAGAAGGAAAGAAAACTTTATTTGGGGTGATTGATTAAGTTTAGCTTCATTTCAGCTATTTCTGTAGCATTCTAAGTGATTTGGATGAACGTTTAGTTATTGATCCTTTCTGTAAGGTTGTGATGCAACATTCACCATCACCTCATTTTCCTTGCTGTTGAATGATCAGTAACTGATGTGTCCATGGTTAAACAGCAAGTTGAAGACAAGAGTAAGGTATTAGGTTAAAACTGCTGTTGTTGTAGGTCAAAAACAGTCCAAATATTGGCAGTTTTGCATGGCTCAAGCTAATAGAACAGCTGAAACCCGTGGCATTATAATTTGTGGCTGTCTTATTTTTTCCCATGTAAATGGGAATATAAAATGCCTCTTTTTGAAATACCTGTATTCCTTTCTGATTATGTTGTAAAACTTGCTTTGATAGTTGTAGTATATTTATTCCTACTGTAGGTGCTTCCAAAATATGTATACAGTGAATTTATTTCTTCAAGTGTCCATTTAGCTGAAAGGGCAGGAGAGATTTTTTTTTTTTATAGAAAACACACCCCAAAACGCTATTACATTACATTCATTTGGAAACAGTAACATAGCTAACCATGTGCTTATGTTTTGTACTCAATTTGGAATGCATGTGCTTAAAGTACTCTAAGATAACCTCACACTTTCTGAAGCACTGACTTAAAAAATGTATATATTACATATATATCAAACTGTAATGTTTGTACCTGTTTATATTTCTGATTCTTCCTCTAACCTATGAGCTCTTTGAGGTTGGGTACTGTTTCTTATTTATTCTCTGCATCCCCAAGAATCCACGCAGTGCTTGAAAGCAGTGA
>NW_012150596.1:996909-1011547 GCF_000956105.1 Propithecus coquereli | reverse complement strand
TATATATATAGTATGTATATAGCATTTATATTCCTCATAGTGTTGGCAAACTGTAAATTGTTTCTGGGTTTGAATTTTCAGTTTGTCACCATGAAATTCAGTTTTATCTCTTTCTCTAATCCTTTTAGGAATAAAAATTAATTTATTTTTTCACAGTGATCTACTATTGGTCCCTAAACAAAGTACAGCAGTGCCTGTGTTTCATTATAAGATCAAGGTGATTCGCTGTGGCATAAAGAATTTAATTTTCTCTTTTTCTATTACTCCTGGAGTCTTGTTCTTGATTTTTGTTATTTTCAGGATATTACCTTGTTGGAAACTGAGCATATGTTAGAAAAATACAATTGCTTTGTAATGAAAGCCCTCTTTTTTCAAAGATAGACAGAGTGGGGAAGGTCTCGAACAGGGAAACCAACCAGCACATCTGAAGCTACTGGGTGCTCTCCTGGCTCTGGCCGATGTGATTTGGCTACTTGCCTTCCCATACCCTTTACAGGGAGGGAGAAATAAACCCCTTCTGGCATTTTGTTTTGCTGCCCTGGCAAAATAAAAAGTGGACCTTTCTCATAAAACTTTTGTGGGGTCAATGCTAGACATTTAGGGTAGCGGATCTTTCTGTCTGTCAGGAATAGATCTGGTCGTGGGACTCATGGTGAGGAATAGAGACTCAGTGGGAATCCAAGAGCCAGAAGCCACATCTTACTTTGATCTTGTCTTAGGTCTGTTTCATAAGAATTCCTATTCCATTATGTTCTGCTTTGGTTCTGTAGGGGCAGTGCCAAGATCTGAGAAAGAGAAAACAGCTGGAGTTGCAGATACTTTCTGAACCTATTCAGGCATGGGAAGGGGAGGATATTAAAACCTTGGGAAATGTGATTTTTATGTCACAAGTAATGTTGCAGTATGGAACATGTGAGGTAAGGTGTTTCAAATCTCAACATCATTTCTTCTGTCTTTCATATGCTTCTTCCTTATCAAGGTCAAATGCTAGAACATTCAAATCACAAACTGAGTATCTATTCTTTGCCCAACACTCTGCTAGGTGCTGTGGGAGATAGGAAGAAAGAACAAGCAATGATCCCTACTTTCAAAGAACTTATTAAAAACAGATTAAAACACATGGTGCAACTAGAAAACAAACCAAATAGTGTCTGATTTTGCGATCTCAACAGTAGAGTCCATAGAAATTCAGAGAAGGGAGAGATCAAGAAGACCTTATGGAACTAGGACTTGAGGCGGGGAGGCATGAAAAGGAGGGCATCCCATAAGTTAGAGGTCATTCTTTGCTCAGGAGATAATAGAAACGTGCAGGACAGTAAGGAAACCAAGGAGCGAAAAAAGCATGCTGGGTATAGTGATAGAAAAGGTTGATTGAGTCAGGTAGAGTCAGGCTATGCAAGACCTTGGAAGTCAGGCAGGAGTAGTTCAGATTGATGCTACAGGCAGGAGGAAACAAGGAAAGAGTCTGGAGTAGTAGAAGGGGTGTTTGACACTATCTGACAACCATACATGGCAGATAAACTGGAGGGGATGGGACTAGAAACAGAAAGGCCAGCAGGGATGGAAAGTGAGGTGGAGGGAATGGAGCAGAAGGGGAAAATCCGAGATACCTTTAGAAGGGAAAGTCAACAGAAGTTGTGGCTCATGGGCTAGAGGAGATGATACATGTAACTTCAGACCTGTTAACTTTCAAGTGACTGTAGATATCCAAGTGGAGATGTCCTGTGGGCAGCTGTTAAAGTACTATGGAAATGTGGGTGAGAGATCACAGTTAAAGGCAGAGATTTAGATGTCCCTGACACATGTGCCTTCCTAGGAAGTAAATATTCAGAGAGAAGCACAAAGGGCTGAAGATGGATTATTTCTTTTAGGAAGGGGTCAGGGTAAGGGAGAAAGGTTGATTATGTCACCTGGTGTGATTTATAGGGTGTTAGAATTGTCTTCCCTCTCCCAACACATCTTCCTATGCTCCCTGACATATCTCTGGCAGAGATTCATGACTTTGGGTTAATAAGCAATCTCATTTAAAATGCAGATACCCCAGGGAAGGTTAATGCAGCGAGTCTAACGATCAGTCATTCATTCCTTTGGGATAAACCTCTTGGGTGATGGGAGGAAGAGTCAGTGCCAGAAAATAAAAAGACAAAGAGGATGGTAGAGAACTGGGGAGTGTGGTGTCATGGAAATTCCAGGAGGAACATTTGAAAGTGGTCAGCGCGCTGAGTGCCGCAGAAGGTTTAGAGGGCAAGGGATGTGAGGACCAAGAGGAAGCCATTGGATTTTGCTAGAAGGCAGTTATTGATGACTTTGAGAGAACAGTTGGGGGTGCAGTTAGGGAGGGATCAATGGCAAGAAAATGAAGACAGCAAGTATTTTGGCAATAAAATGTCAAGAAGTGGGATATTATGTATAAGGAGCCCCATGGGACAAGCAAAAGCCTCTTAAGACAGGAGATGTGTGTATGTTAAAAGCAGAAGAGGAAAAGCTAGTAAAGGAGGAGAGGCTGCTGGGAAAAGGAGGAGAGGAGATGTCTGTAGAAGTAAACCAAGCAAGAGGAAGGTGTGAGAGATTCAGAGCACTTGTTAGAATAGTTAGCCTCGAAGGGTTGCTCTTCTCAAATGGGAGGAAGGAGACGGAGACAGGTATAAGGATAACTGTAGCTGAGATGGTTGGGCCTGTAGGCCACATGTAATTTTTGCATATCCGTCTAAGGGGCTGAGAGCAGCCTTCATATGAAAAGGCTTCTTTTCTTTTGTGCCATTAAAAAATATACTTTTCTATTTTACATGAGCCCAATAATTATCTTGTTCTTAATAATTAAAAATAGTGTTATGAATAAGACTTTAACATACCTGTTAGAGCATAATAAATTTCCTGTCACCTGAAAATGCTTTCATTTTGCCATTTTTTCAAAGTAAAATACATTTTCATTTTGTGAACCTAGAGACTTATTTTGTGCCCTGGTCTAGCACATTTCACTGGCTGTGTAAACTGTGTGACTTCTTAGGCTTCCATACTTGGGAGAAAAGCATGGCTATTTGTATTTAATTGTTATATATAGGAAGGAGAGAGATAAACTGTGAATGTATATGTTCAAGTAGAATTCAACTAGTTTTGTGTTATTAAGTTGGATATCAGTTTTTAAAAATCACTGTTAATGTCTCAGTTGATTATATGAGATCTGTGTTATAAAGCAGTGATTCTAGAAATTCTTAACAAACAAATGTTCAATCTCTATTCTCCATTTAATATTGTTCATTCTCCCTCAGGAAAAACAGGAGCGGTACCTTATGTTATTTTCAAATATCTTGATAGTGTTATCTGCAAGTCCTCGAATGAGTGGCTTTATCTATCAGGTTAGTAAATTTCATATAAAACAAATAATAGGACCCACAATGAAAACAGGTTTCCATCCAGATGCAATATCTCCACTATGGCATTAAAAGCTCAAACAAGAAGAGGCAGAATGTTCTGACCCTTCATTGTAATTAAACAGCTTATGAGAGCAGATGTTCCTTAGAACAAAGACCTTTGTATCAGTATAATGAGTTTATCTCGAGTATCCACTGCTCTGGTTATGAACTGGGTTTTGGATGTATAAATGGAAATCTCAGTCTACAAAATAAATTAGCAGCAGCATTTTACAGGCTCATATTATTATTGCTGGGAAAATATGAAGCTGGGATCTCCTCCTATGATTGTCTTGTTACAGTCACATCACATTGTTCAGGTTTCTAAGATGTAAGTTATTAAATTCTTCAGAAATTAAACTTCCCTCAGTCTGCTCCGAAGATATAAAGTATCATAAGCTGCTATTACTGTTATATCTTGACCTGCCAATTACTCATTTTCATAAAATTTGAGCCTTTACTTTATTTACTGATTCTCATGAAAATGTGTTAGAAAAGTATATTGTTTTATAAATCCCAATTTTATGGTTTAGGGTGTTTTAGCCGAATACAACCCACATTTTCCCCTTGCTTTCTTGTCTGATTAAAATTTAGAGCAGGGACACATTATCTATTGACAGACTGGAGAAATACGTCTAGCCATAATTCAGCAGTGATTGCTGAGAGGGTCGGAAAATCTAAGTGAAATAAGTAGAGACACGTATAACCATAGAATTAATGGGAATGTTCTTTTTCCGATAGGGAAAAATACCAATAGGAGGAATGGTGGTGACTAGATTAGATGAAATTGAAGGGAATGACTGCACATTTGAAATCACAGGTAGGTAATTTTCACTTTTTATATAGCTACTTCAAATCCTTTTTGGAATGAAGTGGAGTTTAAATAAATAAATGCTATTATTTTCTGTTATATAGTTCATGAGTAAGTTTTACATGGCCATGACAAAGTCTATTCCATTTCCTGGGATAATTAGGGTACAGTGATAGAACGGAGAAATCTTCTGGCCATTCAAAAGCCTCGGTTTTGCCATTAGCTTCAATCTTCTGTTGCATAAGAGCTGCTTTTGAGAGCTGAGGAACAACGAAATGGACTGATGTAAATGTCATTTTCTCCCCGTCTGTCCCCTGGTGGCAGAGGAGCCAAAGATGTGGACTTTTATTAGCAATCTTATCGTCAGCCTGTGAATTAGCAAGATTTGGTTGTGTTTCTAAAAAGCGCCGAAAAGCCGTGAAACTTTCCTCGCAAATTGAGCAAAATGCCAGGCCTCAGTGATGCCCCCTGACATTTTGGCTTGTTAGCCCTTTTGCCAGGCCTATTTGATTTACATGTAACGGCTGTACTGTTTGAGCTGACAGGACACAATGGGTGAGACTGAGATCATGGCCCCAGGCCTTATCTGCTTCTTTCCTAATAAAAAGCCTAAGGTTTGATGTTTGTCCCAAGATTGTAGCCAGTCTTAGTTGGATCTCGTTCCTAATATCAAAGTTCAATATTCTCATTTTAGACTATGAACTACTAGATGGACTACGTGCTTAAATTTTCAGTTTGCAAGTTCATGTATAGTGAAGTTTTACACTATTTCTAAGATTCTGTAAACAGTTGAAATCAAGGATGGTTTTCTAAATCAGACCTGAATATTCCTTTACTTTACCATCACAGCTTATCTGTTCCTGAATAATGTTGTTTCAACAGGGTTATCCCATAGGTGTGAAAACCCCCCAAAATTAGACCCCAAGTCGTAGTTGTGTGAAGTATACTTATGAATGAAACAAGCTCAAGGTTTTCCTGGCTTTTTGTCTTCAAATGCTCATAATTTGTGACGTAGGCAACACAACAGAGAGAACTGTGGTCCATTGCAACAACAACCAGGACTTCCAGGAATGGTTGGAACAGCTGAACAGACTGATCAGAGGACCTGCTTCTAGCAGTTCATTATCCAAAACATCATCATCATCATGTAGTGCTCATTCTGTAAGTAGTGCATTTGTTCTGTCCAGGGATTATTGAGTCTTTTGTCAAATCCTGCCTGCTGAAGACTTACAAGAAGTAGTGAGCATGACCTTAGTTTTTGAGTAGTCTATACTCGTAGATTTTAAAGTACATTTAAGCCTCACTAATTCTGATTTCTCTTTGTGAGGTCCGTCCAGATTAATAAAAAGTTTTACTTAGAGGTGTGCAGTTTTGTTTGACAGTATTCCTATACTCCAACTAACGGCTAGCAAAGTATTTCTAACCAAAAATCCTGCTAAGATGTCTTAGTGATAAATAAGATTTATTTTAATGAGCAACCATTATTCTCATATTAACAATGTGCTAAGTCAAAATGAATAATTTGCCTCTCTGAGTACTTAAACATCTCCATGCCATCTCATTCATGCTCTCATATTTGCTCAGTAAACTACTTCAAAGACAAACCTTTAGCATTGTCTTCTTCTGAGTTATCACAAACTTAGAATTCATGGAATTTGAATTGAAGAGATTTTACTGTACTTGCTGAGTGAGATGGAAGATTCTGTGTTGTTTGTTAACACTCAAACCTGTGATGCCAAAATTCCAGTTTTGAGCACTGTGTGTTGTGGGGGAAGAACGTGGGCTTTGGCATCAGATCTGGGTGCAAATCTTGGCTTTGCCAATTACTAGTTAGTTCCTTCACTTTGCTGAGTCTCTGTGTTAGTTGTTCTGATCAAATAACCTAGTTAAGTACCTAATGGAGTGCCAAACACATCACTGAACTCAAATGGTGACTTTTATTCTACTTTCCTCCCTTATAGAGGAAAAAATAAATCAGACTTTAATGAAATTCCAGAAAAGAAAGAGAGGACAGGATCATGGGATGTTGAGTCAATTTTGTGCTGTGCCTTAGAGACCCCATAATCTTGACCAGAAAGTGCCAGTTCTCAAACTGGAGACTTTTCTTTTTCCATCTTTCCCTTTCTGTGGCTGACTTTGCTGATCCAATGAAGCTATTGTTGTTCTCTCACTGTGTGGCACGAGGTCGGGTTCAGATGGCAGATTGCCAACATCTCATCAGACATTTTCCCAGTCTTTTAGCTCTACTGGACAGCCCCGAGGACCCTTGGAGCCTCCTCAAATTATAAAACCGTGGAGTTTAAGTTGTCTACGACCTGCACCTCCACTTAGACCATCAGCAGCACTAGGTTATAAAGAGGTAATTTTGCTATGTATGGTATAAAATGCTTCTGACAAGTTAATTTTGTACCTTATTGCAAGTAGTTCTGTGGGAATGTGCTAGAATTTATGATAGGTGATATAGGTCAGTCAATCTGGAATTGCTAGACTCAGAGTAGTTTTTTTGTTTCTTAATTTTCCATTTCCCTGTTATCTATCACAAATATTGATTGACTATACACAGGGTCTATGTGCACTGTGTGAGTTTCCCCAGTCTCTTCCCGAAGCACCTCTGGTTTACCTTGATGATTATTAGGATAATTCTTTAAATTAGTAAATGATGTACACACATCTCAAACAAAAGCCACTTCACTGTAGTTGAATTTTCAACCAAGCAGACCCAATTCTGCATTTTGGATCATTTTGATCTTTTAAGCCGTATCAGTAAAGTGTTGTGGGGCCAAGCCATGAGTTTGAACTATGAAAGTGATATTTGCTGCAATTGGAAAGGGAAAAGAATTTAATGAAAAGAATGTCTTTTAAAAAGAGGCTTCTCAGAGACAACCTTAAAAGGCCATTTGATATTTGGGTAGTGTGGGGATTTCAAGGTTTTTGTTTTCCTCTCGAAGTTGAAGTTAGGAAATGTCAGTCACTAGCTTCTGTAACTGTGTGGAGCGTTACTTTTCCATCCAAACAGTGGCTTTATCTCTAACCTGTTTCAATCATTTCAGATTTCAGAAAAGATGCTCATTTATCAGTAACTGTTCTTTAAATAGGCTTTGTTGAGTGAGGACGAAGTTTGTGACGGTTATGAGATGAGTCTTAGAATTGCGCTGCAAAGGCGGCATATATTTCTACATCAAATGTGTGTTTTGATGAGTGATGCAGACTTAGCTCAATTTTGAGTGTGTTTTGATTTAAACCACCATGCTTCTGTTTCGATTAATTGTTGCCACCAGCTCTTAGTGCAGTAAAAAATAGAACAATATTTGGACACTGGAGGATTTTTTGATCCTTTCACCACATCATAGGAGAAATAACTTTTGAGTTGAATGTTTATGATGTAACTCTATTTAGAATTTGGCCAGGAAAAGTCCCACAGATTTGCTTTGGAAATTGATCTGCAATTCTTGCAATCATACAATTTTCTTCTTTGATTACCTAAACCAGGAGTGCTACTTCATAGTTACCTAGGTCCCCTTTTTAATGATGGATATTTTGTAATTGTCAGTTACTAAATTCAAATTAAGGTGAGCTCTGAAGGGTAAAGTTGACTTAATCATTCACATAACTAATCTATTAAAACTAAGGCATGATCACTTTGTTTCTTCTGGGGAAGAGAGTTATTAATATATTCTTACTATATAGTATTTATTTCAGTTATTTTCAGCATTTGTTATCCTGCACAGAACTGTATTCCTTGGGCTTTTGCATGATGATATTGCATCTGAAACTAATGTGGGAAATGTGATGATATTCTCGCTGTGTAATTTATGATAACACTAACATTTCAAATGTTGTTTTAGAATTATTGATAAATGGATTTGGTCATTATAACCATCGACCTCTCACGCTCATCTTCTCTTTCTTTACATATTCATTTTAGAGGATGTCTTATATCTTAAAGGTAAGGGTAGAACAATATCTTTGGCTTACAGTTACATCATAATGCTGTGCCTGTAACCTTTGATGAATGAAGCTTTCCTTTATGCTTGTTTTGTCCCTTGTTATAATTGGTGGCTAAAATATGAAGATGCAATTCTGACATGTAAGTATTTTCTTCAAAAAGCAGGCTCGTGTGAAAAACATATGAAAATATCATCTTATAATGCCTTAAAATGCTCATTTTCCTGTTTTTTAAATGCTACTTTTTCCTGTTATTTATGTCACATGAATTTTTCATATCTGTCTGTTTTAGAGTCTGAGTGAATGACTGTGTCTAAGTGAAAGAAATTAAGTTCTTTGTTTTATAGATTTTTAGGGTACTAATTATTATCCATGCTTCATGTATATACATTGAATGGAAGATTGGGATAAGATGATCAAGAGGGTTTTTTTCCTAAGTCTAAGATCCTAATCTATTTACTTTGATATTGATCATGAGCACTTTCCCCGACCTACTAGTTATTCACAAGGCAAAAGCAAATTCAATAATTTCCATCTCTTTTATCTACTAATTAAAAATACAGCCTTGTATTATGTATGGTTAAGCTTGGCTGTAGGTTTGTTACTCCTAACCCAAAATTATTTATCAGGAAATCTTCATTTGACTTCTCTCTGACTGCAGGAAAGTTACTTAGTTTCTGCGTTAATTTTCCCATCTGACAAATGAAAATTATATTCTTCTCTGTGGGACTGTTGCTAAGGAGAAATTATTTAAACAGTTTTGAAGCTCTTTGAAAAGTGATAAATACTATATTAGTAGTTACAATTGATATTTAATTTCCCTAAAACTGTGTCAGTGGAGAACATAAACCAAGTTAGAAATGCTGTTATTTTTCTAGGGTTGACATCTATTACTTTCTCTGCAGGGGATACCCTAAAGGCATTTGGCCCCCTGGAGAAGCTGCCAAGTCTTCAGTAGGCACACTCCATTCTTATTCTCACTCCTATGGAAATCAAGAGGATAATGTCATTGCCTCTGTTTTATTTAACCCTTTCCAGTTTATTGGAGCCATTTTTGATGTGTATAGCATTAAATTTTGATGTACTCCTAACTGAGATTGCCAAAATAAGAGAGAGGCATTCTATTTAATTTCATTTGCTCTTTTAAATTTGTTTTGGGGGAAGAATTTTAATTCACTAAGAAACTTCTATCCTTACAGGAGTCTAGTAAAAGCCCCAAAACGATGAAGAAGTTTCTTCATAAAAGAAAGACTGAGAGAAAACCATCCGAGGAGGAATATGTGATTAGGAAAAGTACGTGTTGTCTACATTCTGAAAGTTGTTTATGGATGAACTAACATGAGAATCTTTTTTTACCTGAGAATTTTTTTAAAAGCAGATGATTAGAACAATTTTTTCTTGGCATCGTCTGTTACATTTAAAAAAATGTATGGAAAAATTTGGTCACCTCTAAGACTTTTGAATAAGCTGCTTCCTGCTGCATGCACTTCATGTCATCTTAGGCATACATCATCTGTGCCATTTTTGAGAACATTTCACTCCAACTAGTTTAGAACCTGTAAAGGGACCCATTTGCTATGGGTACATGTTTTTCCCCTCCTACTTTCTGATGCCTGAGATATTTTCCTATATAGAGACAGACTAAATAGACATGAAAGCTGAAATCCTTCTGGAAATCTGATGCTCAGTGATGTTCTCAATTAGCCAAGGAATCGGACTGCTGACATCTAGAAACATGGCTTGATTCAGAGGCAGACTACAAGTTTGGTTAGCCAATCGATATGGACATATTTGACTATAAGGCTGTGAACAAGGCTCTTTGGGATACATGTGAAGGAGTAAGTGATGTGTCACAAAGAGGTGACAGAACTGTGTGTATCACTTGAAAATATAGTTAAGGCCGAAGGCAGTGGCTTACGCCTATAATCCCAGCACTTTGGGAAGCCAAAGTGGGAGGATTGCTTGAGCCCAGGAGTTCAAGACCAACCTGGGCAACATAGTGAGATTTCATCTCTACAAAAAATTTAAAAAAAGAAAAAAGAAAATATAGCTTAAATAAATCTTTGCTCGACTACAGCTTTGGCACGCTGCATCCCCCATCCCCCACCTAGGTGCGCACATCGGCATGTTAGCAGGGTGCTGACATCCAGTCATTTCAAAAGTGAATTGGGAGGGGGAGAAGGGAGGAGGAAGAATTAGTGACTCCGCTGACTGGATGGAAAAATGGGTGGGGTTAACAGGGGAAAGCTTCCTAGAGAAAGTGAGCCTTGAAATGTAAAGGAGGAGAAGGCTGTTGTGTATGAGAGCTGAAGCCCAGTGCTGTGATTTTGGCCTCCAAGAGACCACTGACAGAACCCCCCAAGTTACAGCTCTGGGCTTCAAGAGCAGGCCCCCCTCTGTGCTGCACTTGCTGGGGCTGACTCCAGAGCTCTGTGGGGATGCTGTCACGAGGGTTGGACAGCTCTTTCTCCTGCCTTTCAGAAACACTACTGGCCAGAGAAGCCAGTCCCTGGCAGTAGAATAGTGCACTGCATCATTTCGAGAGTCTAAGAGGCATATACCTATGAAAAGTCATTATCAATTAAATTTGACAGGTACAGCTGCTCTTGAAGAGGATGCTCAGATTCTTAAAGTGATCGAAGCCTACTGCACCAGTGCCAATTTTCAACAAGGCCATGGCTCAAGTAGGTGCCCCCAAACTGCTTTCTCGAATGAGTGATGTTTCTTCTTTACTGCTTACTGCCTCTTAGAAAAAACGAACAGCGGCCCAGATGGGTTGCAGGGTGTGGAAAGCAGGTGACTTGGTGCAGAGGAGCGGTGCAGGACTGCATCTTTCAGATAAGGTGGTTTTAGCTACCAAGCGGTTTGTTTACCCACTGTTGTTTTCACCCAGAAAGAGAGATGCAAGAGTAAAAATGTTGGAGGTGATAGAAATGAAAAAAATTTTTTAAAGTCATTCTCCTTTGAAGCACACAGATACCTTCACCAACACTAGTTAGGAATTAAAGAGCCCAGAGAGTTCCTGTGTCTGTGAACTGATGCTAATCTCTTCTTATAGGCAGATTTGGAAAGGAAGTCAAAATACTATCTTTGATCAGCTGCATATTTAAGCGAACAATGCTTCACCAAACTCAAGTTTCAAAGTTGCTCTGAAAATCTGGAAATGTAGCTGCTTAGCAGGGCTTGTTCAAAATGTATAAAATTTATCAGGAAGCTATTAGGTGAGGGTATTTCCCCAAACAACTTTCAGGTTACAAACTGAAATTGAGATAAAATTTTCTGATTCATCCTTGTGCTTTTTAAAAGCCAGGTCACATCAATTATGTCTTTTGTCTTCCATTAATTATAAACATTCAGGATACATTTTGTAAAGCTTTTGCATCTGCATAAGAAATGAATACTCCATAGCACTTCATTTTGGACAGCCACTGACCAGTCACTTGAGTGTGGCAGGGGATTTGTTAGGTTACTTTGATATATTCTTTCAAAGTAACACTTCTCTAAGGCCGACATGAGGAAAATGTTCGATGTGAAAGTTGACACGTTTGACCGTGAAGAGGGGACTGTCACACTTTCTGCTTCACAGACAAAACCTGGCTGTGGCTTTGGTCATGCCCCGCCCTGATAACAAGTTTCGAGGAGACAGGAGAGGAAAGTGAGAGTGGTTTTTATCGTGAAAACTTGGAAAGAGGGGGACAAGTAGACACCACAGGAAGCATCCCTCATACAAAATCCGATCTCGCCTCCTTGCCCACCACCTCTTTTCACGTAGACACAGTTGATGGATCTGCTCAGAAGTGCAGGAAGGTGTTCTAGCTTAAAGAGGCATGTCTTCACCCCTCCTCCCTAGCCTGCCTTTGTCATATGGAAAGTGTCTATCACCGTGCTTGGCACACGGCAGGCCTTTTAGCATCACAGTGACCTGCTACCCTCTCTCCCTCTCCAGCTAGAAGTCCTGTTTCCCTAGAACTGACTGCTCTTGGCTCGTGCTGTATTCATTCCGTGAATCAGTCACTCACTCTGCTGTCCACTTACAGCCGAGTCTGGCTATCCTGGGGGATTGGGTCCCAAATCTGAGGATGTGCAAGTCCCTGATACAAAATGGCGAAGTATTTGCATGTAACCTACGCACATCCTCCTGTATACTTTAAATCATCTCTGTGTTACTTATAACACCTAATACGATATAAATGCTATGTAAATGGTTGTTAGACTAAATTGGTTTTTTAATTTGTATTATTTTTTCTGGATATTTTCCATCCATGATTGACTGAATCCGTAGGTGCGGAGCCCTCGGATATGGAGGGCCGACTGTGTTAAGCACCTACAAAGTGCTAGGCCCTGCGGAAGGGAGAGAAACATCTGACGTCAGGATAGGCGAGGTGATTAAGTGAAGGCATGAATGTACACATCGCTGAAGGAACTTGGCCTAGAAGAGAGGAGGCCAGTGGCTCAGGGAGAGTGAAGATTAAGCACTTGAGCTCTGAGAGGAAAGATTCAGAGTGAGGGGGAGGTTGGAGGTGGAGGAGAGCTGTTTAGTTGAGGCCTCGTGTCTGTTTTGTCACCTCGTCTGCCCCAGAGCCTAGACACATTCTTAGCAGAGAGCAGTGAGGACACCTGCCTCTTTGCCAACCGCACTCTACCCTTGATCAAAGTGATCTTACTTGACCCTACTTTGTCCTGTAGGACTGTAAGGAGAACAACTGAGCATGAACGGTGCTTCTGAGGCCCTTTAAACATCTATTTCAGTACAGTGCTACTCTCCACCTGACTTTTACTACAATTACAGAGCACCATAGCATAGGATGTGGTGTGTCATTTCCTGGAGAGTTTCAGGGAAGGGCAATCACTGGTCAGCTCTCTGCTCTGGGGGAGGCAAAACAGGAATGAATGGGGGTCTTGGTTGAGGACAGATATTACAGGAGCCCTTTCATGTTATTTCTCTGAGTATGAAATGCTCACCCCTACCAACATATGCAAACAAGAAAATTGAATCAATATATTTGGCCATTTAAAATTTCTCATGTCGGGAAGATTTAGTCAGCAAATGTTGGGTGACTGCCCTCTGGGTGCAATGTAGCTATATGCTGTGAACAAAGGCCCTTCTATAACAATAGTGGAAGGGAGCTAACACCTATAAATGCTCTTCACTAGTAACTTCCCCCTCTCCTCACTCTTGCAACCCTTGTCTGTAGGTACTCGCAAAGATTCTGTCCCACAAGTCTTACTCCCTGAGGAAGAGAAACTCATCATTGAAGAAACCAGAAGCAATGGCCAGACCATCATGGAAGAAAAGTGAGTAGAGCAGGCTAAACCTTGCCTGGTTTGTCTGGGGGCTGGCAAGAAGGTCTGGCCAGGCAGCCCCTCCGCATCTAGGAATGTGACCCTCTTTGCTGAGCACATGCAGTTGGCAGCCTTGGGAGGGCAATTCCCCAACAAAGGAAGAGGGGAATGACAGGTAGAGGTGCCAGAGCCCTCCAGAGCAGCTCCTCCATACGCTAAGCTACTTCAGGGCACATGGGAATGAATATCAGTGCTCTGGATGGGTTTAGGAGGTACCAGAGAGATATCGCTTACATTTTTTGAGTCAGGATCTATACTTTCCCATAGCTGACCTCATTTAAAATCCTCCAGCAATCCGGTGAGATAAGCATTACTCTCACCACTTTTACACATAAGGAAACCGAGGTTCATGGAAATTATGTCTCTGGCTTACCTTTGCACAGTAGTGAGTGTGACCTAAGGGGGAAAAATCAGGTTAAGTACTTTATGGCTCATAAAATAAACACAAAGTAGCCAAATAATTCATTTGTTTAAACTTGAGTCATTTCTGAAGTCAAGCCTAAATTTGCTTAGGACAGCATATTTCAAGGTGCTTGTCAATGTCTTTTTGCATCTGGTGTATGAAGTGATATGACAAAAGAACTTGGACTTGAGAGAAGAACAGTCCTGGTTCAGCTCACAATTCTACTACTCATTAGCTGTGTGACCATAGAGAGGAGCAAGTTCCTTCACCTCTCTATGCCTCAGTTTCCTCATCTGTAAAATAAGGATGACAATAACAGTTTCAGAATAGTTGTGAGGTTAAATGGAATGATAAGTATAAAGGCTAGCTAGCACTCAACAAATAATGATAATTATACTAATTATTATTGTAGCTATATTAATCTTCACCAGGGAATGTGATATTATCCCCATTTTATATGTAATGAAATTAAGACCAAGAGAGGATCAGAAGGAAGGAAACTGGTTACCCAAGGTTCTAGGACTAGTGAGTGGCAAGATCAGAACTGAAACCTAGATCTCTAAAGTCTTGTCCAGGGAGAGAGCCAGAGAGGAAAAGCCTGTTCTACAACCCACCCGGGGCACTTCATCCTTTTTTTTTTTTTTTTTTTTTAGTAATATACGGGATCCTTCAGAAATGATGCCCCTGATTCTGTGTCATGTGGGGTCAAAGAGCTGAGAAGGGCAA
>NW_012150596.1:943676-995470 GCF_000956105.1 Propithecus coquereli | reverse complement strand
TATATATTTTTAGTTGTCCAGATCATTTCTTTCTATTTTTAGTAGAGATGGAGTCTCGCTCTTGCTTAGGCTGGTCTCGAACTCCTGACCTTGAGAGATCCACTCGCCTCAGCCTCCCAGAGTGCTAGGATTACAGGCGTGAGCCACCGTGCCCGCCAGTCCACTACTTTTGAGGATCTGCATTTTTATAAAGCTGCTTTTATTGTTAAGTATTATGTGACAATATTTCAGTGCTAGACATTCATCTCTGAATGTTATCCTTGTGTTCTAGGAGCCTAGTCGACACTGTTTATGCCTTGAAGGACGAGGTCAAGGAACTGAAACAGGTAATAAAATGTAAAAGTCATTTTCTCAGATCATAGAACCACTCCCTGTTCCTTGCCACACACTGGTAGTGCTGTCAGAAAAGGTCCAGGAGCAAGGTTGTGAGAGGGGATTTTTATTTTCCTTGTGTCATCAAGGTAGGTTTTGTTGATTTTTCCACATAGCCTTGGGTTTAAATTTCTGAAGCTTGCTTACATTCATATTTAGTGATTTGCAATAGGGTTGCAAATTTAGTTACGACTTTCCTGTTCCCTGCCATCCGTAAACAGACCTTAAGAAAAGACATATCATTCGTGAGTGTGTAAGTGTTTGTGGGCTTTCCTGCAGATGTAGTCCAGTGCTCCATGGTGCACACTCTACCTCGTGTGCAAGGACTGACTGTACCTGGTGACAGGGTGAGGGCTGGATGGGAGGGGAGAGAGACCAGGGACTGGAAGACCATTTAGGAGGTTCTTACAAAATTCAGGGTGAGACATGTCAAAGTCCTGAACTGAGGCAGGCCAACGAGGCCGTGGAGGAGGAGGACGAGTGTAAAAGGGCTGCACATCACAGAGTTTGAACCTATGGAATATGATCAAGAAAGAGCCAGGGATTAAAGATGGAGCTTCTTCCCTGGGTATCTAATCTGATATGGTGGTGCCCTTCAAGGAGATCAGGAACCACAGGAGGAGAAGTTTGGAGTGTCAGAGGAGATACTGAGTTCACTTTAGGACCTAATAACTTTGAGGTGCTTGTAATGTATCTAGGTGGAAATACCAAGCTGGCATTTGGAATTGTGGACCTGGTGCTCAGGAGATGAGGTCCGTACCAGAGATATTTGGGAAATGCCTTAATAGACACTTGGGTTGAAAGAGAAGAGACACTAAGTGAAAAAAGCGTTGAATTAGAAGAGGGCCAGGGCAGGGAAGAAGAATGCAAAAGGCTTGCCTGAGACAGGTGGGAGAATCAAGATGCTGCTTTGTCTTAGATGCTGACGGAGGGGAGGTTGAGGAATGAAAGCGAGTGGGTGGTGAAGGCTGCTGGGAGGATGAGTAGGAGGAGCCCCGGGCAGGGCCCCTTCTGTGTGGTAATCAACATGTCTTTCCCCATTATAGGAGAATAAAAGAATGAAGCAATGCCTGGAAGAAGAATTGAAGTCAAGAAGGGATCTAGAAAAGCTGGTGCGGAGGCTATTGAAGCAAACAGATGAGTGTATTCGAGCTGAGTCCAGTAGCAAGACCTCGATTCTTCCGTAACCATCACTGTGCCGCTGGGCAGAGAGTGCCTTCAGGGCATCTTGAAATGTCCCACAGAATGATTCGACTCCATTTGCTCACTTCTGTGGCTTTTATTTTGTGTTTTAGTCTCTCTCATTCTCTCTCTCTCCCTATGTGTGTGTGTGTGTGTGAGCTTGGGCATTTGTTGTTTGGTTATTGGTTGGTTGTTCATTTTTGTGAGCAGGGGAAAAAGCAGGAGGTGGTGGTAGAAGTGGCCCCAGAATCTTTTCCATTCAGTAAGAAAAGGAAAGTGAATGCAGGCAAATGACTTCAAAGGTTTTCAGATGGCTTTCCGCCATTGCCCTTGGGTCACATTCTTTGGGCAGGCTCCTGTCGAAAAGCAGCTGACCGTGGCTTATTAAATGAGAACCCAACTTTCCCGCCAATGCCTTCCTGTACCTCCAAGCCCCACAGTACCCAATTACTGAAGGCAAAGCTTCTTGAGCTATGATGCGAGTAGGGTGAAAGATGAACACATTGGCCCAATGACCCAGCTGCCCTTCCCTAGACCATCATGTGCCATCCCTCAATCACACTTTTTTTTGTTCCTGCCTTATGTTGTCAATAAGACCAAGAAAACTGTAGTACCCTTATTTTTGTCGTGTTGGTGTACATTGTAACTCAGTGGGGCAGAAGCTTGGGTCATCCTTGCCAACACCAAATCCATCAGCAAATTGTACTGGACAATCTTCCCCTTCAACAGCAGAGTTTCTTCCCAGTGCATGATAGGTTTTACCCCACGCCTTCTGCCTAGTGTGCAAGTTTTCTATTTCCCCAGTGCTTTTAGCCAACCATACCAAGTGGTGTGTAAACTAGTATGTATGGGCTTTGCTAGTTTTAAAAAAATGTAGTTAGACTGTGAACAGTTACTTTATCTACATTGCATATTCAAACTGCAAACTTTTGTCCTTCGAAACAATCTGCATCGAGGAGATATCATGCCCTAGTAGACGGCTTTCATTCACTGTATTGCTCTCTCATATATCTTGTGAGAAGTTGTAATATTCATTGGCCACTTCGAGTAGGACTCTATGCCTTATTTGCAGAAATGTGCTGTTGGTTCAGTGTGTATATGCAGAACAAAAGGGCCCCTCTAGTACCTGCGTGCTGGTTACTAGTGAAGCTGATTATTTGGAACTGGTTTACTCAAGTTGCTCATTGAATCAAACCATCAACTTTGTAAGTATCCCAGAAACCAGAACTGTGAGAAACCAACTTCAGAAGAGAGTCACAGAGCAGCACACATCCAAATCCAGTACAATTGAGAATCGGCCCAAGGCCCTAGGACAGAGCAGCGCAACCTGCCCCTCCCTCCCCCAAAGACAAGGGAAATTTGGCAGGGTGGGGAAGGTCACTGGAAGAGAGAACAAGGGCCAAAGAGTTGATCAAAGTTGTCTTCCAGATACATTTGATCAGCGCCTGTAAATGTGGGTTTTGCAAATGTTTAGAAACCAAACTTGAAGCTTGAAACCCCGAGCTTGCTGAGGAGCCCTTTTTCTTCTGGTATGGAGGGTCTCAAGGTCCCATAGCTACATGGTACGGGATTGTTGTTTGCTTTTTGCACAGCAGAAATGACATGATCCACAGGAAATGGACTATTCCTGCAGTCCACCATCAGCCAAGCACTTAAAGCTGTCATTGGAAGCTGAAGAGTAAAGACGATTTCTAGGAATGGCTATTGTTCTGTTCTTAAGCACGGCAGTTTAGATATGACATTCTTCACTTAAAAATTAAAAGCACCACCACCAATAACAACACCAACACAGATCTTCTCATCTGCCCTGCCTGTGGTTAGTCAATGGCTTGCAATAAATGTGCAAACTATATCCATAGGAAAAATTTTTGTGATTACAAAATACTTTAGCTGATTGCTGAAAATAATGAAAGGTCTTTATTTTAAAGTGATGTGTACATATGCATGGGACTTGGCCCTTCTGCTGAGAGGCCCTCGGTACTCTGGATAGTGAAGCTTGTGCAGAGTGGTATCTGTGCTTTCACACTAAATAATAATATAAAGGAAATGAAGCCATGTTAACCTGAGAGCAGTGTCTCCATAGTTGTGTTGTTTACAGTACTCTACGAATGGGTTCCTGTCACCCTGTAATTAAACTGCTGCCCTTAGAGGCCTTTCAGTTCCTTTTTGGTCATATCCCTTCTTACACAAGCTCAAATTTTCTAACTTGTTTTTATTTTGAAGACTTTTAAAATTGACGTTTTCAATACATAAGAATAAACAGTGCTTTATAAAAATAAGTTCTTTGTTTCTTTTTTTGCTCGCTGGTGTGCAGAAAGATCTCTTGTGCTGTGTCAGCTTCCTCTCCCATTTCCCTCATTAGCTAGTCCACTTTCGCTAGGCCCTCTTTCCAGCTTCTACCTCTTTCACTCGGGGCAGATGACATTTGTTCCCTACTTTACAGAGATAATCCATGTCACGAGATAGAACCTTTCTTTTTTTTTTTTTTTTTTTTGAGACAGAGTCTCACTCTGTTGCCCTGGCTAGAGTGAGTGCCGTGGCGTCAGCCTAGCTCACAGCAACCTTAAACTCCTGGGCTCAAGTGATCCTTCTGTCTCAGCCTCCCGAGTAGCTGGGACTTCAGGCATGTGCCACCACGCCCGGCTAATTTTTTCTATATATTTTTAGTTGTCCAGATAATTTCTCTCTCTTTTTAGTAGAGACGGGGTCTCCCTCTTGCTCAGGCTGGTCTCGATCTCCTGAGCTCAAACGATACACCCACCTCGGCCTCCCAGAGTGCTAGGATTACAGGCGTGAGCCACCACGCCCGGCCAGAACCTTTCTTAACTTCTCCACCTATCTTTTTCTGGCCCCAATTTATAAACTGCCTATACTCCTTCTCACCATTTTCCTTCCAATATTAGAGAAAGATATATCCATTTTCTGTTCAAGCTTACCCTTTGATCTTTAGTCTTGTCCCCATCCCTCTTTGTATTTTGCAGGATTTTGTCAATCAGTGATAATCCTATATTTTGACCATAATTGGAATGCTGGTGTCAGCAGTCAGGATGAAAATATTTGCTCCACTTCAAGATAGATGAGCTGGATATTATCTGCTACTCAGCACACATTCCTACCCCTTTTATGTTTCTCCCCCAAAACATAAAGGCTAAAAACTACATTTCCCAGACCCTTTTGCAGCTAGGAAACAATGTGGGTTCCAATACATTTTCACTGCTGCCAACAAGGTTTGGAAGGCTTAAATTAGGAAGAGGGTATCTTCTTGGGGCCTGGTGGCCAGCAGGCAGTTCTAAAGATGTGTTGTGGCTTCTGTACTCCGCATTCCATCATGTCTACTCACAGCTTTGTGGGTGAAAGGCTGTACTAGCAGCAGCAGTAGCTTCCTAACATGTGGATCCCAACTGCAGTGACATGACCTTGAAGCCATTAGTCCAGTGGCTGCTCCTGACTTCCCCTTGACTTCTGCTTCTCTAGCCCAGTGGTTTTGTAGACACCTAATTACTTTTCTGCCTGACATACCTTCAGTGGTTTGTTTCTTGCTCTGAACCAGTAGATATAACATTGCACTTCATATGTGCTAGGCACTGTACTAAGTCATTTACATGGTTAAGCTCAAGTAAGCCTAACAACAACCCTATGAGGTATTCACTGTTGTCTCCATCTTACGAATGGACAGAGACACAGAGATGTTGAACAACATGCTAGTACATGGTGGAGCTGGTGTTTGAAACCCTGGTCTGTCTGCCTCTAGGATACATGCTCTGTCTACCACATTTCCTCCTCTGCATTTGGCACCTGGTAACTAAAGCTCCTACCTCAAACATCCACCCTCATGAAGTCACCACTAAGCTCTTAATTCCAGGAAATGCTTTTCAATACCCATCTTGACCTCTCTGCAGTATTTGCCCCTTGTCTTCTTGATAAATCTCTCCCTTCTTTGGTTTTCATGATCCTGCACTGTCTTTGCATTCATTCAATCATCCCAGTCTCCTTTGCTGGACGTGCCTCCTTTGCCTGTCCCCCGGACATTGCTGATCCTCAACACTCTTTTCCTTGTCTCTTCCATTCTACAGCCTCTTCCTGGACAACCTTGTCTACTCCTATAACTTCATTTATCAAAATGCAAATGAGGCCAGGTGCGGTGACTCACTCCTCTAATCCTAGCACTCTGGGATGCCGGGGTGGGAGGATTGCTTGAGCTCAGGAATTTGAGACCAGCCTGAGCAAGAGCCGGATGCCCGTCTCTATGAAAAATAAAAAAATAGTCCGGCATAGTAGCTTGTGCCTGTAGTCCCAGCTACATGGGAGGCTGAGGCAGGAGGATCGCTTGAGCCCAGGAGTTTGAGGTTGCAGTGAGCTACGATGACACCACTGCTCTCTAGCCCAGGCGACAGAGCGAGACCCTGTCTCAAAAAAAAAAAAAAAATTACAAATGCCTCCCATGTTCATGTTTTTCCATTCTGACTTTTCTCCTGAGCTCCAGACCCATGGATGCAGTTACCTTCTGGACATCTTGGCTTGGATGTCCTACAGCACCCCAAACTCAACTAGTTCAAAACCTCATCTCTGTTCCCAAACCTCCTCCAATGTTTCCCATCCCAGTGGACAGCACCCATGGCCACTTAGTTGCCCTAGCCAGAAACATGGGCACTATCCTTCATTCCATATTCTCCCTCAGCCCTTTATAAGTTTATGTATTAACCCTTTATAATTCTAGTCATTAAGTCTTACTATTTTAAGTCTACCGTATCCCCTGAATTCCTCCTCTCCATCCTCATGGCCATTGCCTAATTTTGGCACTTATCTCTCCTTTGGCATCTTCTTGCTTCTTATGTGGTCCTTACCCTGCTGCAGCATTTACACTGGGCTTGGAATGTTTGCACGCCTGTTTTGCAAAAGACTGTAAGCAACTTGATCCAGGGACTGAATCATATTTATCTCTGTATATTCCAAATTCATGACACAAAACCTTTAACCTCAATCAGTGTTGGATGAGTGGGTGGATGGATGAGAAAACACTTTAACTCCCTCATAGTAGAAATGTGAATCAAATCTAAGATGTGTTACAGATTGCATGTTAGACCCCAGAGAAGTTTACAGTCAGAGAGGTACAAAAGATAGGAGTAGGTTTGTTACCAAAAATTATTGGACTTTAAGTGGGATTACATTAGCAAAAAAAATCCCCATGTGAACTTATAGATAACTAGTGTAACTCCAAGAAGGAGGAATGGAAAAAATAACTATACACAAATATATATATAAACTGGTTTTCCTGAGAGTTGCTGGATTGCCTATAAAGTTGCTCAGAGGAGTGTGGTATGGGAGGGGTAGGTTTGTGTGCTGATGTCCCTTAGATTGAGAATGAATGACTACAGTCGTTTAAAGAAACCTTCCTAAATATAGAACTGCTAAAGCCTACTGAAAAATTTGGCAACCCCAGTCCCCAGTGGTTAACTGTTTTTGACAGTGAACTATAAAAAAGGGTCTTTGCTACATACAGATCTACTCTAATAGTATGCATATATCCTTCCATAAGTGAACCTTGCTTTTTCTTTCTTTTTTTGCTTTCACTTTGCCTCACATTGGGTGTGGTCTTTGGTTTACTGCATGGGCAAGGCCTCTCATGTGTACCTGGGTTGCCAGGCATTGTCTTTGGTCTCAGAGGTTTCAACCATTTTAAGATGGCATCCGGGGGTGTCATGGCTCATGCCTGTAATCTTAGCACTCTGGGAGACCAAGGAGGGAGGATTGCTTGAGGTCAGGAGTTTGAGACCAGCCTGAGAAAGAGCAAGACCCCATCTCTACAAAAAATAGAAAAATTAGCCAGGTGTGGTGGCACACGCCTGTAGTCCCAGCTACTTGGGAGCCTAAGGCAAGAGGATTGCTTGAGCCCAGGAGTTTGAGGTTGCTGTGAGCTAGGCTGATGCCATGGCACTCTAGCCTGGGTGACCGAGCGAGACTCTGTTTCAAAAAAAAAAGGGCATCCTGTCCACTTGCACCATTGGATGAAGATGGGCGTGCTGGGAACCACATAGTGACCCACTTTAATGCTTTTCATATGATGATATGCTCCATAGAGCAGACTCTTCTGGGGACTTTGTGTGGACAATCTCATTGAATCTTCATAAACTCTGCACAACAGGTATTCTTATTATTCCCACTTTACAGATGAGAACACTGAGGCATAGAGGAAGTGAAATGACTTGTCTATGATTATAAAGTTGGCTAATAGTGGAGACTAGATTAAGACTATGTCTGTCTGACTACAGATTTAACCACTACACTACAAGGAGTATTTCTAGTTTTGTTTTTTTGTACAAAGGGGATGTGGTTCACAGAGAAAAGAAAGATAAAAATCATACTTAGTTCCATGTTTCTGTGTCTCAAAATACTTCAGACTGCTTTAAAAGCCTAAGCCAGTGTAACTCCCAACACAGTGGCATTAAACCCTGTGAACATAGTAGCATATAGTGCAAAATGAGTTCTCTCCTGAAGCCCAAGCATCTACATGTTGTTTCCCTTTAAGTGGGGGTGCCCCTGTATTGACAGCTTGCTAGAGCACATTGTTTGCATTCTGTAGTCATTTGCTTCCTATCAAGTAACAGAGACAGTAATATTTTATCCTTCATTCATTTGTCTTTATCTGGAAATAAAAATTATTGGGTATTTCAAACATTCCTCCTTTCCTTAGACAGAATGCAGAAGTGACATGTTTATAAAAATGGAACTAAATTAGATAATTTATAACCAGACTATTACAGATAGATCAGAAAAGTGCTCGAATCTTTATCATTTATTGAAACAACTTTAAAAATGTTCAAGTGAAGCTTGGAGCAAATATCATGTACTATTTTATAAACTATTGATAAATGTAGTATAATAAAAACATATTATCTATCTTTATCTACAGTATAATCTTCAGTCATTCTCTATTCCATGAATGCATTTTTATCATCTAGAGATTTTTGACATAATAAAGATCTTTTCAGTATTGCAAATTTTTGCTTCAACCAACACACAGAATTCTCTCATGGACTATTGAGTTATAAGCAGCTACATTTATTCATTCATCTATTCCTTCATGCAATGAACAAAGGGCCAATTCTATGCCAGGCCCAGTGGTAGACACTGAAGTTACTATAGTGAATAGGACAAGGTCTTGGTCCTCAAGAAACTCACAGCATAGTAGGGAAAACCTCAACCGTAAGTGCTGTGAAGCACTTGCTAAATACAGGGTGCAGTGGGAGAAGGGAACGGGTCACATAAGAAGAGAAAACAGCATGCCTGGGGCCTAAGGCAGGAAAGCATTTGAAACTTTGCTGAGAGGAACTGAGAGCTAGAATTTAAGAGACTGAGAGAGGGATTGGCAGGAGATGAAATAAGTTAATTATTTTGGTCTTTATTCTAAGGTCCATAAGAAACAGGAGAGTGGTGAAATCAGAATTGTGTTTAAGAATTCCACTCTGGCTGTGCATGGAGAACCGATGGAAGAAAACAAGACAGGAGACAGGGAGTCTAGGAAGAGAGATGATGGCAATCTGGACTAGGATACTAGCAGTAGAGAGAGAAAGAAGTAGATTAATTTAAGAGTTAAGAGATAGGCTTGATGGGTATCGGCTGGTGGGATTGGACATGGGCAGTGAAGATAGTGAGAAGTCAAGCCAAGTTTCTGGCCTGGGAAACAGGGTAGGTGAGGACACCATTGACTGGGAAGGGAAACACTAAAAATAGATCCCATCATTGTGGAACAAGATTAAGAACTAACTCCATTGGGATGCATTGGGTTTGAGAACAAGGCCCGCCATTTGGAGATGCAGGCAAACTCTAGGGGACAGGTGATAATTAAAGGCATGGCATTAGTAGCATGAAGTAGCTACAAGGTTAAAACCATGAGCCCACGGGAGACAGCCCATAGCGAGCATGTAGGACAGCAGTAGAAAGAGTAAAGGATCTGGAGTCCTTGGAAGGACAAGTTGACATCATGAGGAAGCAGCCTGAGAGGGTGAAGGCAGTTGGCTATTGTGAGGTTGAAGCTTAGGGGAGAGGTCTGCACTGGAGCTATAAGAGGTGGCATTTAGAGGGCAGTAGAAACCACGGGGAAGAGATAGCCTAGAAAATGTAGAGTATTTTTTTATTAATAGCATCACTTCTGGTAACAGATATGGTTTGCAATTTGGTTACTAGAGGTAGAAATAATCTGGAAGATGATGATTTTTAAAGAAGTAGGCAAAGTGAAATGCAGGTACAATGTTTAACCCAAAAGAGGGCATGAGTATGGGAAGATTATAAAAAATTTGCCCAGGTGGACATAGATTCCCTTCTGATGAACCCTACTAAAGGGGTGATGACTCTTGCCCATCCCATTGTCTCACCCAGGAAAGTGGGCACTCAGCCACTGTAAGGAAGGGAGGGCCATGGCCTGTGTATTGTACCTCTCTCTCTTGATGGGCCTGGGATCCTGGCCTTCCAAAGGGAGGCCCACACCTGTGACAATATCATGTCTTCTCAGCTGCCATGGCCACTGCCCCACTTCCTTCAAGTGTCCCACACAGATGTTAACATTGCAGAAGGATCTTTGCTTCTGGAGGACAAGATAACAGTGTGGACATATCCCTAGTGAGTCCCTGAATCAACCAATGTCATCCCTGCTTGCACTAAAGTTCTCTCATTGGAGAAAGTACACAGCCAAGCATGTTTGTCTGGCATGATTTCAGCTTTGTGTTGGATGTGCATGCTCCAAGGTCTTCAGAGTCACTCAGCTAAGAAAGGACCGTGCTATCCACGGGACTGAAGAGCAAGGACAGTGGCCAGGAGCTGGCCTCAGCCTTTCTCACTCTCCTTTCTTATCTCTACAGTAATATTTTCTTTTGGATGAACATGTGGTGTTTGTCTTAAGCAAAGCACTCTACCAGTAAAGATGAAGGTGCCACTCCGGGTTTCTTACCTGAATAATTCCTCTATTGGAGGTGACAAGAAATGGCTCCATTGGCTTCCATGGAAGACTGTGGGGCCAATACTTTCCCTAAAGTTGTCCCAGCTCCATTTCCTCTTGCCTAAGGTGGAACCACCTAGACAGCTATTAAAAAGATACACTACTGCTTCTTACTGAAGCTCCCCACCTCCCTGCCACACTTAGCTGTGATTAACCAAGAAAAAAAAATCTCTTCTATCTCCTGCAACCTTTTCAGAGCAAGCTGGAAATAAAGACTTAGATTGTTTTGCACGGAACAGGCTAACACGCCATCCATCAAAGACTATCTCAGACTTCTGGAAAGTGTGCAGTCGCCAAGACATTTTGCGGTGTAAGTAGCTTGAGAACCAAGTTTATGAAAACATCACAAAGGTTGGGAAAATTCCCTCCAAGTGCTTCTTCTTGGCACAACCTGGTTGAGGGCCTCAGGTATTAAACTATGACAATAATGTTAAGGGATCTTTATTATTCAAAAAATAAATAAGAAGATAATTACAAGTTCATTCTGGAAACAATAGAGACTGCAGGTAGATACAATAGACTTCTTTTAAATCCAGTCATTTTTTGATGAGGAGTGGGCAGGCTTGGGCTGTCCCCCCCCATCTACAGTGGGACAAAGTGGAAAGAAAATAACTGGTTAGCAATGGCCTGACTCTGTGTGTGTGTGTGTGTGTGTGTGTGTGTGCGTGTGTGTGTGTGTGTGAGAGAGAGAGAGAGAGAGAGAGAGAGAGAGAGAGAGAGAGACTGAAAAAGAGAGATTGGGAGAGAGAGATTGAGAGGAGTGAAATTGAGAGGAGCGAAATTGAGAGCGAGAGAGAGAAAGAGAGAGAGAGAGACTGAAAGAGAGATGGAGAGGAATTGAAAGAGAATGAATGACTGTCAGGGTGGGTGGCGGGGGCAGGGTTTTCAGTTCTCCACTGCACTACACGATCTAGAGCCTGGCCCCTCCTTCAGAGCCGCAGGAGCCCAGAGTCAACCCTAACTGAATGTGAGCTGAGCCTGCCCATTTCCCTTCTGCATCCTCACTGATAAATCAAATATATTGTCCCCTGAAAGGCACTGCATGCAAAGAAACAAAACCTAACTTGACTAATATCTGCTGTTTACTCAGAATTCAGTCCGTGCATAATGGCCTTGTGTTTTCACAGGACTCTGTGGACGTCTGCATCAGTGGGGTTGCTGCTTCAGAATATAAGCTCTTAGGGAGCAGGGCCCGTTTTGGTTTCCCTGTAATTCCCTTATTACGGCCCTACATGCCCTGGGTGTATAATAAATAGTTCTCCATGAGGAGGATCCTAGGGTTATAAATAGGCAGTTCAGCAGGGGGTGGTGTTAACTGCTGCGCTGCAAGGTTATACTGTTCAGAGTTTGAGTAGGCCAAAGGACGTGAAGCCAGTTCCGTGGCTCACTTGGCTTGGATCAGTCACATTGACAAACACCGAAGCACCCGCTTGCAATTCAAACACTCCTCCCAAGTGGATGGATTGCTGCCTACAAGGTTTGGAGGAACTGTGGGTATTTGCCGCTCTGAGTAAGATTCTCTCAGATCCACCCATGGACCTCAGGCAGAGGCTGGCTATAAATGGAGCTTGACTCGAAGCTTCCTGGTTGGAGCAGAAGGTGACTTGGGCATAGATGTAATAGAGTCCTTGTCTTTTAACGGTGAGCTGTTTCCCATTTTCGAGAGTTACCAAGTTGTTGCTCATGGTGTAGTATCCTTTTTCAGCCCACTGTAGAACTGTTACAAAGAGGAGAAAAATTGATGGCGATATGAAACACAGAGTGGCTCACATTCTAACAGAAAATGTAGCTTAATGTTAGATACTGCCTTTGTATAGGAATGCATCCCCACAGCCCCCTCCAGCCCTCAGAGTCTACGCAGGAGTTATGGCTAACAAATCAGCATGGGCTTCAGAGTCACACGGAGTGGGTTCCAACCCAGGCTTTATCCAAGCTTGGGCAAGTCACTTAATCTCCCTGAGCTCCAGTTCCTCATCTGCAACCTGGGGCTAATATTAGAGTGTATTTCAAAGACTTGTGAAGATTAAACAAAGTAACACATCACAGTGAGTTTCCTTCTCTCTTCAGGGTTCTTAAAGCCAATTTGCCCTTGAACTTAACGTTGCAAATGACTTCAAAATTCCGTATGATCAATTATGCATACCAAATCATTCAGACAAAATCCCTGCTAATATTAACATGGATACCTTGCTTGCTTTGAATTTTACAAAGTCAAAGAGTTGTCAGTCGACCGAGCTCAGCCTCAGCAGAAAAAAGACCCCAGTTGTTCCTACCTAATCACGCTGTTGCAAACCCGACCTGCCTCCCACAGCAAGGACTAAAATTAGGCAAGGAAGTATGAAAATAAACTGTGTGTTCACTTCGCTGTGTGTTTTGATCTCCCATTGTAGTGGGCGCCACCAACTCGAAAGTACCTGTATTCTTGTGGCTAAGCGGAGTACCCACCAACAGTGTGCCATTTTCTCGGCTGAGATGTTGAGTGGGTTCAAAGTAGTGTGTGCGCCCGATTTCAAATCTCAGCTCCCACAGAGAGTTAGGCGGAGTGATGGGGGAAAAGTGAAAGTAGTGAGGAGCTTTTAAAAAATAATTCCTATTTGGTGGTCTTAGGCCTATCAGGGCACAAGATCCCACCCGCTAAGACTCATCCTTTAGTAATAGGGAGGCATCCCCAAATGCCTGGCATATCTGGGCCCTCTAGGCCATTCCAGAAATAACACTTCATTATATTTCCCTTTTGGACCATTTGAGAAAAAAAAAGGCAATTTCTCTATCTTTTAGTCCACTAAATTTACTTTGGTATTTCTTTACCTATTTTAGTCCTTGCTGTGGGATGTAAGGCAAGTTTGGAGCAGCATGGCCAAGTACAAATAAGAGGTTTGGGACTGGAGTGTGGGAGGAATGTTACTGTCTTCCCACCTGGTCCCCTGCAGACCTATTGTAATGCAGACTGGTAAGATATTGTAGGATCGATACCAGTCATGAGCCTTTTGGGAGAATGAAATATATCCAAGGGCAAGGATTTAGATATGGATGGACAAAGACCAGTGGGAAGCTATTCTTCTAGGAGGTTTCTCTGTTGCTGTCATCCAATCCAAAAGAGAGAAGGTGTCATGTGGATGGCCACCCCGGACACAGCAATATAGTTGTGATGTTCTCCCATAAGTATATTTTCTGGGAAATAGGTACTTGACAGAATTATTAAATATTGTGGGAATAACCTATATTAATGAGGGACTTTATATGTCTCTTTTGACATCTAAACCACAGTGCAGTAGACAAAGTAGTAGCACCTTGCATTCGTATAGCACTTGATGGCATAACTTTCTGCCACATTGGCTGATTTGATACTCAAAGCCACCCTGTGGAGTAAGTGAGGTAGGAAACTGCTGTGTAGGTAAAGGGACTTGCCCAAGGTCGCCCAGCAAGTAGTGATCATAATTCTTGAACCCCAGTGTTCCTACCCACTGTTCTATTCCCACACCATGATCCATGATAACCGTGCATATGTTGTACCCACTGAGAAGCCCAAGCCACCTCAGGGATAGGATAGACGGTGTCTTTCTCCTCTCTCTCTCTCTCTCTCTCTCCCCCTCCCTCCTCTGTGTGTGTGTCTGTTTGTGTGTGTGTAGTTCTAAACACTCACACACACTGTTTAGAACTCCATTCCAGAGCACTCTGCTGAATTTTTCAAAGACTGCTCTGATGCTCTTGCCTTCGTGGTGATGGGGAACTTTATGCTAGTGTGCATGTTTCCATCCATTTATCAGATGCGACACGTTCTCCAGCACCAGCTATCACAAGGTGCAAATTTGGGAAAAAAAATCTAAGGGCTAGAATGGTAGCAGAACGTTTATGGAAATAAAATCGTTCAAAGTTGAAAAGATCACAGCGTATCGTCTGTTGTTACTTCATTGGAAAATCTAACGTCTTGGCACCTATTGATCTTTACAGAATGATTTTACCTTTAATTTCCCTGAGGTTGGCCCCAGTGAGGCTGGGCTTAATCATACAGGGATTGACAGATGGCAGGAAGTACCCCTTGAGGCCCATTTCCACACAGCAAAGAGGGGTGAGGAGAAGGGATGCTCCCAGTCACAAGGTCACTACCTGCCATCTCTTCCATGTTGTCAGAATAATAGTCTCTCCACCCAGTAATTCATCATTTAAAATCAGCCATTGAGCAAGAACATAATGAGAACATCAGCATTGCGTCCCACCTCTTTTTGTCCCTCTAAGTCCCATCTGTGCACTTGAGCTCACTTTGAAGACAAAGGAAAGCATATGAGAGCCGTATGGGTAGGTTTGCAAATTGGGCCCCAGAGGAAGACAGGAGCCTAGTCATTAGGCTGCATTGCTTGGGCATCCCAGCCTTCCCCCTTGGGTGGCTAGCACTCAGATGCTATGGGACTTACCAGATGCTGTTTTGCCACTGGCCTCACTTATGACATGTGCTGCAATTTGAGGATTCTGATCACCTGAAATGAAACCAAAACCAAACTGTCATGCCAAAGTAATACAAAATTGCCCACAGAAGTGTTTAGTCAAGTTCTACAAGTGTGTGTACTAGAGACTGTGCTAAGGTAGGTTACATGAAAGGAAGGATGAAATGGTCTGAGATCCCTCCCACTGAAGGACAAGTTGGTTTCTAATATCTTAATAATTGAATTAGCTGTTTCCATTGATCCCATTCTCCTAGGAGTTGATCAATACTGGATTCCATTTTATATAGATTGTCATAGGCTGAAAATACTGGTCTTCATTAAACATACTTTGAATCTTTTTTTAATAACAATTCCTATACATTGGGGTCTCAGTGGGCCCCAAGATTGTATCTGAACACTTAGTAACATGCTTATGGTGTCTGATTTGGTCAAGCAACTGGCCAAGCTATTGTATCTATCTCTAATTGTATCTCATGTAAAAGGATTACTTCTTAATAAGTGCACAGACTATGTGGTAGTTTCTTTTTTTCCAGTTATGAGCCTGGTGTTGGGCACTTTGTAGAAGCCCTATAAATGTTGAGTCAAATTGCATGACCTAAACTATCAGTTTGGTTAAGTTTATCATTTTCTTCAAGACTGCTAGGCAGCATCCACATGAACTATTTCCTCAAATTTCACTGTAATTAACAGGCAGCATGGCATCACTCAACATATCTTGCAGTCATTCTGAAGACAACATCTTCATGGAAGTCAGATGACTCTTTAGCTTTCAGACCAATAATTAAGGCAATCTCTGAGTACTTTCTTTGTCTCAGAAAATAGTATCTATATCTCTGCATGTATATATTTCTTTTGTGTATTAGAATTGCAGAAGTCATAGCATCAAGTTCACCACCTTTGTGACATAATATTCTCTCTAACAACACCCCCTCCTTCCCCTACTCATTATTGTGTTGGGTAGGGTGCCATACTCTAAAAGGAACAGGGAAACATTAGTGTGTCTGGAAAAGGAGGTAACTGGGAGAGAAAAAGGCCTGGGAAGGGTCGTAGGAGAAACAGTGGAAGACATTGGTGATCTTCATCCTAAAGAAGAGAAAGCTCAATCAAGGTTCAGGGGCCATAGTTGCTGTCTTCCATATCTGGACCACTACTGTGTATGAAAGGAATTACACTTTGTTTAGTATGGCTCTGAAGAGCAGAACTGGGACTAGTGAGTGGAGATTACAGGAACAAATTTTGATTCAAGAGGAGGAAAGACTTCTCTTGAGTAGTATAGTAATCTTACTGGAATTGTTAGAGCCATTCAAAGATGGACCAGGTTGCCTTATGAGGTAGAAGGTGCCTCATCCCTAGACGTTTGATCAGAAGCCCGATAGTCAGTTCTGTTGTGAAGGAGATTCATGTTCTGGAGATGGTGTTCTGGATTTGAGAACCATCAAGGTCCCTTCCAACCCTGAGATGTTCAAGATGCTTTAACGTCAAGAATCGGCAAAGAGTAGAACACTGTCATACTGTCACTCCTCGATCCCAGAGGCTCCACCAGCCACTGTCCCCCATGAAAAACTGTTATCATTGAGTGATGAACACCACCGCTACCAAATGATGGCTTTCCTGTCATCTCATCCTCCGTAGGTGGTAACAGGCCGCATGGTTGCTTGGATTAAGGTATTGAACATAATGAGATTTCTTCAGACTTGGTATTGTCAGCATGAAAGGAACATAGTCTTCCCCACAAATATGTACATACAAAGCCTTTCCAAACCACAGCGACCAGAGAAGGTGTCAATGTGACAATTGTGTCCCTGTTTTATTTCCAGGGCTAAAAGTTCCGTGATTCAACACTGGATTGTTCAATATGGTCAGTCTTTAGACTTCCTTTTAGTTTTTAAGCATTCATAGAAATTGGTATATAGCAACCTACCTTTTTGCATTTCATAGCTGTTTTCTTTCTTCTTCTCTTTGTTTAGGATTATTTCCTGAAAGAAGAATCATTACAAAAGGTCATTTTGACAGGGGCTCTGCTGTGGGGTTGTAAAGGTATCATTCATTTGGCATCTGTCATTACTCTGTTGCCTATTTCTGGTGAGGATTATCATATAGACTCAGATCCTGTCATTAATTCCATCATACCGATTGGGAGCCCATGGCTCTGACAGATGAGGCGACAGCCCAGAACGCCCAGGGGAGAATCTGGAAGCAAAATCCAGGCCTTATTATCTCCATTCCAGCGCTCTCTCCAGACCAGAGGCTGCGATACTGACCCATCCTATGACCCTGACCTCCCTGGCTTTGACAGGTATTGACAAATAATGTTGAATGGTAAGATGATCCCTCCCTGGGAACTGGTATAGGGGATATTATTCAACATAAAGCATGATGCGTATCTATTAGAATAAAATTGTTCTGAAGTCTTGTAGGAAAAGGTAATAGTAAGTTTGACCTTGGGAGAGAAACCACAGACTATGAAAAGACCCTCAGACATTTTTAATTTTGTTTTCCCTTTCAATGGATGGAAGAGATTCTCTTGTTGATGGTTGCTTTGTATGGCCTGAATTTATTTAGAATAATCAGCATTTAGGAAACATATCTCCCAATGCTGCTGATGTTCAAAGGCAAATGTGACACTTCTTAAAAGATTTATTTTCACTTATAAACTGAAGGAAGGCTAGAGGTACTTAAAGAAGCTAACAGGAACTTCCATCAACGCAGGTTGGAAGATAATAAAAGCCATTGCTGCCATTTTAAAGAGACTGAACAAAAGGCATGGAGGGCTTAAGTGGACAGTATGAGGTCACCCAAAGAGGCTGAGGCTTAAACTAAGAGAAGCAACTGTGAGATCACATTCACAGGCTGGGTTCAGCTCATTCCATTTCTCTGTCTTCAGAACACAAAGGAGTAAGACAGTAGCATTTTTACATCTTTTGATAATCAAAGCCCTGTGTTCCTTCTCACTCCCCAAATTGATTGTCTATAGGACCCTTCCTTTGCCTTCCTCCCCACAAAGGATTTGTTTGTCACTGTTGAGTGTCTTGCTGTAGGCTCAGCTCAGTCACCAGATGTGAGGGTGTAGGTCACAGAGCCCCAAGGGGAACCTGAGCCTCGGAACTCTCACATGGGCCTCAGAGCTACAACTTTCCATTTGAGCTAAGGTGCGGCACTATGAAGACGCAGTGACAGGAAAATGTTTGTGAGATCACAAGTAAACAAATGACTATTTAGTGTCTCTTCAAAAACTGGAGTGTGATGATTGAGGTTGAGATACTATTAGGCTAGGTGGCTTCATTGGTGTCATAGCCTGGCCAAGATGAAAATGTAAAGTCAGCAAAGCGTGTCTTTTATGAGTCCAGCCTTGCCTTTCTGTGAACTTTCCCCCAGCTACACTCCCCGGAGCCTTTTTTATTTTTCTTGCTTCACTCCCCATATCAACTGAAATACTTACTCAAATAAACTTTCAGAAAATCTGGGATTGATTATTTCTCTTTTAGTAGGAACTCTATGTGGCAGGTATGGACAGATAACCCTTTATCTCCAAAAAGGAAATGTGTTGACCCTCTCAAAGGCATCTCAGGCATCGGCGGGCAGATAATCCTGCAACTGATCATTCCAGCAGGAGATAGGGTGGCTAGTAAGTTTTAATGTGAAATTACACCATTCAAAATGATGCCTCCATTTACTCTGACATGAGCCTGAATCCCGTCTTCCCCCCATAGTGACAGCTTAGTTCTTCCTGCCTCAGAAGATAATGGGATCCTTGTCACTAGAGGTGTTCGAACAGAGATTGGATGGCCACTTAGTAGGGATGGTCTGGATTGAGAATTGGATCTGATGACTTCTAAGACCCCGTCAAGCCCTATGATTCAAAGGCTTCAAATTCAAACTTGAAGTTGCTCTGGACTAGGCAGCCTATGGCCCAGAAAGAAAGCCTGCTAACATTAGCTGAGAAAATACAAATCCAATCTGGGGCTTTCCAGTTGTTGGCTTATCGGGTTAAAAAAAAAGTCTAAAATATTGTTTTAGAGTGAGAAATTCCAGAAAATGGGTATTGAAAAGGGGGTCAGTCATTGGAGGAGGATTGAGTGGCTAGAGGACTTTGTACCTAACCATTGTTCATATTCTAGGTACAGATGGCATTGAGTAAGATTCCGCATCTGCTGCAGTAGAAGCAAGGGGTCTCCTTAGTCATATGAAAGGAGGAGATCCCTAGGGCCCCAGCTGACATGCCTGAGGAGGTCTACCCTTTTAGAATATGAAACTTTGGAGCTGTCACTTTTTTCATACAAGCATAAGCAAGGAGGCCAAACTGACCATTTTCCTTACTCCTACCCTGGGTTGCTGATTTTGGAAGCTTTACGTATCCAACCTGAAATAAAGACTCGAGAAATTGGCAGTTCAATTGTAAAACTCTCAGTAAGAAAGAGAGGGAGGGAAAAAACCAAGAAGCCGCTCTCACTACCACTGGAGGACACTGAAGGCTGATCACATAGTTACAGAATATCAGAGCTGCCCTTACAGATAATCTCAGTCCTCTCATGTTACAGATGAGAAAACTGAGGCCCAGAGAGGTGAAGTCATTTGCTGAAGGTCACACAGCCAAGCACATTCAATATGCTGTTTGGATTATTAACTATTGATTTGAAAGTGCCTTTATTCACATTTAAATTTGTAACACCTTCCAAAACCCTGTAACACCAGCCAGAATCCTCCAAGAACCTGAGAAACTCAAATCATTTCCCAAGCTGGCCAGTCTTGCAAATAATGGGTTAGGAGTTTCAACTGAAACCTAGATTAGTGCAAAGAAGCTGAAAGCCAGCAGTGGATTTGAACTGCATTCTGATCCCTATAGGTGACTGAGAAATACACTGTTAGAATCTTCACTAGTGGATTAAATAACACATGAGTGACAGTACAGGACGACAAGAATAAGCTCCAAAATAAGCTCTTAAGCCCTTTAACGTCTGCATTAAATTACACATCATCTACTTGTGAGAACTAATTCCTATTGGTTTATCCAGATCCCCAACTACCTGGCACAGAGCTGACCTCAATGTGGAATGCTGCCTCCTAGACACCACCCCCACCTGCGCTGAGGGCCGAGGGTATTTGGCTCAGTGTTCTGAGAGGGAAATGGGTAGAAAGAATTCTCGATGTTCTGGAAGAGCCCATAGACCTCATGTCTGTGATGACAGAATTAATGCAAAGGTTCTAAAAATTCTTGTTTTAGGTACCCATTGTACCTGCAGTGACTTCATGCTGGCTACCAGCCTGGTGGGCTAGAAGGCTTCAAACCCTTCCTGCTTCTGGTCATGACTGGCGCTAGAGTGGACTGGCTTCATGAGCAAGTGATATTATACGGGGTCTGGTTTGAGCGGTACTGAGAATGTCCGTTATCTATACCCTGTACCTCTCTCCACAGTAAAAGGGAAAGATCTCACTTTCAGGGCACCTGAAATCCCATTATCAGAGAAGCACAGGAGACTGTGATCAGTCTGCAGGAGACCATTCACTGTGGCCTGCCAGCACAGCAGCTGCCAATGGCCATGGCTTCCCTGGGAAGTGGGGATCAGACCATGGATCTACAGTGGGAAGGCATCGAGGTTTGGATGGGGAGATACAAAATGCAAAAAGCAAACTGGGTATACTTCATAATTTTGCCCAGTGGTTGCTGCATATGTGAGCTCACACGTGTGAATGTGCCCACGAGAGTGTGTATTTTCCCCCAGATAGGGCCTTTTTTCTTCTTCTCAAGTGGGAATGTGCACATTTCCAACTTTCTTTTCCCTTCTCAACATAGGATTTTGGCTTCTTTTTTGCTTTTTTTGATTCGCACATTCATACACACCTCCCAAACCCATGCATGTAAGTATGCCTGTATTCACGTTTATATACATATATGTATGCATATGTGTATGCGCATAATCAATGTTTAAACTTTTACATTGCCGAGTTTCGGTTTCCCAACCTAGCCAATGTAGTAAAACATTTCAACAACAATTTTACCAACAACTAAGCTCCTTACCTTGACGAAGCCTTCAAACTGGCTTCTAATCTCCTCACAGTTCAGCAAGGATAAGGACCCTTCTCCTTTGTTGCATCTCTGTATTGTTTTCATGAATACAAAATCCTCATGAAGACTCCTTTCATCTTCTATCTGTTTTGAAATAACAGGAATATGAGAAATGTCATTCCAAAGGACAATGCAGCTAATGACATCGGCCTCCACATTCACTTCCACAGTGTCAATAACAAGAGGGCTTTGGGGGCATAAATGGGGAATAATGAGTCGTTATACTGATGTATTGCTATTTGGTATTTGCAGTTTAAAAAAATCTATAAAAGCTGGCAATTAAGATGTCATCTGTGAAATTCTAGGTAGAAATCACGGCTATTCTAATAAGCTTTCATCACAAAATGTACATTTTCAAACATAATTTTTAGCAATATTCTATAATTGTCATATTTCCCATTGCTCCAGTAATGATTGGTCATTATAAACATCAGCCTATAAAATAGTTTTCTGCTGAGCTAATTTGCCCACTTCATTATAATGTTTGCGATGCAGTGCTTTTAAAAACAGAAGTTAATTTGCAATGTGTGTCAATTAACTTGAGTTCTAATTACATCTCTCTCCCTTTTTTACTTTAGTATTTGTAGAAAACATTTGCATTTTAAAGACATCATCTTTCATCCCCAGAGTTAACCAGATATTTTATTTTCCCTTGTCTTAGAATAATTAAATGTATGCCTCACTCACATTATTAACTAATTCTGTACCATTTTCTTGTTTTAACAGTAGATTTTTTAGATTCGAAACGGGATCCAGTTAGCCGGCGGCTTTTGCTGTCATTAAGACCACACCTAAATACAATGGTAAATTTGAGTCTACTTAGGTCACTATTTCCCCTTTAGAGGCTAGGCCTATGTCCAGGCATTTGATTGACAGAGCACACCATGCCAAACACAAACAAACAAGCAACCTGACCAGAAGCCCCCTCTTTTATCGGCAGTAAAACTAAAATTTGGGTAACCCAGTGGATCGCTTCAACCTTCACTGGCTCACCTTATCCTCACAGAAAACAGACCTTAATTCTAGGTCCGCATCCCAAGAGAGGACACCCAAGCATCCCTGAGAAAATGAAGCCATCCAGTTGCTGTCCAGCCACAGTTCCCACATTCAGAATTTTAGGAAAAGCCAGATAATTGATCAATTTTCTCCTTTACATCTATCATTGATATTTTGTCAATACAGCCAATAATGCCCCTCAGCAGAAGTGAATAAATACATGGAAACAAAATAAATCCTGATGGTTATTTTTTCCTAAGAATGTAAAAACAACCTACTAAGTTACTCTATTCTTTTGTTCCTGTAAGTCCAACCATTTAAGAACATAAAACATCTCAGAGGGAAACTGAGCATCTTGCAACTACAATCAGTGCTTGAAGAATTATATACTGAACGTCATTTGTCCTAAAAGACTGCAAAATTTGGGACTTATTCATGTGTATGCCAATCTGAAGCACTACGAAATTTCAGATCAAATTTATGCTCTCCTTCTCTAGTTGGTAATTTAAAAGAAAAAAGTTGTCTCCATCAGAAAAAAAAATGGTTTACTTTTTAAGCAAAACGTTAGCAAATCATGATAGCTAACGCCCATGTAGTGCTTACTATGTGCCAGGCACAGTTCTAAGCTCTTTACAAGGCTAAAGTCACTTAATCTATGAGATGGGTACCATTACCATCCCCATTTCTCAAATGTGGAGACTGAGGCATAGAAATATAAAGTAACTTGCCCCATAATTGCCCAGCTGGTAGGAACAGCGCTAAGATTTGAACCCAGGTAGTCTGACTCGAGATCCCAAGATCTTAACCAGAGACAAGAGTATGAGACTTCACTGACTAGACAGCGAACATTATTCCATAAGACCATTCATCTATTTGGGTTTCTGCCATCGTCCATCATTTGGGTAGCACTGAAAAATAAACCAACTCACAAATCAGTAAGAACCCCAAATTTAGTTAATAAAGGCTTGTGTTTCATCTTACCTTGTCCAACCTTCTATGAAGATACACAGCAAAAAATGCTGAGCCAATCATCTGGGTGATAAGAAAAATAGTAAGTAAATACATAAAAATTTTCATGCTGGCGGGCTGTCCAGTAGCCACAGATCGGGGAGAAGGTTGGTTGTATGTTTCGATCATGCTGTGTTGAACTTGAAATGGTATCTTCTGGCCAAGAAGGTGGCAGAGGCAGCATGAGAAGACTGTCAAAGTGGCCGCCTTGCTCAGGATTAGTTAAGAGCACACAATCGTCGCAGCCCACACTTCCTGGAAAATGTGCTTCGTAGTCTTCTCTCCCAGCAAAAAAGTTACGTAAAGGTTTTTTTTTTTTTCTAAGTTATACTCATATCATTCACTTCCAGGCTTTCCTTTTTGTTAGTAAAGAAGAAACAAGTTTCTTCTTCCATACATTCATTCTTGCCTTGAAATGTCATAGACTTCTTAACAGACAATGGCAGTATTTTCCTATCGTTGTCTAACTTTTTGGGTTCACCAGTTTCAAGGAAAGTGACAAATTTATCCACCAGCAACAGACTCATTTCAATTTCAATCTTACTAATATAAAGCGGGAATCTGGTATATGAGGAAAGAAACACATGTCAACAAAAGTTTGGATTGATTTTATGACTGGTGTGGCACTAGCTAATTGCTTCTCAAGACCTGACTTCTTTACTTTTTAAACTCAACGAAATCCTGACAGCTTTTCAGATTAAGTCTACATGGCATAAAGCAAAAAAGAGTGCTGACAGTTATTAAATAAAATTTAGCTGGAAAGATAGTGCAAGAGAAATAAATTTCTCAAAGGCAAAGATAAGTAGGGTCTTGAGGGAAATCAGGCCAAGACTCTGAGATTGAAGTTAAAGTAGGAACATTGGCTTGGCTTAGCCAAGTTGCCTGTGTACACTGTCCTAATCCATCAGATAATTGCTGATGCTGATGTAATGGTTCAGAATAGGGAAAACAGGCTGAAGTTCAGAGACCTGGATTCTAGTCCTCACTCTACCAATAAATTGCTATGGACCTTGGGCAAATCACTTCACCTCTTTAGCCCTGTTTTCTCACACCTGAAGGGGACAGTTGCACCTGTCTCGCTTATGCCTATTCTGTAGGTTGTTGTGAGGATTGAATAAAGACGTGCACAAAAGAGATTTGAAATGTGTTAAGCAATAGACAACTCCCATTCCCAATTTTAGGAACTTGTTTAGCTCAAGGCATGAGTTTTCCAAATAATTGCCAACTCCTTACATACTGGTAAGAAGCAAACAAACAATAACAACATCAAAAATATCTAAAGTTTTGAAGGAATTGAAGGAAGGAATTGAATCATTGAGGTGTGTAGGAGTACACATTTCTGAATGGCCTTTGAATCATCTTATCAGATTGTCTTCAGACTAAAAGCAGCTGTGGAAATCCCTACCCCACATCCCAACCTGGTCTGAAAACCATGATAAAACTGCTTTGGTGATTCCTATAAAATTGTTTTGAGAGACAAATGGGAAATGTAAAAACTGCTCTGATAGACATGCTGTCTGTATAGCTAGCACCTGCTTTCTTCCCCTCCCACGCCCCAGCATCCTGTCCTGGACCCAGATCTGTGTAGCTTTTCACTACATCTGCCAAGTAGGTGGCTTTAGTGCACGTGATGAACTTTGATCAGTCAAGTCAGAGGCTTTGTTCTTTGACAAGTAACTTTAGTTCCACTGAAGGAAAATTAGCAGAAGAGCCAAAATAGGCTCAAGGACTTCTCCAAGGCCAGTTTCATAAAATTACAGAATGCCAGAGCCACAAAGGCCCTGCGATCAGCTGAGCCAACCCTGGAGGGAGAGGGTGCTCAAGGGACCATGGAGATGCAGACAATGGCAGGATTTGGTCATGTGACCAACTTCAAGAAAGAGTCGTCGTCCAACCTCCCTGCCTCTACTTCTTCATCTCCAGCCTTCCGCAGTCTGGCTTCTGCCCACAGTATTACCCTGACATTGCCCCATTCCATTATTAGCTCAATAATAGTTGTGGCTGATTACTTTTTAGAGTTTATTTTTAGTAACCTCTCTATTATTCTGTTGTCATCTTTCTGAATACTCTTCTCCTTTGAGTTGTATACCACCATTCTCTTACATGCTTCTGCCTCTCACAATCCTTCATGTGATCCTCTTTTCTTTTTGTACTTCTTAAAACTTTGCTATTCCCTCTTCTCACTCTTTCCTCGCTCCTCCCCTCCACTCCCCTCTCTTCTCATTCTTCATGTTTTCCTTGGGTGATTCCCATCCACTTTTATGGTTTTCACTATCATCTTCATGGTGATAAATTTCAAATTTATCATTTAACTGCAGCCTTGAACTTCAGACTTGTAAGTATAGCTACCTCTGAATATCTCTACATGAATATCCCAAAGTTGCCTTATACTTGGCATGCCCCAAATGTAAGTCATCTCCCCACTCTACTTCCATCCCAGGCCTGTTCTCCCTTAAGGGTCTCCCTATCTCAGTGAAAGGTCCCACCACCCACCTAATTGCCCAGGTCAGAGACATGGTAGTCATCCATGATTCCTCCCTCTCTCTTGCCCCAGATTTCTCCCCAATCCCAATGGCTTCTTCTCCCATCCAAGTACTAACCAGGCCCGACCTTGCTTAGCTTCTGAGACCAGACGAGATCGGACACGTTCAGGGTGGTATGGCCGTAGACCCAATGGCTTCTTCTTCCCAAAAGCTTCTTGGTTGCCATTCCCCCTGCCAACATCTTAGTCCAGGCCCACATATTCTCTTTTTTGTAGACTATTGAATTCTTCCATTCTAATTTGTCTCTTTGCTTCCCTTCCTGTCACATTCCATCATCCATCTTCCACACTGCCAGCATAATGCTCATTCTAAATCTTATAAATGACCATATTATCTAATCTGATTTGACCTCGTAAGACTCTGTCCCAGACTCAAGAAAGTATGTTGTCGTCGTGCTCTGGTATGTTCAACATGACTAGGATTGGCTCCAGAATGCATTGCTTGCATATTCAATTCCTGAAACCTCATCTTTCTCCCATCCTTCTGTCTGGTGCTCTAGCTTGATGCTACAATTGGCTGCTTTTCCAGCTTCCAAACTTAAGCTCTGTTTTCTGATTTTTGATTCTGTATCAGAAGTCCTTTGTGTCAGGACCTCCCATACCTGTTGATATGGTTTGGATGTTTGGTCCCTCCAAATCTCATGTTGAAGTTGGATCCCCAGTGTTGGAGGTGGGGCCTGGTGGGAGGTGTTTGGGTCATAGGGGCAGATCCGTCATGAATGGCTTGGTGCCCTCCCCATGATAATGAGTGAGTTCTTGCTTTATTAGTTCATGCAAGAGCTGGTTATTTAAAGGAGACTGGCACCATCTCCTCTCTCTCTTGCTCCCTCACTTGCCATGTGACACACCTGTTCCACTTCACCTTCCACCTTGATTGGAAGCTCTCTGAAGCCCTCACCAGAAGGAGATGCTGGCACCATGCTTCTTGTACAACCTGCAGAACTGTTAGCCAGATAAACCTCTTTTCTTTATAAATTACCCAGCCTCCAGTATTTCCTTTACAGTGATGCAAAACGGACTAACATACCTGTCTTTCCCCAACAAGTAGTGGGCTATCTGTGGTGTTGGGTCCTCTTTTAAAATCTTCTAATTGATCACAACCAGTTACAGATTCCTTTGTTCCTCCTCCACTCCCACTGCTTCACTTGATCAGCCTTTTAAAAACTTAAAAAAACAAATAAAAATAAAAGGAAAAAAAAGAAAAGAAAATCTTCAGCTGCCTAACAGATCCAGAAATGATTATCCACCTTAGTTTCCAAGAAATATGTAGATCCATGGAGTACATGAAAATGCCTGTGGCCAAAATCAAATTCTGGCCATCTTTTTCTTAGTTTACAGAAAGAATTAAATTAATGGATTCAATTGTCTCATTTTTCAGTTATTATTACACAGAATTTTCTTAAATCTCCGTCACCCTTTTCTACTACTGCTTTTCTGCTGGCTAGTGATTGACCTGTAGCAAATAAGTATGAAGGGAAAAAAATTTAAAAAAACAATGGATCATACTCAACAGCTTGTTTTTGATGCAAATATGCTTGTGGTTGTGATTTTATATTGATAACGTAGAACACAGTCATAGTTTCTGCTAGGAAAATTCTTTTCAGTACATTCGAAAGAGTTAAATACATCAGTGGTTTGTTTGTTCTATGAAGGGCTTCACAAGGACTCTTTTCCCCTGAATATATGTCTGGAAAACTCTAGTCTAGAGGAAAGGGTCTCGGTTTTTAGCATGGAAAATGAGCTGACCCCTGCCCACATTTCTCTCTTCATCTTCTACAACTCACTCAGGCTCCACTCTGAGCATCAAGCATATTAAGCTGGTTTTATTTCCTTAAACGTACTACCTTGTTCATGCTGTGCTCTGTGCACAGGCTGATTTGCTCCTCTCATCCGCTAATGTGGAAGTGAAATATCTTGTCCCAGCTGACAAGGTGCCCTCTTCTGTGGTTAGTCTATCATAGCCTTTGCCACACCACATCATAATGGACTTGTCTGATTTTTCTACCATTAGCTCTTAAAGGAAAGAGACAATTTTTTTTTAACTCTCAGAATCCTTGGTTCCTGACACATTGTAAGGAAATAGCAAATATTTGCCAAACTACTAAATCTTCTTTTAAAGAAATAGAAGGGGAAGTTGTAAAACATTCAAACCTGGAAGAATAGCACTGGCCAGCCTCTCTGGTGATACAAATCAGAGTATATTTAAGTTTTCTTCTATTCCTTTAGTTATCTCTCTTTCCTCTGGAGTCAGTTCCATTGGTTTATTTTAGTCCTTTTCTTTCATGTTGACAGTTTCCCTCAAATGTCTGGTGATCCTTAGTTGAGTGGTCATATTTATGAATGAAAAACTGGGTTGGTTATTATGGGCAGATAGCATGAGTTTCCTTTGCCATGTGTTGGTCTGTTTCCCCTGCAAACCTCTGCCCAGAATGGAAGCGCTGACTGTGGGTTCTGTTAAAGTGGGCAGGACCTGTCAACAGTCAGGCTTCCCTTGGGGTTATGTGGGTGGAGAGGCAGGAAGATCAAGGACCCCCACAACAGATGAAGTAAGGAGGACTTTTCTCTAGGGGTGGAGCCCTTTAGAGGGTTTCACTCTTGACTGATACTGGTTTTCCTTTTGTTTTCATCCTCTTATCTGTTGTGGAGATCTCATCACCCTCCAGAGAGCATGAGCACGCCTGAGGCAACTTTAGCCTGAGGGCAAAGGCCAAATGCTGTTGCTAACAGGTGGTCCACTGGGGGAGAGAGAGAGGAGGAAAAAGGTCCCCCCTGTCCCAGCTGTTTCTAGGGCAGGTCTTCGATGTATTACCATAATGATCGCCTCCCAGCCCACCCCTGCTCTTCACGTTCATTGACTCTGAGATTTGTACTTCTTTGCGAAAACATACTCTTCCCTCTAATTCTTTGAACTGCAAAGTTTTCTGCTCTGATTTCTCTATTAGTCCAAATCCATTGCCTTCCTGGCTTCCTGGTATCCTTCAACTAAGGCTATGTCACATTATGTCACACTGGTGTCACCTTTTCTTACTTCCCATGGCTATTGTGGTTTCTTTCTTTTTACATTTATTTTTGACCAAGAAATACATTCACATGGTTAAAAATGTAAAGAGTACAAAAGAGTATGCAAGGCACACATTTTTGTTGTTGTTTTTGAGACAGGGTCTTTCTCCACCACCTGGGCTAAGGTGCAGTGGCACCAACATAGCTCACTGCAACCTCAGACTCTTGGGCTGAAGCAATCCTCCTGCCATGCCTGGTTAATTTTTCTATTTTTTGTAGAGATGGGGACTCGCTCTTCTTCCTCAGGCTGTTCTTGAACTTCTGGACTCAAGGGATCCTCCCACTGCCTTGGCCGCCCAAAGTGCTAGGATTATAGGCGTGAGCCACTGCACCCAGCACAATGCAAAGTCGTCTTCTCACCTCTTCCTCCCAGTCTTCCATTGTCAACCAGTGTTGTCAGTTTCTTATGCATCTTCCAGAGATGCTTTTATGCACATTCAAGAAAATACACAGATATTTTCTCTCGTCCTTTTCACACACAGCAGTGTACAATACATTATTCTGTATCTTTGTTTTTTCATTTAACAATATGTCTTAAAGATTGTCCGATGTCAGCAAAATGCTTCTTTATTCTTTTCTTTTTGCTACCACACAGAAAAATCTTTATTCTTTTTTTAACAACTGTGTAGTATTATACTGTATGAATGATGTACCATGATTTATTTAACTAATCCCCTATTGATAAATATTTAGGTTGTTCCGAGTCATATGATATTAAAAAATGCTGCAATAGATAACTTTGTACTTACTCATTTTTAGAAGTTTTTTTCCCCAGACATTTTCACGGAATCTGGAAGGGCTAAAATTCATACATATTTTAACACTGACCAACTTTTAACCTAAACATAGTACATTCAAAAGATGATTTAAGAGTTATTGTTTATTTTCCATTAGTCAGATCGATGCACAGTAAATTATGTGTGTTATATATCCTTTTCAAAGCCAGAATCACATTTTAAAGCTTCCAATGTAAAGTCCTATCTGGCCTTAAGGATTCTGGTTGCATTACGTGGGATTTTCCATGTGGGTCTGCAGCAGAAAGCCAAAGACGGTGTGATCTCTGGTACCTCCATCCAGAATGCTGCATTTGATGGCTAGACTGGTAAGAAGCAATTTCAGGAGATACTTCTTGAATCAGTTTATTTGTCAAAATCAACATTCACTGAGCGCCTACTGTGAGCCAGGTGCTGAGCTGGACCCTAGAGATACAAAGAAAAAGATGATAGTCCCGCCTTGCCAGGAGCTCCTAGTTCAGAGAAGGTGACCAATACACGAGTAGGCAACCATAAACAATGTGAAAAGTGCCACAGCAGAGGTGAACACAGAGCGCTGTGGGACCATTAAGAGGGTGTGCTAGGAGGGATATCTGGGAAGTCTCCCTAGAAAAAGAAACACCTGTCATAATGTTGCATTTTGACTTGCAGCACTTCACTGACAAATCCCAACATTCCATGTCTGTCCCCTGCCCTTGGCTTTTCGAGTCCAGAATCTTCCACTCTTTTTCATTCTGCGGAAGTCTTCTAGTTGGTTATATTTATTCTGACACTCTAAGGGCTCCAGAGGTGTAATGTAGGAGGGGATTGGGGATAATAATCTCCAGCATAGATGAGTGTGGCTGGAAATGGGGATGTCTGGGGTCTTGGCTTAGTTGTGGGTGTTAGTTTTGATAGCGTGACAAGAATCCTCAATCTCCACTTCTACCAGCTGCCTACCTCCATTCCAGGTGGAAAAGTCACCAAGGTGAACTTTCTTGGCAAATGTCTATGCATTGTTTCTGACTTGTGGGAGCTCTGATCACACTCCCAATTTGTGTAAGAAAAAAGGCTATATTTATTGATGTCTTTAGATAGACAAGAAATGCAGGTAACAGTTGCTACTACTGGGAAGTAAAACTGGGGTGGTGGGCAAGTTTTACTTTTTGTTCTATTTCGCCTGTGCTCTCTGCCTTATTTTTACAATGAACATATTTTATTTGTATAATACTTTATTTTTTGACAAACTGTTTATTGAAGATAACCTTTGCACACAGAAAAGTGCACAAGTCATAAGCTTAATAAATTTTCATAAAGTAAACACACTCTCTGTAATAGTCACCCAGATTGTAGATCTCTCTTAGTATCTCAGAGGACTCACCCCTCCCTTGTCTCCTTCCAATCACCTCCACTTCTCACAAAGGTAACTGCTATTCTGCCTTCTGTCACCAAAGATTAGTTTTGACTGACAGTTCCAGTTGCTCCTTATCCTACTAACACTTGGGATCATCGATAGTATTCATCTTAGTTATTCTAATAGGTCTTTAGTATTATCTCACTGTGGTTTTGATTTGCATTTCCCTAATGGCTAATGATGTTGCTCATCTTTGCATGTGCTCATTTGTCACCTGTATGTCCTCTTTGGTAGTAAGATCTTCCATAAATATGAAACCTAATCTTTTTTTTTTTTTTTTAAATTGCTTGAAAGTAATAACACCGTTGACCTGACTAGGGAATATTCTTTGAGTGTAATAATCCTTCTGTGAGGCGGACTGGTGTGGTGGTGGAAATAGCCAGAATTCGGTAGCAGACATTCTAGACTATTCTATTTGTTATGAGATCTTAGGCAAAACAAATTATTTAAACTTTTTGTGCCTCGGTTGGTTTGTTTATAAAGCAGGGATAATAATATCTCCTGCTTCATAGGGTTGTGCTGAATATTAGATGAGAAAATCCTGTAACACTCCCTGCCCCATGCCTGACACAGTAAATGTTCATCAGCGTTCTCTCTGCGCTTCTGGGAAAGCTTGGAAAGAGGGCAAGGGGGAGATACTGCCCTTGAGGCAGTCAGTGGCTTAGCATCTGAGGGAGAATGAGTGAATGACTCTTTTCTCTGGCTCTAAGGAAAAAACTCCAGAGTTGTGAGTTGTGTCCTAGAGACAGAATTCTGTCCCCTTAGCCCTGTCCCCACCCCTGCCAAATACAGCAGGAGCATCCTGCTTCAAAGGGAATTCTAGAAGAAATTTCTTGTCATAATTGGGCTCTTGGGTGCAGTTACACCCCTTTTATGACTTTTAACACTTACTGCTGTGAGTCTAGCAGAAAAACACAACACCCCCGCCAGCATCTTTTCACCTAATTCCAAAACGTTCCCCCAGCGATGCTTCCTGTGGCAGAACTGCCTGAGGGGCCTTGTGGCTGCCACCAAGTAAACACCCTTTCAACAAATATTTGCCCAGCACTTAGCAAGCACAAAGGCCTCTCATAGGTCTGGGAATCCAAAATGAAAAAGAAAGAACTGCTAGTTAAGGAGACAGAAGAGTCAGGAGTGGCCAATAGTGCACGGGCACACACCACAGGGGAGAAGCACAGGGGGTCTCCAGAGCATGGAGGAGGAGTGAGCATGAAGAGGTAACATCAGAGCCCTGAGGGAATTTTCTGGGTGAGGAAAGAATACATGCCAGGTACAGGGAACAGCACATGGAAGGACCCAGAGGCTGAAGATCAGGGGCTCAGTTTCTTCTTGCTGCTACACAGTTGGGACCACAGCCTTGCTTCAGGCTGTGCACAGCACCCCAGGTTCTCCCAATGAGCCCTTAGGGTGGAACACAGAATATCAGGCCCTTATAGTAAGAAAAAAAAAATTCCTTTCTTCCAGGATGAAGGATCTGAAGGATCGAACATTCTGCAGGTGGTTATATTATTTACACCCATTTTCCTTCAAAAATGAGCCTGACATGATGGAACATTTAAGACTTCTCTGTGTGGTTCTGGCCCATGTTTTACCTCCCTTGCTCCAGTCTCAGCCTGCCTTCTGCATCTCCCCTAGAGCTCCAGAACTCGGGCAGGCTAGCCTCTGGCTCCTATGCCTAGAGACCCCTCACACAGCCTCTCCCTGGGCCTCCTAGTTTACCCCTATGCTAATCCTTCTTCTTGACTTAACTCGTTCAGGGTGGTCTCTCTCTCCAACTTGAAACTGCCATCCTCCAGGCTGCCCTCTTCAGTTCTGACCCCAGGCTCGGGCAGTCTCTCTCTGATCCCTTCTGTGGTCCCTCAGCCCCTCAGGGGACGTTTTTGAAATTAGCCCTTTTTGCTCCTAACTCATCTCCTAGGTATGCTAACCAGAGACTGCCTTCTCAGTGGGGACCTGACTCAGGTGGCCTCTAGCTCTCCCACAGTGTCTCCTGGGGCCAGCCTGACTGTTTCATGAATGGGGAAACTGAGGCTTAGAGAAAGGGAATGACTTACCAAGGTCATGCAGCACGTTAGTGGCAGAGCTGAGACTAGCCCAGGCCTCCTGACTTCCAGCCCAATGCTCTTTTCCAGGAATCAGGCTACCTCTCCCGGGGCTCAGCGTCTTCTAGTCAGCGTCAGCTCCCGCCCACCAACTGCACTGTGCACCCATCTCTGGTAGCACTTCCTTCCTGAGCCACTTCATTAAAACTGAAGCTGGCCCGTCCAGGCTTCTGACTCATCAGCCTAGTGAAGAACATCCAGCCATGTCTGCATATGATTAAGGAAATGCCAGGGCTAGGAAGCACTTTCTTTTGTGGCTAAGCTGGGGACAGTGCAAAAGGAGGTGGAGAGATTCAATGAAATGGGAAGATTTGAATGGAAGGCAATCTCTCAGCACCAGATGTACCACAGGGACCATGGGAATGGAATGGGAAGAGGAAGGGCCATATCAAAAGGCTTAGGGTTACCAGTTAAACACATTTTGGTACAGAAGCATATTTACTGGCGTAGAAGGACCCCTGTTATACACCATTAGTGCAAATGTCATGGCAAAAATAGACTGTCCCTATAGTTCCACTTTTGTAAAAATAAGTTGAAAGTGACCCCAAAGTGCCTATGAGTGGTAGCTAAAATTTATCTGTGTGTTTCCTCCTTTCTTTGCACTCATGTTAAGTTTTGCCCACATGTTGAAAAGTGGAAGACAATTACCATGACCTTCATGAGCTGTTGTGGCACAGGTGTTCCCCTGAGAATAAATGGAACAGAGAACTTTTCTCCTTCACAATGTCCCCCAGTGAACCGTGCCATCTTGGTAAGTGTGGACTTGGAACAGCTCCCACCGGAGCACATCCGCGTAGAACCCAAAAGCCTCTGATTTGGACATCAAGGTGTTTTCTGACTGGGAGGTGCAGGAAGTCCTTGTGCCCATTGTTATGGGGTGGCTGATGCCTGGAGACCCCTCTCCTGACAAGGGGGAACCAAACACATCTAAAATGTCAAGAGGAATTGACACTTATATGGGATCGAATAGTGTCCCCCTCCCCAAATTCATGTCCATGTGAAACCAGCAAATGTGACCTATTGGTGGAAATAGAGTCTTTGCGGATGTAATTAGTTAAATTAAGATGAGATCATTCTGTGAAGAGGAACTTGAAGAAAAAAAAGATGAGGTCATACTGGATTAGGATAGGCCTTGATTCAATGACCGGTGTCCTTATAAGATGAGGAAAATTTGGACGCAGGCACACAAACAGGGAAGACGGCTATGAGAAGACGGAGACAGAGATTGGAGAGACGTGTCTACAAGCCAAGGACCATCAAGGATTGCTGACAACCACCAGAAGCTAGGAAGAAGCAATGAAAGATCCTCCCCTAAATCCTTTAGAGAGATCATGGCACAACTAACACCTTGAGTTCACACTTCTGGCCCCCAGAACTGTGAAAGAATATATTTCTGTTGTTTTAAGCTCCCCAGTTTGTGATAATTTGTTGTGGCAGCCCTTGGAAATTAATATAACACTTCTATAGAAGAAATTGGCCCCATATTCTAGAATGCCTCTCCAATCATGACATGGAGAGGAACATGCTTATCCACAGAGGACACACTGTCAGGCAGAGGGACTGTGTGGCTCTTTGATTGTGCTCTATATTGGCCTGTATGTGCACAGAGAAATAAGTCTCGGAGGTACCACAAGGCTTGTCTCTGGGTGATAGGTTCTGGGATATTTTCATCCTTTTGCTTGAATTTGTCTGTAGTTTTGAACTTTTCTACAATGTATATGTGTTACTTGTTTGAAAATATGTATCTATAGCCATATATACCCATCATCTATTTATTCATCTACTTGTCTTTAATTACTTGTATTCTTATGCACTCGCAGAACCCTTCCAAGTGAAATCGTTCCAGAGTAGCCCAAGGCTAGGAACTACTTCCTAAAAGCTGTGGCAAGGATGAGACTAGACAATAATAAAACCATATATTTGTATGATATTTGATACTGTTCAAAGAGCAAACCTTTATATGCATTGACACATTCAACTTGATACCCCCCTAACAGATAAGGAAACTGAGTCTCCAATTTCTAACTGTAATTCTGCAGGATGCCCTTTTCAGTTCCCACCCCAGGCTTGAGGAGTTGCTAAAGGACTCCTCCAAGATCTCATAGCTCATAACTCATGGTCCCAATGCCTGTTCCAGCACTAGTTTCTAGAATATAAGATCCATGGGGCAAGATTTTTTGTCCATCTTGTTCACTGGTGCAGCTCCAGCATTTAGAATGGTGCCTGGTATATAGTAGGTGATCAGTAACTTTTCACTGAATGAATATATAATTACAGTGTGATGAAAGCAAGCTCCTCTGGAGAGGTATTTTCTGCCACTAGAAACATGTTTTGTTCAAGCCAGGCTGTTGTGCTCTGCAGAAGGCAAGCAGGGATGCTCATAAGGTCCTGCTCTCTTCCCAATCTCTGTCCTTCCAAGGCCTGGCCCCCACCCCCAGGCAAGAAACAGCTAATCCCTAGGGCTGGCTTCTCAGATCACCTGCAAGGAGGCATCGGTTAATACATGATGTGGTTCAAAGTAGGGCTGGAAAGGGCTCTTTGTCCAAAAATAGTGCCACCCAGCAAAAAGATCCAGGGACAAGGGGAGGACAGACAGAATGATTTAGTTCTGGCACAAGGAATAGGACACATCAAGAAATATTCAGAGACACAGAGAAGGTGGTGGAAAGGTGGATGGAACAGTGCAGAAAACGACCAAAAATAAGTGAGGAAGGAAGATCTTGGTGAAACAAAGAAGAAAAAGAAAGGTGGGGAGAGGTAAGCAGAAGAGTCCTATTCCCCCAATCCCCACCACCAGCTGCCACCCTAGCCCAACCCCCAGTTCTCAGGCCCTCTCCCCCGGTTACCCCTCCACTTCCCCCACACAGGTGACACCTTCCCACCAGCCCTGCCCAGATCTCCCAGAGGACAGACTTTGCACAGAGGGGTGGGCTCCCTCCCCAGGTCTCCTTTTTAAATGCAAATCCTCTTGGAAAGCTGCCATCTCCCCTGCCTGGGGAGGGTGGAGGTGGCTACTGGGGAAGCTGGGAGATTGGAGAAGTGGGGAGAGGGCCTCTGACGACTGGGTGGGGAGCAGAGCTCTGGGGGCTGGGAGGATTTCACATCCCCCCCACCCTTTTCCACGCACCCCAGGGCTGGAAGAGGAAGCTTAAGGAGGATTAAGGGCCAACTGATTGTAGGTAAGGAAGTTGCCTTAAAAAGGCAAGCTGTCTTAATTAAGGACCATTTCAGGCTAATTTACTAGACAAGGAGAGAGGGGTGTGGTTTTGATGGCGAAAGGCTTTGGGAGATCACTCATTTCTGCATCCAGGTAGAGCCTCTGGTATTCTGGGAAAAGGAAGTCTTCTGGGACCTTTGAGCTATATGGGAGGGGAGTGACAACGGTGTTTTTCTTCTTTTCCAACATTGCATACTTCTGCCCCCAGCCTTCTAGGGTTCACAGCACAAGTAACCACTAGGTACAAAATGCCAATCCAGGATGTTACTCATGTGGCTGCACCCAAGAATCAATGCATTTTGTCAACCATCAATGCTCCTATTTCCACGCTTCTTAACAAAAACTTATCCCTAAATCCACTTCCATCCGGGAGCAGAGCATTCATTTTGCCACTTAGGATGGGAAAGAATTTTCTATCAGTGGGGTGGGATTTAGGAGTATCCTTCACAGAGTCGGTGAAATATGAAAATTACTGTGTTTTCACAGCTAGCTCCTCTGAAACCGGAAATGTGAGCAGAGCTGACTTAGTGCTAATACTTTCTCTTACTCCTGTAAGAAAGAGGAAAGACTGTGTTAGAGTTAGCAATGATGTGCGAAAACCACAGTAGAGGTTTTGTGAAGAAGAGCATTTGTGGCTTTTGCACAAGTTATTCCTAAACCGAGGCTGGGCACGGCATTATGACACTTTTCAAAGTAGCTTCTGGATTGGTATTTCACTGAAATGAAGATCTTTGAGCAAGACCGGAAAGCCAAAAAGCTACATTTCATGACCTCTGCAGGAAAGTAATAGTTGCACTGTGGAACATTCTAGAATGGCAGGCTCAAACCATGGCCCGGAAGAACTGTAGGCCTTTTTGTGTACGAGGGGGCAAGACAGGGAAAATCTAATTCCCAACAAAGGTTTTTAATAGTTTTCCACTCTCTCTCCCCACCTTCCACCTAGTTCTGTGGGTCTTCTCCAGCTACTTCCTCTAGCACAGGGGATCTGGTATTAGTTGGGAAAGAGCAAGTAAAGGAGGCAGAAGAAAAGTTAGTGTGAATCTCACAAGTCCAGCCTTTTTTAACTCAACAGTTGCCTGCATATGCAAAGAATCTGCAGCAGGCACCCAATTGTACTGGGAGCGCCTCTAAGTAGATTGTGCACCTAGATGTGGCCCTAGAAAAAGTCAATGCTATTTTAGAACTAACCCAGATTTGGAGAAGAAGAAATGAGGAGAGATTTGCCAGGTAAATATATGGCTATCACTATAACCTTGGGCATGTCACTCTTTGTGCCGTAGTTTTCGCATATTTTAAATATGAATACTTCTCAGCATTGTCGTGAGGATTCAATAACATATATGTAAAGTGCTGTTACACAGCAGCCAATTCCCCCCACCCTCTCTCACTGCCTGATTTTCTCCCCTGTAATGTCCATTAGCACTGTGTGAAGCCCACGAAGGCAAGTGATACACTATCATTTCTCTGTTTTCCTGTGGTTTTTTTTCATTTGCACCAGTGAATACAAAATGTTTTTTACTGGATTCTGGCTCGTGTTTAATCATGCAGAGTGTCAAAGTAAAAAATATAGAAACGAATTTCCAAACAAGACATTTTATTTGGGAAAATGATTGCAGTTTAGGGCATGCACACAGATCTTTGGCATGTTCGAAGAACAAAGAGAAGGTTGAGGGTTTTATTAGAAAGAGAAATGTTACCTATTGTTTTGAAAGAAAACTCCTTGGCACTAGTGACGTTTCTGGGAGCTGGCGAGCTCTGACTGGTGAGTGAGGGCAGTGGATAAAACTAGTCTTAGAGTCTTACCAGATCATTTCAGCAGCTATCAGGTAAGACTGGTTTTAAGATTATAGCAAGTCATTTCAGCAACTGGCTTGCAATAGAATCCCTGGGCAGGTGCTTTGTACCCTGAATGCTCTCTCTCCCCTGACTAAATTAGAGTGGTGTCTCCACTCTAATTTAGTTGGGTATGACAAGATAACTCCAATTCATAGAATCAACTTTCACAATGGTCTTATAAACATAGTAACACTCTTCCTGACCACTTAGGCTTTCAGCCCCTCCTCCATGCTAACTCCTAGACCCTCTTCAAGTAAGATTGTACTGATTGGCTTCATTGGTTGTAATAACCCAATGGTTCCCAGCTCTGTTTGCACGTTGGAATCATCTGAATAACTTCCCCAGGAGCTTCTGTTGGGCGGTTAGAATTGCAAACTGATTGTGGGCCATCATTTAACTGCAAGTTACGAATGCTTTTACTAGCTCAACACAAATTGATGTATGTGTCATTTGATTCTGAAATCAGCTTTGATGCATTACTAAAAATTAACCAAATGACTCCATAATACCCTAAAAGAGCACTCATTAGAGTGAATGCACTGTCAAAAAGAAAGGGAACTTAAAGTAGAGAACGAGTAACCAAACCTTGGGGGAATCTTAAAATTAGATAAACGAAAAAAAGTGAAGCAAGGAGGGGTCACAAGAACAGAGAACCAGAATTGGGAAGTACTATAGAAAAGAGGGAAACAGATTTGAGAAGGACTAAGCTCAACTTTCTTGTTCCCTTGAAGCACCACCGCCCCAGGGAGGGCTTTTTCTGGGCTAGTTGGTGTGGCCTGACCCTCAAAACTAAAATTGCACTGTCTGGCTTCAAATTCCAACTCCACCATTCCCCAAGAACACAACATTGGACAAGTTACTAAAACTCACTGTGCCTTCATCTCTCCACCTACGAAATGGGGAGAACAATAGTCTCTCTTCCTGGGGCTATTGGGAGGGCTAAACAAGGCACCTGGAAAACAGTACGTATGTATTATGTTAAGTGTTAGTTATTATTATTTCAAACACTCCCATTGCAGGCCCTCATAGCACCATGATTCCCCTTCCGTAGCATTTGTCCCAGTTTTCATCTTACAATTTCTTTTCGTGATTAAGTTGACCCAGCCAGGATAACCTCTCCTTTTAATAACTCAAACTAATTTGGAACCTTAATTACATCTGCAAAATCCCTTCATCTTTGCCAGGGAATGTAACCTAATCATGGGAGTAATATCCCATCATATTCACAGAACCCACCCACAGGCAAGGGAAGGGAATTATATAAAGCATGGTCACCAGGGGTAGGAATCTTGGGGACCATTTTAGGATTCCTTCTATCACGGCGATTACAGTATTTGATTAAGCTGTCTCCCTCACTAGACCAGAAACTCCGCTAGGGCAGAGGCCATGTCTGTTTTGTAGAATGAACAAACAAATGAATGAATGAAAAATGAAAGAGAACCAAGGAAAAATAGTTGTGGATATATCTGTTTTGGTTTGACACACCAAGAGCCTACGTTCAAGGAGCTGGGAGAGCCCTTACAGCTTCACAAAAAGCTGTGGGAAGCTGTAAAGCTTTTGCCCAGGTGAGCATCAAGACTGAACCCCTCTGTGGTACTTGTTATGTTACCCAGGGGCAATGAGGGAGCTACCTGGGACTTCTGCTGGCTTGGGAAGTTCCCACGACGCAGGGTCTCCTCCATACACTCAGCTCTAGCTCCTTGCCGGAACCTGGAGCCCAGTACCTGGTGCTCCAAACACAGGGGCACCATCCGATCTCAATTGTTTATGAAGAGATCAAGGGCATCCTGAGTGGGGGAAGGGAGAGGGGAGAGAAATGGTATCTAAGGGCAAACCTAAGAACTTCAGAAAATATATGCAATACCTCACCTCAAAGGCACCTAGGGTTTTTTTTTTTTTTTTTTTTTTTTTGCTTAAGGTGTATGAAGTGTCACAGCTGCTCTATGGTCTAAACTATACATCGCTGTATTGTTCTGCTATTCACCAGCCCCATTCCTCTCCTAGTGACTGAGCCCCTGTTCTGGGTCAAGACCTAGAATGGGTCCACTCAGTATTTTTTATAACACCTTTATTGAGATATCATTCTCATACCATATGATTCACCCATTTAAAGTGTACAGTTCAATGGTTTTTAGTATCTTCACAAAGTTGTGCAACCATCACCATTATCTAATTCGAGAACATTTTCATTACCCCCAATAGAAACCCTGTCCTCTTTAGCAGCCATGCCCCATTCTCCCATCCCCTGGCCCCTCACTCAGTTTTGATTAAGGCGGGACCCCTGCCCCCAAGTCTCTGCCAGCCTGGTGCCACATCACCAGGCTCAGGGTGTTGGGGGGAGTCAGAAGACCAAGGTTCCAGTCCTGACTGTGCTCGTGGCCAGCTGGGTGACTGTGTGGCCTTCCCTTTCAGGGTCTCATTTTTCTTACATGTAAAGTGAGGGGCTTGGACCATACAAAGGGACTTTGCTCTCATATTCTATCCCCAAACTACTGCTGTAAGCAAGGTATTAGTTTAGTCCAACCACCCAGCATTCTTACTACCTCCATTATGCCTTCTCTTTCGTCCTCACCTGCAATGCTTTCCTCTCCTTTAGAGCCAAGCCTAGCTGTCCTTTCTCCAGGAAGTCTCACATGCCTTCCTCTTTTAGTCCTACGCAACTAAACCTTCTACCACACAGCGTGGTCCTTCCTTATACAGAAAAAGTCTGTGCTTCTTGTGGCTGGCTACAGCATGGTATCCCATGATGCCATCCCTTCTCCACCCAATCCCTTGTATTATGTTTCTGTGATTCTTTCTTGTTTGAATCTGGCACGATATTGCAGTGCTTCAGAAGGTGGGTTGGAGGTGGGAAGGAAGTAGGATGGGAGTAACAGGGCGCGGGGACTTGTCATATGCCCAGTCCATGCTAAGGGTTGGGTATGCTGTCTGTCACTGGAGGCTCCCAGCAGCAACTTGTGAGGTAGCACTAAAGCTGGGAAGGGTGAAGTTACTTGGCCAAGCCATCAACAATAAGCAACACCAAGAAGATGAAAATCCAGGTCTGTCTGATTCCTGTGTTTGTGCCTTTAGCCTCTGTGCTATGATGGCTCTCACTACAGGAGGAGATGCTATGGTCAGATAAAGTCCGAATTCCTCCTGTAACCAATGGATGTTGGGCTCATGACAGAGAGAAGGGACCTCTGCAGTGCCACCACGCCCAGCGACACGCTGGACACACAGCAGGCTCTCAGCTCCTGCTCACTCAGGCTCTGGGTGGTCTGTCAGGACACTGAGATAAGACAGCAGGTCTGGGGGAGGGCGTGGCTGCCCCCTGACTCTGAGTAGAAAAGAAAGTTTACCTCGAAGAGGCCTAATTTCTGCTAAGAATTCATTTTCAATTAGCCAGGGATTTCTTTAAACTTGTTCTTAAAAGCATTTTATTATTTTCACGGAGAGCTCTACATTTTAGAATACTTCACCCACCAATGCCTGAAGGAGCTCTGGTTTTCAGATGAGAAAGGTGATAAGTGTTCATTGTGGGAAACTTTAAAATGCAGAAACAAAAAGCACCCACAAGCCAAAGATAACCACTGATAACATTTTGGAGTATTTCCTTCTAGTCTCGCTGGCTTGCATGTGCTCTCGATAAAGAAATACATTTACGTACATTATGCATCACTGGAATCATAGCAAGTATATGACTTTATACTGGCTTTATCTCTGAGCATTTTTCTATTTAAGTTCTTTCCAAATTTGTCCCCATTAGGAACTGATTTTGTAAACAAATACAGGCACTTTCTGTAACTGTCAAATACCCAAACCTAATAAACTAACGAAAAGAGCTCCAAAGCCCAGAGGGTGGCAGAGTCCTCTGCAGAGGTTGTTCTGATAGCCTAGGAATTCTCTTCCATTCACATGGCACTTAATTATGTAGCACCAGGCACTGGTACTTAGCTGTTTCTTGTCTGCTCAGTTAGTTTATGAGCTGCAGAACGAGCACGAGGTATGAAGCTCTTTTGTTCTCTTGTACCTTCACTCCCCATTTTTCAATAAATAATTGCTGAATTGATTCAAAAGTATTTTTGAGATATTTTTGGTCAGCGCAGTAAGCAGCCCCCACAAAAATATTTTGGTAAATCTGGTGATTCACTTGATGATCTGCGGGGACCAAGGAAAGCTTTAAGTGGCAAATCTTAGCCACAAGAGTCATCTTCCTTCCCAGGAAGAGGAGGCCCCATCTGCACCCAGCATGCTGCTTTTCCACCTTCCCTACTTCAGGCCCAACCACGCTGAGCTGAAATGAGATGCTCCCAGCTGTTCTTTTTTCTCCTTGAGGCTCAGCTTTCTGAAGCCACCCTGGCAGGTACTCATAAAAATGGGTTGCATCAGCTAGAGGGACAGAAGGGAATGAGGCTGATGGCTCTTCCTCTGGAGTGACTCAAAGTTTCTTGGGACCTAGTCACTGAAAGCCAACAACGCCACTGAGCCCCTCTCCTAGGCAACCTTTTTAGGATGAAGTGTTGCTCACCCATCAAGAGTGTTGGTTTCTGGAAAATTAGGTTAGGCAAAGGGAAAAATCAACTCATGCTTTCGACCCAGGAACTTAATTTTATAATAACTGCACAGAAACCCCTTTTTTAAATAAAATTGTGGAAAAGTACAAAAGCAATGGAATGATATCACCAAAAAAAAAGAAAGAGAAAAGGAATACAATTACTCAAAAACCTACCTTGCTAGCGTAACCATTGCTGTCATATTTCCTTCTAGTCTTTCTTTACATAAATTTTTTTCATGGTTATAGTTATAGAATCTATGAAATGTTTGCATCCTGCTTTTTCTACTTAGCATTTCCTAATAAACATTTTGCTATGTTGCTCCATATTTTACATTTTAAATGCAACATAATAGAATGTTTCTTTTTAATGATGTCACGTCCCTGTGAGATTGTGGTTTTTCTCCTAGTTCTCTGCAGTAGGTACAGGGTTAAGAGATTTAAGACATGATTCTGCCCTCAAAGAGCTTTTACTCTTTCTGGTGGAGATAGTCATTTCTTCAAAGACCCTTAAGTTGGAGCCCCAAAACGTGAGCAGCTTTAAGTTCATGAGCAATGGAGTATTTATGAGCATGACTGGATGAGTCATTTTCAGTGACCTAAGTCTCCCACCCCCAAACCCAGATTGTGTATTGGCACCTAGTACCTATATGACCTACTCCTAGCTAAAGAGGTGTTTCAGTGGCCTTGATGTGGGGGCTGTGTGTGTGGAAGCCTCCCCCACATCCTTTTAATATGGTTGTTTGGTTTGCTGGAGAGTCTGCCCTGGTGGGTGTACACCCCACCCCCGTGGTAACCGAGTAAGAAGATTCTAGCATCGTGGAGGGCATCAAGTTAAATCCAAAGGTGAGAAGCAGAATCTTTATGACATTAAGTGGCTCAGCTGATGGAGGTGTCACCCTGACTCTACAGTCCTGATAAGGGTTACTGCATTTTGTCACATTGACAAAAACCTCCAACCCTAAGTTTTACGCAAGCATTATTAATCCAAATCGTTGGAATCATGAGCCTCTTTTATTAGGATGGACCCTCTTTGGTAGCCCAGATTCCCTGAAAAATGCATGTTCTCGATATAAGGAAATCTTCACTGGCTGCCAAAGCTCAGAAAATAACAAAGCTACCAGTACCAATATGTTCCCAAGTGAAAAGAGCCATTTGAACATTTGGTGGCTTTAGGTCTACCAGCTATTCTCACTTCTAAACAGGGTACCGCTCCTTTAGCCAACACTCAGCTTTGCTAAAAATTACTTTTCTATACTTTTCTAACTATCTCTACAGTATGTTTTTATACTGAGCCCAAGAGCACGCGTGTTTGTGAACTTGCTATTGACTTTGATCAATAGTATCCTGGATTGGTTGATATAAACAGCTTTTCTTGAAGCACCAGCCCAGACACTGGCATATGGGAAGTGCCAGACCATCTGAAAGTGAAGGTTTAAACTTTGGACTATAGGAAGACTGTGAAAAACAGATGTCGCAGAAAGGTCCAGGGAAGCAACCCCCAATGTCATTCCCCACAGCTTGTAAGAGTCTTGAATACTCATATTTTCTCCTCTTCTTAAAGAACAGCTTCTGAGCATTCCCCTGCTAAAAGGTGGCAGATTGTACTCCACCACTGCAAAAAGTCATTTTCCCATTTGCATTGCCTACTTGTCTTCCTCAATAAAATATTTCAGTAGTTTTGTCCACAGCCATTAGCCTTCCTCTAATTGCTCTGACTCAAATGGAGATTGACTTTGTGGTTGGAAATTTTGTGACATTACCAAGAAAGTTCAGTCAGTACCAGGACTCTTCTCAAACTCCTGTTTGCAAACCTAAGGAAAGACCTTTAGCAGGAAAGGCCAAAATACTGATATGCAAAACAATTATGAGATGTTTGGTGGAACTCAAATGATTAGCGAACCTACCTTTCTCTCCGTTGTTTATTTTTTGGTCAAAGGAATAAGTTCAAGGAAATTTTTAGTGAGGCTACCTACCTACTGATCATTGTGTTCATGAGGGACAAACAGGTTCTGGAAAATTAAAAGACAGACAATATCAAAAGTTTAGGTTAAGCTCGTAGTTTCAAAATTATTCTCCACCAAAACTTTTTATTTTTGCTTTTCTCCTTGCTATGGGTCATCCTTTGCTGGAAGTGCAAATATGGCTTTTATAGCTAGAAAGCACTTGAGGACATCACCCGCTGCCCTAAGGATCAAACCAGAAGCTAAAAGTAGCAAGGGGCCCAGGCATGACCCTATTTCTAAATAGATGATGGGGACAGAGCAGAGTGGATATTGGTCATAGGCTCATGAAAAGTTAAGTTGAAAGAGATCTTAGAGCAATGGAGCTTGTTAAAATATAGACTCCGAGACTCTGACACCAGAGATTCTGATTTAGTGAATCTGGGCTGAGAACAAGTACACCAGGTGACTGCACTGCTGGCAGTCCCTACCGAGCCACCTTGAGAAACCCTACCATGGCAGGAAGGGGATACAGCGAATTTATTTTACAGAGAAGGAAACAGACGCCCTGAAAGATTAGGTCATTTGCTCAAGGGCTTCGAGAACAAGATTGAGAAGCCAGGTTTCTCAGCCCAGGGCCTTTTCTTCTCTGTAATGGTCCTAGAGTGAGTACTTTTTCCTTTTTCTGGGCTCTCCACCCAAGCTCACGCCAATGGCCAAAACAGTTAGGCCTATCGTTTCCAGGGAGGGCCAGTACCTCTGTTCACTACAGGTCTCAGACTGGGTGGGCTGTGCTAGTAGGGGAGGACTGGAATCTGCATAATAGATCTGGCCCCCTTAGCTTCACTGTTCCTTGTAAACTGACTGAACTGCAGCACAGAATTTCCTGGGGCCAGAGTGCCAGGCTGTAAGGACAAAGTGTTATCACTGTTGGTTAAGCCAGCCAGCTATTTCACATCCAATTACACATCTGGGTTCCTGGACCCTGGAAGATATCTGTCCTGTTGAGGACTTTCCCCAGGAGGCCTAGCTCCTTAGCATATATAGGTCATTAAAAACTTGGATATCTGGTCACTTTACCTAGCCATAAAGAATAATATTAATTGACCAAATATAGTGTATTAGTTTGCTAGGGCTGCTATAACAAAGTGCCACAAACTGGGTGGCTTAAACAACAGAAGTTTATTGTCTAACAATTGCGGAGGCTAGAAGTCCAAGATCAAGGTGTCTATAGGGTTGGTTCCTTTTGGAGATGCTGAAGGAGGATCTGTTCCATGTCTCTTTCCTGGTGATTTGCTGGCAATCTTTGGTGTTCTTTGGCTTGTAGATGCATCACACCAATCTCCGCCTTCATTTTCACATAGCATTCTCTGTGTGTGTATATCTGTCTCTCTCCCAATTTCTCCTTTATATAAGGACACCAATCATATTGCATGAAGGGCCCACCCTACTCCACTGGGATCTCATCATAACTAATCACATCTGCAATGACTTTATCTCCAAATAAGGCATATTCCGAAGTACTCAGGGTTAGGACTTCAATGCATGAGTTTTGAGGGACACAATTTGACCCCTAACATGTCTTTGTTTAGCTCAACAATAAACAGGGATGTGCAACTGATGGTGGAGGTGAAGTGGGTGGGAAGCAGAGAGAGAAGAAGAGTGGAAACAAACCTAAGTGCACAGCTGCCTAGCAAAGTGGGAAGTGTTTAAGAGAACTCAGATGTCAGGAAGGAAATTCCATCAATTCAATACTAAAATCATGTACCATATACTTTTTTTTTTTTTGAGACAGAGTCTTGCTCTGTCTCCCAGGCTGGAGTGCAATGGTGTCATCATAGCTCACAGCAACCTCAAACTCCTGGGCTCAAACAATCCTCCTGCCTCAGCCTCCTGAGTAGCTGGGACTACAGATGTGCACCACCACACCAGGCCAATTTTTCCATTTTTTGTAGAGACAGGGTCTTTCTCTTGCTCAGGCTGGTCTGGAACTCCTGGCCTCAAGAGATCCTTTTGCCCCGGTCTCTCAAAGTGCTAGGATTACAGGCATGAGCCACCGTGCCTGGCCCATATACTTTTATTTATTTATTTATTTATTTTTTCTGGGAACCACATGTAAGCCCATATACTTTTATTTGCACTAAATTCAACATTTCATAAGGACAGGTGAATGTTTCATGAAAACTCTCCACATGCATGAATTGATATTATATTCTAGTGATTGAATGTACTCTTCTGAATCAAAAAGACAATCATGCCTTTTTTCTAATCCTTTTGAGCTTTCTATTATAAAGTTATCCAAATCTTTTAACTTTAAGGGAAAAAGTAGAAACATATTATCTTCGAAATTAAAAAAGGATATAGAGGCATTAAACATTTCACTACTGAGAACATAAGTAGAGATGTTATAGACCCCCTATTCAGATGTTCCTAAGATGTGGTTTGCCATGGCTGACTTTGAAAAAATAGAGGACATAGGTCAAGGGTAGCCTGGCAAGAGGGGAGAGGACATCAGGAGGAGGATGGGGAAAAAAAGCCAACTTGGTCATGACAAAATTATCTTGGATCAGTCCTACAGTTCACTAAGAAAAATTAGAAAGCTATTACATTTAAATGGGAACTTACTTGTTTTGTGAATGAGAGCTTAGGCTAGTTGAATCCAATTTGCTACAGGGGATGTAGCTTTTGCCCACTCAGAATCCCATTAGGGAAAGGTGGGGAGCCCTAGGGATGTCTCTATGCAAGGCACCCTGCACAGCCAGGGTCATTATAAGAGCACTGAGTACCCGGGAGAATTGGAGGAAGGAGATGCTTGAGGAAGGAGAGAGGGAGCCACCCAATAGATACTGACAATGTAAATGTCACACACTGTTGTGGTTCAGGCTAGCCTCGGGTTTAGGGTACTATTGGAGAATTTGCAAGTGAGTGCTGAGTCACCTACCCAAAGTTTCTAGAAGACAGAGGTGGGCAATTCTGGGTTTTGGTGGTCACAGAGTGTGGCTTCTGGTGGGCCACAATCTAACTACTCTGCAGCTCAACAACAAACAGTAGAAAGAGGAAAGAGAAATATTTGATGCACAGAAGTTTGAACTTGCAGGCTTAACCTTCAACTTGCTACTTCTATTTTGTCTATTTGGTGGCCTATCCATGGGCCAGTTTTTCATCACAGGTTCATTTCTTACTTGAAGCAGCATAATAACGTATGTGGTGTTTACTATGTGCCAGGCTCTGTTTTAAATGCTTTATAAATAGTAACTCATTTAATTCACACAACAGATGAGGAAATAGAGGTATACAAAGATGAAGTAACTTGCCTAAGGTTATTGTGCTAGCTAGTGGAAGAGCCAAAATTTGAACCTCAGGAGTCTGACTTCAGAGTCTGTGCTCATCACCACTGCAACTTCATACCATCTAGTCACTGTGGGTAAAGGAAGGCCAGTGATGCCAAACAAGCCCGCTATGCACAGCCATCATGGAAACACTCTTCTAGAGAAGGTCATTTTCCAAATACAGTCATGGACTACACAACGATGTTTTGGTCAACACGGGACCACATATAAGATTATAATAGCATATTTTTACCCTACCTTTTTTGTATTTAGATACACAAATACTTACCATTGGGTTACAACTACCTACAGTATTCAGCACAGTAACATGCTGTACAGGTTTTTAGCCTAGGAGCAATAGGCTATACCATATAGCCTAGATATGTAGTAGGCTAGACCATCTAGATTTGTGTAAGTACACTCTATGATGTCCTCACAACAATGAAATTACCTAAAGACACATTTCTCAAAATGTATCCCTGTTGTTAAGCAATGCAAGAGATGCAGGGCTGTAGTTGAAGGCCAGCCTTTCATGTGTGGAAACTTACAAATTATAGCTGTTATTGGATAAAAATTTCCTAAAATGGTATCGCCCATCAGAAGATTCTAAACATGTGGTCACGTTCTCTTGAAGATTAAATTGCTTCATTACAAACATTATTCATGCATTCACTCCACATTTATTGAGTGTGTGTACTGTTAATGTAGTTGTAGATGCCAATGGTGACTGCCTTGGGCTCTAGCTGAATGGGCTTTTTGGTTGGTGTAGAACACTAGAATCCCAGTGCTTTACCTGAATGCTGTAGGATACTGGTTGGCATGTCTTCAGCTGGAAACACAGATGCCTGAGATTGGCTCCAGAATCAGACAGACCCAGATGATTCATGTTCAAGTGCCTCTACCACTTACTAACTTTGTGACCTTGGGTTAAGTCCATGAGCTTTAGTTTCCTCATCTGTCGAAGGGGGATAAAATGATTTCTTACCTTAAGGGTTGTGAAAACCCAATGAGACAATGCAGGAAAAGTACAGTGCCTGGCCCTGAGTGAGCCTCGTGATCACAAACCAATCAGAAGAATTCTTTCGTTCTACATAGGAAACCCACCATTCTTAAGTACTGGGTGTCCCCTCAGGGGCTGTGGTCTTCCTAGCTTTGCTCATTTGCTGCTGTATGCTCAAGTGCAGCTTCTAGGCTATTGAAGAAGCCTCTCCCAGCCGTGAACTAAGCAAGCCCGGGCCTGTCTGAATGGGAGACATGGGCTATTGGTGATATTGCTCAAGAACTATGTCTTGTACAAAGTTGGCACTCAATGAGTGGCAACTTGAATGAAGTACACAGTAAGCCGGGTGGGTGATTCACCTGGTTTGGCTCACACTCACCCGCCTTGGCTGTGCCTCACTTTCTCCGCCTGTACATGGGCCTAATAATAATTGCCACCTACACACCTTGTTGCTGTCATGAGAGTTATTGTAGGCAAAGGCCATAGAGAGCGGGGGATCATTAGAAGATGTACATCTAACAAAGTGGAAACCTTTGAACTTTCAGAGCTGTGGGGTTGTCTGTGAAGACCTGTTATCTTCATCTTTCAAACTCCTCTTCAGCATTTCAGTTACATTAGAAGTGAAAAGTGTTCCCTTCCAGCCCCAAGCCAGTGTGTACATATCCAGGAGAGCACCCTGGCCTCTTGGCAGCCTGTACTCCGGCTTACCTCTCGCCGAAAGACCACTGAATGATGGTGACTAAATGACCCTGACTACCTATCACTGCCACAGCCCCATGCTACTTAGTGTACAAGAGGAACAAAGGGAAGTCTTGTTTGCCCCATAAAAACGTATGGGGTCTGAATTGTGAAAGGCTGTGGGGAATGAATGATTTATTTTCAGGAGAACTTGCTTAAAAAATCATTTCGGTTCATTCATTCACGCCACAAATATTTATCAAGCATCTATTATGTGCCAGACACTGTTCTAGGCACTTAAGTTTACAGGAGTGAACAAACCAGACAAAGTCCCTGTCCTTACATACATTACTGTCTTGAGAGAGTAGACAAACAATATAATCAAAGAAATAGATAAATTAACAAGATGTTTCAGGTAGTAGTAAGGGCTATGAAGCAAATGAAATGGGCTAATTGGTCAGAGGATGATCAGGATGGGGAATATGATTTAGTTGGGGATAATTAAGAAAAGTCTCATTTAAACTAGCTTATTTCATCCTGGGGCTTGGAGACTAGAGGTCACAGGGCTTGGGGGGGTCTGCTTTAGAGATTTCTCACCCTATCTGGGATTCCCTCCAAATGGGGGTTGCACCCAGATGACACAGGCCTTACTGTGAATTCAGTGTCAAATCCTTTCCGCTCCATCTAGAGGGATGAAGCAAAATGCGGGCTGAGGCACCAAGTGGGGTAGAGGATGAGGTGGGGGAGAGAAGGAACCCTTTGTTGCAGCCTCTGTGTCATCGTTTCCGCCTTTTTATCAAGGTGCTTTACCCCTCAGGAACAATCTGTAGATGACGAGTGACTAGAAATTGGTTTGAGAGGTTTCCAAAGCCGGAGATCTTGTGATCACTGTTGCCATACCTGCATTCTTCCCTTCCTATCAACAAACACTGGAAAAGCTCTGATTCAGGGCGATAGCCTTGCCATGTGGGCCTCTTGTTCTGAGTCAGAGTGGAAGAGCTCGGAGGCCTTCGGTTGGTAGGGCTTAGTAATGAGGAAGGAAACGGTTACTAGGAAATGAAGAGTTATGCTCATCAAAGTGATCAGTAACCAAAGAACGGTGACTTGGTTCTTTGTTACATGGTGGAATAGAAAAGAGTAGGTGTGTGACAGAACCAGACCCAGATGATCCCGCACTGCTCAGAGGGCCAGCGCCAGCTTCCTATGAAGCTGCCTAGGAAGTAGGTGGGGACGGCCCCAATTGTACCTCCATATTGTTTATTTCTATTTTTCCCGAAATAAGCAATCTCAATCTTTAATTTCCATGTGGAAACACTCCCCACTCTCCCCTGCCCCCAAAATGTGGGTGTGTAGAAGAACAAGAACATAAAACAATGTCAACAATACATTTGCGGGTAGTAATCGATGACCGGAATTGGGAAATTTTACTCACAGCAGCTCTCCTCTCACAGGCCTTATAATTGTTCTGCCGTTAATGGCTACTTCGTAAGCTGGCATAGCAGCCAAAGTCAGTTGAATATTCTAGAAACATTTAGAACTCAGCAACAATAACATACGGCACTTAGTAAGTCTTATCTGTGTTTGAATCACTTTCTACATAATAACACGTTTAATCTTACAGTAGCTCTGTAAGGTGGCTATCCTATTATTACTCCCGTTTTACAGATTAGGAAACTGAGGCCCCAGGAGTTGAATTAACTTGCCTAGCTACACAACGGCATGGCAGGATCTGCTTCACCCAATGTCTGTGACAGGCATTGCCCAAGCTATTGGTGTTTCTGGCTGCTCTGCGTTTTGCTTCAACTCTGCCTCTCCACTCATTTCACGTGTTATTTATCTCCTCCCCAACTACTTCCAGAAACAATTGGAGGTGGTAACTTAGCCTCTAAGGATTCAACCTACTTACATGAATAGTTCACCAAATGTCTACCAGCTGGCTTATAATTATTTGTTATCCACCCACACACTTTCCCCAAGTGTTTTTTATACTGTCTCCTTCCTCAGAGAATCAGGACTGTGAACTTCTGATGCCCAAATGAGCACCATAGTATTATCTGAAAACTATGAGTTGGGTGGGCACCATGCCCAGAGATGGCCCTGGCAGACACTCTACTTTTTAGAGATGATTGTTTTCATTTTCAGAAACCCTGAGCCAAAGCAAAATCTTACTGAATATTGGGATGAGAGCACAGAATTTGGTTATTACATATAGCAAGAAATCCTACCTGGGGGCTGGGCGCGGTGGCTCACGCCTGTAATCCTAGCACTCTGGGAGGCCAAGGTGGGCGGATTGTTTGAGCTCAGGAGTTCGAGACCAGCCTAAGCAAGAGC
>NW_012150596.1:921395-943517 GCF_000956105.1 Propithecus coquereli | reverse complement strand
TCTCAAAAAAAAAAAAAAAAAAAAAGAAATCCTACCTGGGGCTCTTAGGGAAAACAGTTCCATTGATGAATCGACGGATGGGTTGGCTTAGCCGTGCCTGGTTAGCTGGTTGAAGCAGTGTGATCATTAATGATAGGGTCATGAGTTTGCTGTTAGGGACAATATGATGGCTGGGCATACTTTGTGTTTTGCCCCTAGGGACACATGCTGAGGGGAAGAATCAAAGCTTCAAACCAAAGATCCATCCACATTCCTGGAGGAACATGTCAAAGCGCAAACTCAATTTAAGAGGCACGGCTTCAGTGGTATTTGCAGCATGATGCAATGAAAGAGTCCCAGAAAGCCAGGTGCCAAACTTACACTTGTTTACCATAGTCCACAAGTCAATTTCAAGATGCCCTTATAAAAGAAGACGCAGCAACAGCGCAACCTCGAATTCTATTTCCCCTTCCGCCACAGAGATCTCCTACCACTTACGTCATCTGACACAGTTTTCTCACCCTTCTTAACCACAATTTTCTTTTCAAACCCCTTTGTGAAATTCACTGATTCCATGATAATAGTCCATAAAAAGGGTTTTTACCTAGGGGAGGATTAGAAACTTGTCTTTTTTTCCACAGAAAGAAGGATGAGAGGAAATAAGCTTACATTTGAGAGAAAGGGATTTGCCTGATGACCAAAACCCACTCCCAACATCCCCTCCACTCCTTAATTGGAGGCATTTCAGCATGTGAATCATTAATTTCTAGTTGATTACTTGGCACGTGGCCATCTGTTGCTTCAAGATGGTAGCGCATGATTTTCGCCAGCTTGAGTGTTTGCTTTTCCTAACAAAGTTTTGTGGGGCTTCTCACAAACCTAAGTCAGGTTTGAAACATTCAAAAAAACTGGACGATGTTAAGCAAAAACCTAGAGGAGTTGTTTTTGCGTTTAAGTGAGCATGTATTACACGTGCCCATGTGGGACAAGTTTGTGCCTGGTTTGCAGCAGCAGCGTTTCTTCAGGTGCGTGGTGGCATTTTCAGTGACCGTTTTACACTCTGTCGTGCACTCTAAAGCACTGAGAAAAGTCTACAAAGCCTGAGACGACTGATGGGTGCCCCCATCTAAAGACACCAGTCTTCCACTCATCAGAATGCCCCTTTCACTGAACACTGAGGGGAAGGCCCCTCATCTGAGCACACCAGGAAGTCAAATGAAAGGTGAAAATGGCCTACATTTATTGAGCACTTGCTGTGTTCAGGGAATTCCTCACAGTAGCTCTGTGAGGTAGGGAATGTTAGGATCGTCCTCATTTTACAGGAAACTGAGGATCAGAGGGACTTAAAAACCCACCCAAACTTGATCGGCTTTTAAGTGGCACAGCTGGGAATTGAACACAGTGTGATATGCCACTGCCCTGTATTGTCTCTCAGTGTCCCCCAATGCATGAAGGTGGGACTGGATTGGACTGTAGGTACCATTTAACCACTATTCGGATTTCCTCAATTATAAGATACCATCGGGTATTTTAAGAGGCACCATTAGTTTACAAAGAGCTTTTGTGAGAGAACATAAGTCCCATGCTCTTGTTAAATTGTGTGACAGTGCAGTGGTTAGGGTCACTGATGAGTATGTACAGGTATGTGGGGGTGTGTGTGTGACACCTTGGAGAATTCACTTAACCTTTGTGTGCCTCAGTTTCCTCAACTGTCAAAGAGAGGATAATAACTGTATCTAATTCTCAGGATTGTAAACGTGTTAATACAGATAAAGCTCTTAGAATAGCACCCGACATACATTAAATTGTATGTAAGTGTTAGCTGTTGTCATCATCACCATCATCATAATTATACATTCTGATTTCACAAATGATAAAAGGTAAAAAATGTGCTTTTTAAAAGTGAGAAAATAGTAAAGATAGTGATCTGATTCAATGACTGCTAGTCTGGATTGTGCCTATTGTCTTATAATATCATCATCTATGTGACCTAAGCATCAGTCACTTCTGTCATCCCAAGGGTCACTTTTTTCCTAAAATCCTGGGGGAAAGAGCTTTTGTCCTCTCACATTTACTCCTCAGCCGGATGTTCACTGGGCAGCTGCTTCCCTGGGTTTAGATCCCTCCTGGCCACTCTCAGAGATTTGTCATTGCGTGGACCTTGTCAACGCATGGAGCTTCTGAACAGTGGCCCTGCCTGGTGTGCTGCTGCCCTTCTGCCTGGACCTCAGCCCCACGCCAAATGTGGAGCAGGCGCTGCTCCCCTCCCCGCTCACCCTGGTCATCTGCACAAGTCCATCACACAGAGCTCTGCAGGAGAACCGGACTTTGCTGGAGGTTTGGGGGCAAGGGTAACTAAGAGAATTACAGTGAGGGAGGGAAGGGCGAAAACTGTATGCCCCAAATGGCTTTTGCCTTTGTGTTGTGCAACAGAAAAGCATGACACAGTTTGTCCCTACGCAAGGGTCCTTTGTGAGCATGCCCCAGTTCCTGGCCTCGCTCTCCCCTGTTGAGGGCTGTGGGCCTCTCTTCTTAATAAGGCCTCCATTTTCAAGGTTGGAATTGCTACCTTCCTTTAGGGAAATCCCACCCCATCATAGCAAGCTTCTAGCACTAACTTTATGCCAGGCACTGCTCTAAGCATCTTATGAGTGTTCACTACGGTATCTCATCAATTCTGAAATGCGACTATTTCTCATTTTAACATTTTTGAAACCAGGATGTATCTTAAAATCAGGGGCATATAGAGTTTAAGGGGTAGCTTGTTTTTTTCTTTCTTGGTGATCCATAAAATTATAGTCTATCTTACAACTGAGGATGTCTTAGATTCAATGAAATGGGGCAATTTAGTCCTCGCAACAACTCCACCATGTAGAGACTTTCTTTATCCACATTTTACAGATCATGGAATTGAGGTTCAGAGAGGTTACACAGCTAGTAACCTCAAGATTGCTCAAATTCACACAGCTAGTAAATGGTAGATATGAACCTAGGCAGCCTGACTCAAGAGCCCATACCCTTAGGAGATGGTCTGCTCCTCTTGGATTAACACAGGTCCTCATTCATTGTCAAGAATGATTCAGGTCTGATTCAAACCGGAAAGAAGAGAAAGCTTTTCCAAAGCTTCCCCTAACCTGCCCAGCTAGCCCTGCTTTGTGAAGCAAAGCAAGTGCCAGTGTTTTTTTTCTGCTTCCCCTTTCAAACTGTGCCCAATGGGCAGACTGTGCCCAACGGGGGGCAGGCAGAGGAGGAGGTTGTTCCAGAGGCATAAAATGTAGGCCTGTCGCAGAGCCACCTACCCCAAGAACTAGCAGAAGGTTTGAAACGGAAGGTGTTCTCCTTATTTTGGAGGCCAGGTCAAATTTCAGGGCAGGGCTCTCTCCTGCAATCTCTGAGAAGGGAGGCTGGGTGAGGATTCTGCTACTCTAACAACATCCCAGAGGTTGAGAGACAAGGGGATGGGCAGCAGCTGTCCTTCCAGTTACATATATTTGTGATGTAATGTATTGTGTCTTGTCTATCGAATGTATATGTTTCACTCACTCATCCCCTACGGGCCTGTGAGAGAAAGAAGGAAGTTTGACGCCAGAAGCAGAGATTTATGTCTCTCAAACTGTGTCTGCATCAAGCAAGCAAAAAAAACCAGAATACTTCAAAGTGAGGACAGCCTATCCCAGCCCCATTTCTAAAAATTGGATGGAAAAAGCTATAGCATATGAAATCATTCATGAGTTTGGGAGCAGTCTAATCTGAGAGTTTGCAAATACTGCAAAATGTGCTGTTTGTGTTCTTCCTTTTGCTACACAGACCTTTGTAAAACAGAATTTTCATATCACCAGGCAAGAAAAAGCAAACTGGGGAATAAACTTAATACTATACCTGGCATAAGGATCATGGAACTTCATTCCTAATATTCACTGGGTGTGATGAGGAATGTTTTGAAAAAGAACACCTCACTGTTCTCATGTTTAGATGTTTTCTGTTCTACATCATATTTACATAAAAATGTAAATATATACTTTTTTTTTAGGTATGGGGTCTTGCTAGGTTGCCCAAGCTGGTCCCAAATTTCTGGCCTCAGGTGATCCTCCCACCTTGGCCTCTCAAAGTATTCCTATTTTTACTTTTTTTTTGAGACAGGATCTCGCTCTGTTGCCCAGACCAGAGTGCAGTGGTGTTATCATAGCTCAATGCAACCTCCAACTCCTGGGCTCAAGTACTCCTACTGCCTCAGTCTCCCTAGTAGCTGGGACTACAGGTACGCACCTCCATGCTTGGCTAATTTTTCAATTTTTTTTTTGTAGAGCTAGAGTCTCAGCTATATTACTCAGGCTGGTCTTGAACTCCTGACCTCAAGCAATCCTCCTGCCTCAGCCTCCCAAAGTGGTGGGATTATGGGTGTGAGCCACCATGCCTGGCCTAATTTCTTTTTTTAGATGCTACAAGAAGTTGCCCAGTGGAAGTAGGATGGATTTATTTTATTATTTTTATTGTATATATTTAAGATGTACAACGTGATGTTTTGATATGCTTATCTTGATTTAATTTCTCAATTCTAAAATTCTGTAATAAACACTAGATCAGCATGTGAATAGCATTTTGGTCTTTTTTTTTTTTTGCAATAACTAATTGTGAAAACCACATTTTCTTTCTTCAGTTTACATGTGCTATCTGTGGGCCCCTGCTGGTGTGTTAGCAATAGGTTATAATTACGAAAGTATTTAATGGTTAGATACATTTGAAAACTTCTAACAGACACACTGAACTTTTCAATTGACAGCTGAGTAATATAAATCAGCCTTTCCGAAGGTCAGACTTGAAAAAGTTTGTCCTCTAGTGTTTTTCTTACATGACACACCCCCTCTGTGCAGGTCTTTTCCCTGTGTTTCTTTTAGTTTTGGAAACACAGCACTGCTCTGCTTACCTTTAAAAATATTTTGAGATAGTATCCCATCCTGAATAAAGTTCTGCAGAGGTGGTCAGTACAGCAGTACCTCCGATAGCACTGAACCCTAGATACATTATGTTTTTTCCTATGCATGCATACCTATGATAAAATTTAATTCACAAATTAGACACAGTAAGAGGTTAACAACAATAACTGATAACAAAATAGAACAATTATAACAATATACTGTTATAAAAGTTATGTGAGTGTGCGCTCTCTCTCTCTCTCTCTCTCAAAGTATCTTATTGTACAGTACTGTGGGTAACTGAAACCGTGGAAAGAAAACCACAGATAAGGGGGAACTACTGTACGTGGACAATCACTCATTGGTCAACAAAAGAAGTTGAGACATGCTCCACTTTCCAAAATAAGAAGTTACATCCTCCCTGCCATCCCCTGTCCGACTCCAGCTGCTCTGACCTAAATGCGACACTTCCCACAGGCGAGAACAATTGCTCTGTTTTAAGCGCTAACACTCGTTGGCAAAGTCTGATGCCATAATTGACACATATATCTCTTTACACTTTTATTCTTCATACTAGTATGGGAGAATCGTGAGCTCTGGCATGAAATTCACTACCATGCCTATCTTTGGCTGGGGTTTGTACCTCTGAGTATTTCACGATTCATCTCGTGCTGAGGCAAAGCTCACTGGAAGCTAGAGTGTCTAATATATATATTTTTTTACTTGAACAGTGTCTCACTAGACAGAGAAAAAGTCTTTTCACAGTTCTGCCTCTTTGAATTTTTGAGAGAAATGAATTTTAGTATATTCATGTATCTGTGCAATCGTCACCACAGTCAGCTTTAGAACATTTTCACGATCTTAAAAAGAAACAGTGTACCCTTTGGCTATCAGCCCCGCTCCTCCCACCTCACAACCCCTCCAGCCTTAAGCAACCACTTTCTGTGTCTCTCTATTTCTCTATTCCGGACTTTTCATATGAATGGAATCATATATATGTGGCACTTTGTGCCTGGCTGCTTTCCCTTGGCACAATATTTTCAAGGTCTATCCATGCCGTAGCATGTATCGGTGCTTCATTCCTTTTTATGGCTGAATAACATTCCATGGTATGGATAGACCACATATTGTTTCCACAAAGGGACTTAAATAGACACATCGGGACCAGTGACAGGGACTAAGACAGGTATCAGTAGGCCTGATGGAGCTTAGGACCTGACAACTCTGAGAGTCTCTGAGAATAGGTGGGACACATGAATATCTCGGAGGATTAGCAAATCCTTGTAGGTAGAGCCCTCTCGTCTGGGTTTGCACCAGACCAGTTTTCAGGCCTGCTGTACTGGAGGTGCTGATAATTTGCCTGGCCATCCATGGGGAGTCTGCTCTGCTCATGGCTCCTGGGACCCTAAATGTCCATAGGAACTGCCTCCTTTCCAGTCCTGTCTGATCTCAGCAGGACTGGTAGGCACTTGACCTGATGACGGCCCCTTCTTAAGCAGGATAGTGCCCTATGCAGGACTCCTGTGGCTTGGCTTGAAAGGATGAGCCTGAGCAATCAGATTCCTCTCTTGGGAATATGATATTAGGAAGTGGAGAGTCTGAAAGACTGGAAGGCTACAGGGCAGAGTTGGAGCTGGGTCACATGTGAGGGGCCACGTGTGAGCAAAAGTTCTGAGGAAACCAGTCAGTAGAAAGAGGAGAAGGGAGCAGATGTGCAGAGAGGAACAGAGACATCAAGAGAGAGATCATGGGCCTCTGGAGGGAGAGCCAGAGACTGTAGCTGCCTCTACCTGTTTTAGGTCCCACTGTGGTGACTGTCTAGGGAGTGCCATGACACTTGGTCTCCTTACAATGACCTGTGCCCTGCCCTCTGCCCCATAACACCTGCACCTTGTTGTGGAACCAACTCGAATGGGTCTCTGGTCCTTGCATGCAAAGGAGCCCTGACTGGAGTCTGTGCAGAGTGGGTACAGGGTCAGGAGTTTGGAGCGCAGAGGGAGGCATGTTGAGTAGCAGAAGTTCAGCAGGATGACAACATTGGCCCGGCAGCACTAGGGCCATCTGGCAGCACAGGGTGGGTGAAGGAAGAGGTGCCCGGTAACAGGGTAAAATACAGAGGGGCAGAGGCTTCTTGTGAGCTTCCTGGCCAGAGCTAGATGTGTGTACCCAATGTGTGTGCATGTCTCAGTGCAGGAGGTGCTTTGCGGTGGGGAGGGGAATCTTACAGCAAAATATTAACCAAGGTGGGCTCTGTAGCAGATCCTGGAGACCAAGTGGCACAAGGGATAGTCGGACTCAGCTGGCAGCAAGAGCACCGCCTAGCCCTTCTGCCTTCTGCCTAGGCCATGTATAGCTGCATCTTTCGTGAAACCATTGGTTTATGTTGGCAAGGACAAAACCATTCTGCTTAGAAATGCCTCTGATGAGAGCAGCTGTTATAAAGCAGAGAACAAAGGCTTGGGGAGATGAGTGAGGGAAAAATGATGAAAACATTTTTCTAGATTTTCTTCTTCAAATACTAATATATATCTATAGCAATGGACACAAACTATAGTCAGGGACCTAGTAAGGCTTCAAAATAATAGCCCCAAACTCCTCAGCAAATACCTGGGAAATTCTTAGCAACCTGAAGCACAGGTGATTCTACAACCCACTGACATTGGTAAGTTTGAATTCCTGGCTTGTTGTCCCCAAGTTAGCTGGGGACATTTCCTTAGGGCTCTCACAGGCAAGGCAAAAATCCAAAAATCTGGGCCAGGGAAGCCTCCTACTTGGGGGGCAGAGCTTGACACTGTTTAAAATGTGGTGATGGTACCATGGGTGTGTGTATATGTCCAAACTCATCAAGACAGACATAAAATGTGTGCAATCTTTGGCATATCAATTATAATTCGATAAAGTTTTAAAAAGATGAAATGCTTTTCTTTTCCCATTCCACAAAGTACCACATTTTCATTATGGAGAAAATCAAAGTATGCAGCAAAGCTCAAAGAAGATTAAAAAAATCTGTGACGACCCCACAGCTAGTGACAGCCACAGGTCACGCAGTGTTGTGTGTTAATTGCAGCCTTTCCCCCCTATATTCATGCCACTCTTCCTGGCATTCTGCCAGTGCCAGGCCGGCATGCCTGTGGGCCCTTGTGTACACAGCCTGGCAGATGGAAGCAGAAGTGAAACAATCCTGCCACCTGCTGCCCAACATGCTCTCCTAAAGCAGCTTCTTGGCTCTTCGAAGCTCTTTTTCTTTTTAAAATTTCTATTGTTGGTATTGTGAACCAAAATAAAATCTAAAGTTCCCCAGCTGACTCAATGGACTCCTTCTTGGCCAAAGGGACCCCAGAAATACCCTAAAGCTGAGTTGCTGGTCATGAGAAGGGAGGTCAGACATGCCTCATCATGCCTCTCCTTTTTGGAGATGTCCTTCCTTCATAATTCATTAGCAGGCCTAAGGCTAAGCAAGACAAAATTTACACGACACTTGCAGGTCATCGATTTACTTAACAAATCACTTGAGTCTGGTCCAGTATATGTCTGGTGACTTGTATCTGATTAGCAGACTTCCTTATCTTAAATTAAAACACTCCAAGCCTTTAGACCTGTAATGTCCTGCTTCGAGATATCCTGCCTTTTCGGGTCAAACCAATGTACACCTTCCATGTATTGATTTATGACTTTATGTGTAAGTCCTGTCTCCCCAAAATGTGTAAAACCAAACTACAACTCAACCATGGTGAGACCACTTGCTCAAGGCTTCTTGGGCGTGGCTCTCTAGGCTGTGGTTGCACATATTCGGCTCAGAATAAACTCCTTAAATTATTTTACAGAGTTTGGGTTCTTTTCTGTTGGCAGTATTTTCCTACTTGCAAAGGTAATACATATTCGCTATAAAAATTCAAACAAAAGAGGAGCAGATGAAGTAAAAGGTGAAAGTCCCCCTTCCATAATCCCATTCCCCAGAGGTACCCACTATGACCACTTTCTTGTACATCCTTACAGATCTTTTTCTATGTGTTTACATACCTGTATAGGATTCATTCATCCAAGATATTTCTTTAGGGCCTTCTATGTGCCAGGCCACAGCTGTGAAAAAGACACGATTTCTTCCCTTTTGGAGATTATATTTTAGTGTGAGGAGACAGATCTATTAAAAAATTAATAATGAATCCATAATATGCCAGGAGATGACGGGGAGAAAACAAGACAGGGTAAGAGAGCTGAGGAGGGGCCAGCAGGGTGGAGAGGGGTTTACTGTTTTACAGAGAGTGGGGAAGGAAGGACTCTCAGAGAAGGTGACATTTGGACAGGCCCCATGAGAAAGTGAGAGAGTAAAGTGGCTGTCGGGGGCAAAAGCAAAAGCCTGAGGCAGAAACATACTTGAGAAACATCTGGAGACTTGTATGGCTGGAGTCGAGTGACCAGAGTGGGAGAGCAATAGAAGAAAAGATCCCTTAAGTAACAGGGATAGGGTGGTTCGGGTAAGCTCTAGGCCTGAAGGGACAGGGAGAGGAAACAGCATTCCAGAACCTGGTGAGAGTGGAACTATGGAGTAAGGACCCTGGGACAGCAGCCACTGGCGTGTTTTGAGGGGAGGAGAGGAGGGACATGATCTAACTTAAAGATTAAAAGGATCACGCTGGCTGCTGTGTTGAGAACACACTGTAAGAAGGTAGAGTAGAAGCAGGGAATCGAGGAGAGGAGGAAAACAGAGACCTAAGGCCAGGGCACTGCAGTGTTTCAAAGTCAGAAAGGTGAGGAGGAAGCAGCGAAGGAGACTGAAGAGAGGTAAGGAAAAAAACCAAGGAGAGATGTTGGTTTGGAAGCTAAGGGAAGAAAGTGTAAAGGAAATTAGAAGTATTTTATCCCCAAATACATTTCTTTGACGTATTTTGAGATGGCTGCCATTGTAACAGAAGGAATGGTCTGACAAAAATGGCAAAAATATTTTTCTGTCTCTTTAAAACATCCCCAACTCTTTTTTTTTTTTTTTTTTTTTTGAGACAGAGTCTCACTCTGTTGCCCGGGCTAGAGTGAGTGCCGTGGCGTCAGCCTAGCTCACAGCAACCTCAAACTCCTGGGCTCAAGCAATCCTACTGCCTCAGCCTCCTGAGTAGCTGGAACTACAGGCATGCACCACCATGCCCAGCTAAATTTTATATATATATATTTTTAGTTGTCCAGCTAATTTCTTTCTATTTTTTTAGTAGAGATGGGGTCTTGCTCTTGCTCAGGCTGGTCTCAAACTCCTGAGCTCAAACAATCCACCCGCCTTGGCCTCCTAGAGTGCTAGGATTACAGGCGTGAGCCACCATGCCCGGCCCCCAACTCCTTTTTGAGAACTAAAACCTGCATCCCTGCCTCAGGCCACTGGTCAGGAAGGGCACAGGAACATCCTTTGTTCTTTGAGCTATAGGAGATGGCTCTACGGAACTGTCCAGGAAGAGGTCCTGGGCTGAGGTCACAGGATTGCCTTCAGCAGAGATGGGAGGGAGATGGAGGATCAGAATCATCAACTGTAGTTGAACAGCAATTGCCTGAAGCTGAATGGCCTCCCTTTAAAAACTATGTATTTTATTCAGAAATTGGTACTTTGAGATGGGAGTCTGCCATTTTCCCCATTTGCTGGCAAATGAATAAATCTCTCTTTACTTTTCCCCAACCACTTGTCCTCGTTTTTCTGATGCCTTGAAGACAAGTGCCAAGCTTTTGGTAACACCATGAGTCTCACAGATAGAAGTAACACTTCACAGCTGTCTTTTGGTGGGGAGGGATTGACATCTATAGAGAATCTGCATTAATACAGCCAGGTCTACCTTTATCTGATCTAGGAAAAATTAACTGAGTTTGACACATTTACAGGTCTGAAAAGAAACACTTAGCATCTATTTTCTCTGAGGCCTGCTACTGGTAAGGTTTCATTTACATAATGAGGCCACCTCTGCTGGCTAGCCAAGCCTCTTCCTCTTTTTCTCCCAAAACTTGCTTTTCTGCTTGCAAGCCCCCCTTCTTTGAAAACCTCTGTACCTCACTAAGGAGTTGAATCTTCATTTTGAGCGTTCCCGTGTATACACATTAAAATAAGTTTGTATCTACTTCCTCCCATTAATCAATCTGCCTCATGGCAGTGATTTTTCAGCAAACCTTAGCGGGGCAAGAGCCTTTGCTCCCTACAAGTGTATCAAGGAGGAGAGAGTGACCTACTGTGTCAAATGCTACTGATGAGTCAAGTTAGACAAGGTCTAAAAATTGATCATTGGATTTGGAAACATGGAGGTCATTGGGAGAACAAACCATGAACAACAAACATATCTTCTGAAGGCCTTCCTGTCTCTGGCTCATTTTTTCATGACTCCTACTCCGAAGACTTCTCTGGTGACAGGCATGAAATAGGTTTGGAATATCTGTCAGTGCACATCTTTTCGCAGGAATTACTAGTAAGTTCTTTTCTTATTTGGCCCCAGGGGAAGTGAAGTGATGATTTATCTGATTGGTAAATTTGGGAAGAACAAATTAGACATAAATAGTTTTTACAAAAATTACCAGTAAGCAACAGAGTTTTGCCTCTACACCAGAACCTGAGCAAAGCTAAGGATTTCAATGGCGGCCCTCTGTAATTCAGTCTTCTCCCTGAGATTCATAAAGTGAGAGGTTTTTCTATTGTCATGAAGAAGACAAAATAGATAAGCCTGAGCTTCCTTCTTTCTAGAAGCAAGTGCTCCTGACCATCGAAAGGGGCTCGAACTTCTGTTGTAATATAATTTTAATTTCTCATTATTCCTCTTTACCTAAGACAAAGGCCTTTGATGGACTTCTCGCCAGAAACACCAGTTATTTTTGGAGATTTTTATTTCAAAGATGAAATCAATGGCTTTGTTCTTTTACAGCTCCACAGTTGAAAAGCTTCAGCGTGTATGAGGTCCTGCAGTTTTCCCAACAGGTCCTTTCACCTGACCTCAGGGAATTCTGAGGAGTCACAGGATTGGGAAACCCTAAAATTTCTAGTCTCTTCAGAGATTCCCACTTTAGCTGGTTGCAATTTACAGGATTCACAACAGTCCTCACCAATGGCCATGAGAGTAAGATGGACATAAGTTCTGCAATAATTGGTAAAGAGACCCTTCAGAGTATTTGCTTCGCCTTTGCCCAAGTGGATGAGATCAGCTGTATTTTCCTTGAAATTACAATGATCACCTGGCTGATGTTGCTAGAGGCCGGTTGGTATGTTCATTTGTGGCTTGGCAGAAAGGCAAGGAGTGGGGGCAACATCAAGACCTCTTGACAGCGGACTAGTTGACCCCAGGAAGAATCTGGGACCAAGAGTTTCCAATCATTAAAACCACTAATAAAAAGCAGTCATCAAATTCCACACTTAGGTATTTTCCAAGAAACTGGGAACTTACAAATAGCAACCAGATATATTTCATTCAGACTTTGCTATTGCATACATTCCCTTCAAAACAGGAATTTTGTTTTTGTTTGTTTATTTGTTTTGCTCCAGGAAGAAAAAGTTAAAGGAGCGTCTAGGCATCAAATCAGACATCTGCTTTGTGGGCTACCATAATTATGCCGGTACTAAATCCTAATATAAGGTGTACTACACTGAAGAGAATCCCCCCAAAATGAATGTCTACTCAGAACCTCAGAATGTGACTTTATTTGAAAATAGGACCATTTCAGATATAAATAGTTAAATAAAGATGAAATCATACTGGATTAGGGTGGGCCCTATATCTGATGACTGGTATCCTTATAAGAAGGTCATGGGAAGACACAGAGACATACACAGGGAAGAAGGCCCTATAACAATGGAGGCAGATTGGGGTGATACAGCTATAAGCCAAGGATTGCCAAAGGTTACTGGCAACCACTAGAAACTAGGAGAGAGACATAGAACAGATTCTCCCTCAGCACCTCTGGAAGGAACCAACGCTGCTAACACCTTGATTTTAGACTTCTGGCAGAACTGTAAGACAATCAATTTCCGTTGTTTCAAATCACCCAGTTTGTGGTAATTTGTTAATGGCAGCCCTAGGAAACGAATGCATAGGGTAAGACATTTTGGGAGAATACCAATGCCTGATGCATAAGCCACTTCAACATTATCCTGATTCCATTGCTGCAATCATCTGATGTTTGACCTTTAATGATAGACCGCCATAGACCACCAAACTTGCATTCTCCATCGAGGATCCTCCCATTTAGGCAACTTTATTTTGGAATTTCTATTGGTCCTAGAATTGTTCAGAGTATCATGGGCATTCTGCTTTCAAGAATTCCAAGTGTAAGGCCGAGGCAGGCGGATTGTTTGAGCTCAGGAGATCGAAACCAGCCTGAGCAAGAGCGAGACCCCGTCTCTACTAAAAATAGAAAGAAATTAATCGGACAGCTAAAAATATATAGAAAAAAAAATTAGCCGGGCATGGTGGCGCATGCCTGTAGTCCCAGCTACTCGGGAGGCTGAGACAGAAGGATTGCTTGAGCCCAGGAGTTTGAGGTTGTTGTGAGCTAGGCTGACGCCACAGCACTCACTCTAGCACGGGCAAAAGAGTGAGACTCTGTCTCAAAAAAAAAAAAAAAAAGAATTCCAAGTAGAGGACCATACTCCCTTGATGTTCTGATCATCCCATGTACACAAGACTAACAGGTGGAGAAATGTCAAGAAACCCTGTATTTTTCTTGTGCAAGCATCTGAGTAAATAGGGACCTCTGAGCAGCTGGAACTTCAGTGTTCTCTTCTGCTCTTCTGTTCATACTGCTGGGGTTGATTCACTCACACAATTCACAGTGTGCCTCCTCCAAAAATAAAGTGAAACTACAGGCTTTCTGACAGGGGTGGTGGTGGGGGGCGGTGAGGGGGAGGTGGATCTAACTGCCGTTGAGTTTTTCTTCTACATTATCACACTCTGAAAAATGCATCATGACTACTCACATCCAGGCCCCCCCCCAAAAAAAAGACAATGAATGAACTTGAGAAGTAATAACAGGGATGCGATATTGAATTTAAGAGACGAACTTGAGGATAACGGTATCAAACTTAGTTGAATAATTGGTTAGTGGGTATTGTCAAATGATGAAGAGGGAAGAGTAAAAAAGACAAAGATTTTGAATTTTCTTATCCAGGATGCCTGAGAATATAGCAATAATATCATTAGACATGATCTATACAAGAGGAGGATCAAGTTGTTGGGAAGGACCGGGGATGTGATTAGAATATCCTGCTTCAAGATTAAGCACATATTTTAAAAGTAATAGTTTTAATTGCTCTCATCATTTTATTTCAAACATAAAGATGATACTATTTTCAAAATAGCTTTTTGAAATCTATAGGAAATTTCACAGGAATTATTTTGACACTTTAGATCCAGGCGGTATAATGAGTGTCCATTTAATTGATTTCATTAGAACTGCTGAATTTGTGAAATCCAGATTTTTGCTTTTAGATGTATCATTGATTGACTATATGATTGCTGGGGTGAGAGACAGCACAGTGGAAAGTAACAGCCACTGACTCAGGAGGCAGCGTAACACAGAGGCTAAAAGTTCTGGCCACAGCACCAAACCGATCCATGTTCAAAACCCAGTGGTTTCAAATGGGTACGTCACTTAACCTCTCAGCCTCATTTTCCCCGTATGTTAGTTGGAGAGGACGTATTATTGACTTTATGGAATTGTGAGCATTTAATGTGATAATAATAAATTGAATGTTCTGAAATTCTCATTTCTGTAGGTAAAAACCAATTGAATATCAGCAATTTTTTATGCTTTACACATGTAGAGCACAGTGCACTTTATAAACATTAGCAATGATTATTCAGGAGACATGGGTTCCAAATCCAGCTCCATGGACCAGCTGTGTGACCTTAGATAAGTTATATCTGTCCTCTGGGTCCCAGAGATTTCATCTATCCATTGAGGAGGTGGAACCACCCTGGAGGCTCTTTCAAGTTCTTTCATGCTTTCACTTTCTGTATTTTCGCTGGAGGATGTTAATTATCCCCAACACAGGGTGTGTATAAATTCGTTGAGGACAGAGATCTTTGTCTAGCTGTTTCTTTAGTGCCTAGAACGGTCAGTGTCTGAGACAGAAGGGGGGCAGTTTTGGTCTTTGTCAATGCATGACTAAATGAATAAAGGAAGGCAAAATCAAGGCCAGATAGGAGGCAATTAGTCCTGATAATCTGAGCACCATTTTGCCTTTCCCTCCCCAAGGCTGTTGAGACCAAGTTGAGGTGAAGTGTTCTAGTTGGACTGTCAACATTGAGTACTGATTGGCTTCACAAGATAATTATTCCCTCTCCTCTTCATTTTCCTTTTTTTTCTTTTCTTGAGACAGAGTCTCACTCTGTTACTTGGGCTAGAGTGTCGTGGCATTGGCCTAGTTCACAGAAACCTCAAACTCCCGGGTTCAAGCAATCCTCCTGCCTCAGCCTCCAGAGTAGCTAGGACTACAGGCATGCGCCACCATGCCCGGCTAATTTTTTCTATGTATTTTTAGTTGTCCGATTAATTTCTTTCTATTTTTAGTAGAGACAGGGTCTCGCTCTTGCTCAGACTGGTCTCGAACTCCTGAGTTCACACAATCCGCCCGCCTCGGCCTCCCAGAGTGCTAGGATTACAGGCGTGAGCCACCGCGCCCAGCCTCCTCTCTTCTTCATTTTTCTTGAAGAAATAGCTGGAGTTGCTACTTGGACAGAAGAGTCAGGTGCTCATTGTTTTTCCTGCTTCAGTAAACATTTAAAGGGAAAACAGGAAAAGGTTGAAAGATGATTGAGTCACTGCATTGGAGAGGTAAAGGTGGCCTGCCATAAATCTTTTGGAAAAATCTGTGGGGAAAAAAAGACAGAACATTTCCTATGAACATAGCAAAACAAATCTTCTATGTGTATAAAGATGTTAGTGTTATTAAGAATCTGAGTTACATTTAGAAAACAGTTTAAAATGCCATTTTCGTAGTGCTGTAATTTTAGAAAGATTATGAAATATTTTTAAAAGCATTCAGCTTCTACATTTCCTTAAAGTAAGAAGCTGATGGTTAAAACATTGAATCCAAAATAATAAATAAGAATCCTTGCCATAGCACAGATCCCCAAACCATTATTTGGGTCTGTTTTAAGCTACTAAACTGTTACAAGATTAAATCTGACAGCTGCTTTTAAAGAAAATATGATAACTGTTGATTTTTTTAAAGCGCAATATAAAATATGGTAGAAAATTTCTGACTGTGATAGATTTGGGGGCAAATATAATTTCCTTAGAAATCAAATAGAAAACAAATTTGTTATGGATCTATTATCCTACTGCAGTGGACTATCATTTCCACTGTATCTTATTTCTTTCTATGAGCAGCATGGGACAAGACAACTTCAGAAATCCAGATTGATTGAGATCAGATGTTGCAATGGTAGAGTGGGCATAGGAGGGGGATGGGGAAGGACAAGGACCTGTCTATCCCCTCCCATCCCTAGAACTACCATCTGCAAACATTAATTTAGAAGGAATGTCAAGGGCAGTTTTGATAGGGGAAAGAATTTACAGAAAGACCAGTGTAGTTTAAGGGATGGGGAAGGAGCAGTATTCAGGAGTTTGAGTTGATGGTGGTGTGTTGGTGAGGTGTTAATTTATGCGTCTTGGGGTTTTGTTTTGGTTTGGTTTTTGACTGCAGCTAGAGCCTTCTCCTTTATCTCACTGAGAGGTGGCCCAGAGCACTTGTTTATTTGTTGATAGTGAAATATATGCCTGGGCCAGACACTGTTGGGCATCTGCTCATCGGCCTGTCTGTCTCCAAGTCTTCCTTGATAGCAGAACCCTGATTGTTTCAGCCTTTCCCTTGATCTCAGGGAAGGTGTCCCCAGCCACTATCATCACTGGCCCAAGCCAAGAATGATCATCCCATTCCTCTTGCCATATTTATGGGTAGCTGTGTGTCCGAGTCTGGCGCAATGAGACAGGAGGAAGTCTACTGGAAGACTTCTGGGAAATACTTCCCTCTCTGATCAAAGAGAGAGGCATACAGAGAGCAAGTCTCTTCTCTACACTCACTCCCTGCTTTTGGTAGTTGTCAGGTGATGGCATGATGCTTGGAGCTGCTGAGTGCACTTTAGACCACAAGGGAGACACTGTCTACCCACAGAATGTGGCAGAGTGGAAGGGTAGAACTGGGGGCTTGAGCTGTTGTCCCTTCCCTGGAACTCCCTCCTTCTAAACTTTTTATTATGTGAGAAAATTAAATGTATTTATGATTAAACTGGTGTCGGTCAGTTACTCTGTTAGTTGCACCCAAAAGCAACCTAACCGACGTGAGACGAGAACAAGCTTAATGACATGTCCAGGAGCACTTGGGTTGTTAGTGTCAGCACAAGGGATAAATCTGCAATGAATACGGAGCTTGAAGTTAAATATATGTATGTTTGAATCACTAACTTGCCGTGTGTTCTCAGGCAAGTTACTTCACCTCTCTGGGCCTCAATTTTCTCTTCAGTAAAATGGAGATAACACAAGCACCCACCTCGTAGTATTGTCGTGTGGGTTAAATGAGATCATGTCACATGGCTGACAGTCAATGAATGTTAGGTGTCTTCTGTTTCCTCCCTAACTCTGCTTCCAATGCCATCTTTTTAATTTTTATTTTAAAAAAATGCATTTAGTTTCAGAAACTTAACTTTAAAAGTTTTAATGCAATAAAAAATAATTGGTGTTATTTTGTTTTTACAAAATGCATTCGAAGTGGTGTAATCTTTTGACCTTGTATTTTCTTCCATTTAGAACTACATTAGCAGTTGGATGTTAATGGTAAAATATTAGTTGTACACAATCTCAGAGTACCTAGGGGACTTATTCTATTTCATCGTAAGCATTTTTATATATTTACAAAGTGCCTTTTCCATGAAAGTCCCCCAAACAGTAAATTACATAGTATATTATTAGTACCGGGAAGAGTAACTGTTTAAGATCTATAACTCTCTTGCTCTGAAAAATCATAAAGAGACTTCCTGCAAGTTGATGCATTATCTTAAAAATCTTTAAGTGCTTCTTAAAAGAAGTCCTTAAATCTCTGCTTTTGATACTATTCTCAGTTACTCATGACAAATGCAGGTGAAAATAGTGGCTCAGTTTTTCCTACCTGTGGATGTTGGAAAAAGCAAAGTGATGCCTCATTACCAGTCATTCATAAAGTGGCCGTCGTGTTTCTACAGCACAGATGCAATCATCCTCACACGTGAGCAACTACTGCTTTGTACCAGGCAGTGTACTAGTTTTTTCCAGTCATTATCTCATTAAATTGTGCCAACAGCTCTATCTGGTAGGTTCTGTTATCCCCATTTAAGAGACGAGAAGATTGAGACTTGAGAAGTTCAGTCATCTCTCCAAGGTCACCCAAGAATTGAAGTGGTACAGCTGGGATTCAACTCAAGTTCTGTGGGACTTGGGACCCCATGCTCTGAATTCCTACACTACACTGCTTCCTAAAGGGCCTGCTAAACTTTCCTGAGTTACCACACTCTCTTGAACAGCTGGGCTTAGACATAGATCAGTCACTGATTATGATACTAGTTAGCATTTATCAGGCACCTACTATATGCCAGGTAAATGATAGCGTTTAATTATCAGAACAATCCTGAAAGGTAGATATTACTGCTATTATTACAAACTTTACAAACTTTACAAACGTGGAGAGTGAGGGCCAGTGGCGGGCTGGAACTTCTCTAGGTTTGCACAATGAGTAATGGACAATCAAACCCATGAAAGCCTGACTCCAAAGCCCATGTTCTTTTCATTCTACCATGTAGATCCCTATTAAATCAAAAGTAAGCTGCCATGAGGAAGCTGCTGTATGTTTAAGATGGAAAATAAAAAAAAAAAGAAGATGGAAAATATATCTATATTCATATACTTTTAATTATCTCGGGGCCTTACATTTCTTTTGTTCCCCAAACAACTAGAATGGTGCTAGGTACCTACTTGGTACTCAATGATTGATCAATTGACTGATTGATAACAAGCAATAATATCTTACTTTCACATATTTCCTCCTGAAGAAATATTCAAGGGCCTGACAATGACACAAATCACTTCACTATTTCCAAAATACATATATATATATTCACAACGGTTGCAGGATAATTTCACAGCAATGACAAATTCATCAGTTTGTGGAAGTCTTGAGGATACAATTGTCAAAATGAAAGCTGGTCACGTCATTTTTTAAAAAGCCAAATAGAGCAGTAGTTTTCCAAGATGAAAACCAAAACGGCTGGATATGATTTTTCACTAGACCTTCATGCCAAAGTTGAGAATTGGTTATGAATCAAAATGGTTTGCAGAACTAAAATTTTAAGTGTCACAGCCATAATAACTCGCCAGCAGATATATAACTTGAAATTCTAGGCATTTTACATATTCGTGGACTTGAAGGGATGGAATGAGTCGGGGTGGGGGTTGATGTGTATTTCATGAGGAAAATAAAGTTCAGTGTTTTAAAGAATGCTTTGCAATTTCATTTATAGAATTTCAGATTGGGGGCCTGTAGGAAACTAGTATGTTGGAAGAAATCAGGAGAGCTGGAATCTAGTTCTGTCTGTGTTGCCAACTTACTGTGCAACTTTAAGAGCGTGTCATCCATTCTATACAATGAAAGTTTGACCAGGTGATCTGTAAAGCTCCTTTCATGCACAAGTACTTAAGAATGTCACTCTATTCTCTTTCCTTTTCTCCCCAGGTCATTGCCATAGGAGGAAGAATGTACGTTCTTAAGAGAGGTTCCTTTGATAGAAAACTCTGTCTTAGAGACTATAAGGCTCTTCACTCATTTCTAGAGCTAATCGCATGTTCCATGTATATATTAATCAGGATTCTTGTGTTTTCCGGTGACTGGAACCCAGCTGGAATTTTGCTCAGGTGAAAAAAGGAGACTTATTGGTCATGTAACCAAGCCATTGGAAGGTCAGGGACAACTGGACTCAAATACAAAGGACTCAAATAACTGATTGGATTCTCTCTTTCTCCCTCCCTCCCTCCCCCTTTCCTACTTTTCTTCCTTTCCTCCCTCTCTTTTTCTGTCTCCCATCTCTGCCTCTCTGAGTGTCAGTTTCATTCTCTCAACTTCTTCCACACAGCTGGACACATATCAGCTGGCCAGTTCTGTACTCATACCTCTCAGAGTTGCTGCCAGAGAGGACTTTTTACTTTTTCTAACCCCAAGTATTTAAAGTCCCTGGAAGGGTTTTGATTGGCAAAGCTTGAATCAGGTGCCCATGTCTTTACCAGTCACTGTGTCCAGGCAACGGAGTTCTATAAGAACACAACAGTCACCCTTCAAACATGTAGTTGAAGTGGAGAAAGGAGAATTTCCAAGAAGTGGACTGCTTCTCTGGGTAGACAGAACACTAGATTAGATAGCCACTGTAGTGGATTTTCATTGTCTTTGATGTAAGACTGCTAAGCACAACCCACAATGACTCCAAAGACTTTATGACATTTTTGAAATCAGGAGAGTCTTGGAAGAGCAAATATTTTTATGTTGAATCCAAAGGATTGAGGGGTTGAATATATTTTACCAGTCTCCTTTCTATAATGCAGACAGGCCCTGTGGTTTGGCAAGAGACATCCATTTTCTATAACGTCGCTCAAGGAGTAGGCAACAGAAACTTCATCCCTTTTTATTATTCATAACAATACTCGATACTTACATACTATGGCATTTTCATCAAAGGATCTCAGAACATACACTTAGCAAGTATTAGTCAGTTTTCAGATGGGAAGTCAGAGGTGCTGAGAAGGCAAAGCCAGGCACCACGAGTCTGCCTGGGATGGTGAACTTCTGGAAAGTACCTTTTCTAACCCTGGCCCTAGTCAGTGGGAACTCGAGGGTGACGCGCCCTCTAGTCCAGAAGCCTGATTCCAGGCAGAAGAAAAGAAAAGTGGAAGGTCAGGCTGTCATGGAATCGGAGATGTTCAGATTTGGAAGAGGCCTTGGGAACCAGATGTAGCTCAACCTCCCATCCAGTGCACATTCTCTTTCACCCACTATCACCCATCATGAGTGGTCATGCAGTCCATAGGCTGTACACTATTTAGCTCACTAAGAAACACTTTTGTTGTTGGAATGAGAAGGTTATTCTTTAAGTTGGAATCTGTTTTCCTCAGGGCAGCCACCCATTTTTGTTTTTATTTTTCATTCACTCTTGAAGGCCTGTTCTATGACTGACACCCATCTAGTCTAGGGATGCAAAAGTGAGTAAGAGTTGCTCCCCATCTTCCAGGATCTCAGTCTTTAGTGGAGGAAACAGACTTATTTGTGTATGGCAGGTGCTTTAGTCCAGGCATGAACACAGGTGCCCAGAAGTGGAAATGTTTATCTCTCCCCAGAGAGATCAGAAAAGTGTTCCCGGAGGAGCTAATCTTGAAGTTGAGTTTTGAAAGATGATTGAGAATCTGCCAGATGATCGAAAATGAATCCTGGACTAGGAAGAGTTGATACCAGAATATGCAAAGGCTCAGAGGTGGACAAGAGAATGACCCATGAAGGGAAACACAGGAAGTTCAGTGTGACTGGAGACAGGGTATGTGAGGTTTAAGAGGCCAGGCTGCAGAGCAAGGCAGGGCTATATGATGAAGGGCCCCCTATATCACAGTGGGGATGTGGTGGTTACACTATAAGCTAGTGGGTCTTAGCACTTCTAGGGTCATGGATTACTGATAATCTGATGAAAGGCTAGGGGCCTTCTCCCCAGAGAAATGCATGAGTACACATGCATGTACACACACACACAAACATACATGTACACACACCCCGTCACATTGCTTACCATTTCATAGAAGCTCTAAAGCCCGTCCATATATTCATTTATTCAGTAGTCACTAAGGGAATTAGAAGCCAGGAGTCAGGCATTGTGTTAGGTGCTGGAGATAGAGCAGTGTTATGTGTCAAATTGCGTCCTCCCTCCAAAAAGATATGTTGAAGTCCTAATCCCAGTATCTCAGAATGTGCCCTTATTTGGAAATAGGATCTTTGAAGAGGTAATCAAGTTAAAATTGGATCATTAAGGTGAGTTCTAACCCAATATAACAGATGTCCTTATAAAAAGTGTTCATCAACAGATGAGTGGATTTTAAAAATGTGGTATGGCTGGGCACGATGGCTCATGCCTGTAATCCTAGCACTCTGGGAGGCCGAGGCGGGCGGATTGTTTGAGCTCAGGAGTTCGAGACCAGCCTGAGCAAGAGCAAGACCCCG
>NW_012150596.1:874058-921200 GCF_000956105.1 Propithecus coquereli | reverse complement strand
GGGCAACAGAGTGAGACTCTGTCTCAAAAAAAAAAAAAAAAGTGGTATATACATACCATGAAATACTACTCAGCCATAAAAATAATGAAACCAATCATGTCTTTTGTAGAAACATGGATGGAGCTATATGCCATTATCTCAAGGGAAACAGAAAGTCAAATACAGCATGTTCTCACTTATGAATGGGAGCTAAATAATGTGTACACATGGACATAGAGAGTGGAATAATAGACATTGGAGACTCAGAAAGATGAGAGGGTGGGATAGTGGGGGAAAGTTGAGGGATGAAAAATTACTTAATGGGTACAATGTACACTACTTGGGTGATGGTTATACTAGAAGCCCAGACTTCACAACTATGCACTATATCCATGTAATACAATTGCATTTATACCCCCTAAATCTATAAAAGTAAAAAATAAGCAACTTAGAAGCAAATTTAACCAAAAAGAGGGGGAGAAATTTAGATGCAGACATACACACACACAGAGGAAGAACACCCGGTAAACATGAAGGCAGAGATCAAGGTGATGCATCTATGAGCCAAGAAATGCCAAGGATCACCAGCAAACCACCATGAGCTAGGAGAGAGGCATGGAATAGATTTCTCCCTCACAGCCCTCAGAAGGAACCAGCCCTGCTGACACCTTTATTTCAGACTTCTATACTCCAGAACTGTGAGACAAGCAAATTCTGTTGTTTAAGCCCCCAGTATGTGGTACCTTGTTATGGCAGCCCTAGCAAACTAATACAAGCAGTGAACAAGGAAAACCTGGATTGTGTCCTCTTGCAGCTTATACTCTAGTGAGAAAGAGGGATGACTGAACAGATACAAAAATATATGCTGTGCATTGTGAGAGCAAGACCCCAGGGGTTTATGGGAACTCATAGAGGGGGATCTAATTTAATATAGGTGGTCAGAGAAGACCACCTAGAAAAAATATCCTAATATCCCAAAGGATGTATAGAAGTAAGGCATGCCATGAGGGTTATGGGGTGGGAGGTGGATTGTGAGAGAAGAGAATATCTGTGTTCAAATGTTCAGAGGTGAGAAGAAGCATGAGGAATTCCAAGAGCAGAAAGAAGGTCACTGTGACTGGAGCCTAATGTGTAAAGGGGAGAAAGGTTAGAGATGAGGCTGTAGACTTGGAGTCCTATCTTGGAGAGTCTTGTAAGCCAAGTTAAGGAGCTCAGACTATATTGGAAGAGCAATGGGGAGCCACTGAAGGGTTTTAAGCAAGGGGATCAAGATCAGATTCATATTTTAGAAAGATGACTGTGGCTACAGGGTAGAGAATGGATTTGAGAGCACCGAGATGGGAGTGGAGAGATCAAGTTAGGAGGCTACTATGGTAGTCCAGTGAGAAATGATGATAGCTTGTACCAATGGAGCAATGGTAGAATTCAATGGATTTGCATATTATAATTTTGAGTTAGAGCCAATAGGACCTGCTGATGGATTGGATGTGAGGAGTGAGGGAGAAATGAGAATAAAGATGACTTTTAGGTTTGGGGATTGAAAAACTGTGTGGATGGTAAAATGAGCAAGACTGGGGGAGCAGCAGCTTTGGAGAGAGTTCTCTTTTAGACGTGGACACTGGAGGCCCATAGACACCAAGTTAAGAACTCCTGCTGTAGGCAGTGGGAGAGGGGGAACGCTGAAAAATTAAGCAGATTGGGTTATGTGGATTGATAGTTGTTTCTGAATGATTACTCCAGCAGCAGAATAAAGGGCGGATTACAAGTGGGAATTTAGAGGACAGGAGCCAAGTTTTCATATATTAAAACCACTGAATTGTACACTTTAAATAGGTGAATCATATGATACGTAAACTATATCTCAATAAGCTGTTATAAAAAATAAAAATACATTTGATGTTAAAAAAATAAAAATACTGGAATCTGAAATAAAGTAGTGTCAGTGGGAATGGAGAGGTAAGGGGCAGATTTGAAAGCTCCCAAGGAAATAAAAATGACAGAATTTAGTGATAGTTTAGAAAGGGAAGTGATGGAACAAGGAATAGTCTGGGATGATTCCTGGGTTCTTTCTTAAGCACATGGTTGGAATCTACTGAATTATAAAATTCAATGCCAATTATAAATTTCATTCCTTTTTATGGCCAAATGATATTTCATTGTATGGATATGCCATATTTTGTTTATTCATCAGTTGACATAGTCACTCTTTAACCTTCTCCTATTGGGCTTTCATCTCCACCACTCCACCGAAAATACTTTTGTCAATGACAACAATGATCTCCACATTGCTTTTAAATGGTCACTTCTATATTTTCATATTATTCAGCCTCTTAAGCATTCAATATGATTAACCACTCCTTCTTTCTTGATATATTTTCCTTTCTGGGTTTCAGTGACACCATATTTTCCTATGCAACCAGTTGCTTCCTTCAGTTTCTTTGCTGGTTTCTCCTCTTTTATCCCACCTCTAAACGTTAGAATGCTCTAGAGTTTGACCTTGGGCTTTCTCATCTGCCTATACTCTCTAAATGTTTTCATCAAGTCCCATGGCTTTATACATTATCTCTGTATGCTGGCGACTCCAAAGTTTTTATCTTCAGTCCAGACCTCTTCTCTGAGCTCCACATTCATATAGCCTACCTCCTGCTTAACCACTTCCTTTAGATGTCTAATAGACATTTCAAATTTTATATGGGCAAAGAAAAACATTTGACTCCCTACCTCCTACTCCATCCCCACATACCTGCTCCCCATACAGCATTTCCCATTTCAGTACATGGCATCATAGTTCAACAGTTGCTCAAGCAAAATCCTAGGAGTCATTTGTGATTCTTCAATTTTTCTTCAGCCTTTACATCTAAACCCTGAAAAATTCCAGTGGACTATATCTAAAAAGTATGTCAAAATTTGACCACTTCTCACCACCTGCACCATTAGCCTCCTAGTTTAAGCCTGATCCAGAGAGAGTTAGTCATCCCATACTTCGACCACTGAAATAGTGTCCTCATTTCTCTCCCTGATTCTTCTCTTGGCCCACTCCTATCCAGTATCTACATCACAGCCAGAGTGATCTTTCTACTAATAAAATGTAAATCAGATTGTTTCATATGGAAACAAAAAGAGACCAGATAGCCAAAGTAATCCCAAGCAAAAAGGACAAAACTGGAGGCATCAAATTACTTGAGTTCAAATTATACTACAAGACTACAGCACCCAAAACAGCATGATACTGGTATAAAAGTAGAAACATAGATCAATGGAACAGAATAGAGAACCCAGAAATAAAGCTATATGCCTGCAACCAACTGATCTTCAACAAAGCTGACAGAAACATATACCGGGGAAAGGATGTCCTATTCAATAAATGGTACTGGGAAAACTGGGTAGTCATTTGCAGAAGAGTGAAACTGGATCCCTATCTCTTACCATATACAAAAATTAACTCAATATGGATCAATGACTTAAATGTAAGACCTGAGACCATAAAAATTCTAGAAGAAAACCTAGGAAAAACTCTTCAGGACATTGACCTAGGCAAAGAATTTATGACTAAGACTCCAAAGGCAAATGCAGTGAAAATAAAAATAAACAAATGGGACTTAATTAAGCTAAAAAGCTTCTGCACAGCAAAATAAATAATCAACAAAGTAAATAGGCTGGGCGTGGTGGCTCACGCCTATAATCCTAGCACTCTGGGAGGCTGAGGGGGGAGGATCGCTTTAGGTCAGGAGTTCAAGACCAGCCTGAGCAAGAGTGAGATCCCGTCTCTAGTAATAATAGAAAAAATTAGCCAGTCAACTAAAAAACAGAAACAAATAATTAGCTGGACATGGTGGCTTGCGCCTGTAGCCCCAGCTACCTGGGAGGCTGAGGCAGGAGGATTGCTTGAGCCCAGGAGTCTGAGGTTGCTGTGAGCTAGGCTGACACCATGGTACTCTAGCCTGGGCAACAGAGTGAGACTCTGTCTCAAAAAAACAAAAACAAAAACAAAAAAGCAAAGTAAATAGACAATCTAAAGAATGGGAGAAAATATTTGCAAACTATGTATCTGACAAAGGACTAATATCTAGAATCTACAAGGAACTCGAACAACTCATCAAGGAAAAAACAAGTAACCCCATTAAAAAGTAAACAGACATTTTTCAAAAGAAGATATACAAATGGCCAACAAACACATGGAAAAATTCTCAACATCACTAATCATCAGGGAAATGCAAATTAAAACCACAATGAGATACCACCTTATCCCTGTCAGAATGGCCATTATTAAAAAGTCAAAAAACTATAGATGTTAGCATGGATGCAGTGAAAAGGGAATGCTTATATACTGTTGGTGGGAATGTAAACTAGTAAAACCTCTATGGAAAACAGTATGGAGATTTCTCAAAGAACTAAAAGTAGAACTACCATTTGATACAGCAATTCCACTACTGGGTATCTACCCAAAGGAAAAGAAGTCATTATATCAAAATGATACCCACACTTGTACATTTATCACAGCACAATTCACAGTTGTAAAGATATGGGATCAACCTCAGTGCCTATCAACTGATGAGTGGATAAAGAAAACATGGTATATACACACCATGGAATACTACTCAGCCATAAAAAAGAATGAAATATTGTCTTTTGCAGCCACTTGGATGGAACTGGAGGTCATTATCCTAAGTGAAGTATCTCAGAAATGGAAAACCAAATGCTGCACGTTCTCACTTATAAGTGGGAGCCAAGCTATGAGTACGCATGGTCGTACGAGTGGTATAATGGACATTGCAGACTCGAAAGCAGGGAGGTTGGGAGGGGGAAGAGGGATGAAAAATTACCTGTTGGGTACAATGTACACTATTTGGGTGATGGCTGCAGTAAAATCCCAGACTTCACTGCTGTACAATATATCCATGTAACAAAACTCCATTTGTACCATTTAAATCTATTGAAATAATAAAAAAAAAGTAAAGATAAGAACAGAAATCATTGGCATTGAAAACAAGAAATTAATAGAAAAAACTAATGAAACAAAAAGCTGGTTCTTTGAAATAACTCAATAAAGTTGATAATAAACCTCCAGCAAGTTTGACAAAGGTAAAAAGAGAGAGGATGAAAAATCACCAATATCAGATCAGGCACAGTGTCGCATGCCTGTAGTGCCAGCTACTTGGAAGGCTGAGGCAGGAAGATCGCTTGAGCCCAGGAGTTCGAGGCTGTAGTGCACTGGGATCATGTATGTGAATAGCCACTGCACTGCAGCCACAGCAACATAGTGAGGCTCTGTCTCTCTTAAAAACAAAAATCACCAATATCAGGAAGGACATAAGGTTATCAGAGCAGCTTCTGTAGCCATTAAAAGGATAACAAAGGAATACTACAAACAACTTTACAGTCATAAATTCACATGCAGGAACTTGTGCTACACAAATACTCATAACATCTTTATTTGTAATAGCCAAAAACTGGAAAATTCCCAAATGTTCTTCAATAGTGAATGGTTAAACAAACTGTGGTATACCCGTACCATGGCATACTACTCAGCAATACAAAGGAATTAATTACTGATGTATGCAACAACTTGGATGAATCTCGAGGGAATTATGCCGAGGGGAAAAAAGCCAATCTCAAAAGGTTAGGTACTATATGAGTCCATTTATACAACATTCCCAGAATGGCAAAAGTACTATAACAGAGAACAGATTAATGATTGCCAGAGATGGAGGAGAGGGACTGGGTGAGGCTGTAAAAGAACAACACAAGAGAGTTTTGTGGTGATGGTACAGTTGAGCATCTTGATTGTGGTGGTGGTTACACAAATCTTCACGTGTGATAAAACTGCATAGAGCTACACACACACACAAACGCACACGAGTATATGTATAATGGGAGAATTTGAATAAGCCTTATTTTTATAATCTATAAAGAGGGATCACATCACCCCTACCCCAGAGTGTTGCTGGGATGACTCAGTGAAATAAAAAATGTGTAGCAGTACACCTCCTGGCATATAATAAAACCTTACTATAAGTGGTAGTAGTAGTAATTATTATTATTATTATCATTATTATTATTATTTTAGCACCCACCTCTAGTGGTAGCCAATGCCTAGAACTCATGCTTTTGGATTTTACTCCTTATTATAAATCCAAGTGAGGTTGGTCTTTTCTATCTGCATCCTTTCAAAAGCTTTTGAGAAAATCTCCAGGTTTCAAGTAAACCCTTACTTATTTGGGGTCTACCCTGTGGTTTTGACTGAGTTTCACTTTGATATTTGGGTTCAGTCAAAGGTAGAGTTAAAAGTGGAATCAAACACTTTTATGCAACTACAGCTGAAGAAGGTTTGCAAAATGGAAACTGCTGAGTTTTGCACAAATCTTTGGTCAGTTTGCTTTCTTAGCCCAGACAACTGTGTCTACAAGGGTGGAGCCATAAGCCCAAAGGAGAGAAGTAGGTGTGGGAAGAGAAGAAGCACCTTCCTATATCTGGTAGTTACCCTGGGTGAGAAGGAGAGACGGTTGTAAGAAGGTGAAAATGGGATCCTGTCCTGCTCAATGTCTGCTGGATGTACCAAGTCACCTTCGAGTGGTTTCTTTTAGTCAGAGGCGTGTTTGACTGAGGCCGTAGGTGGGCGAGGGTCAATGCAAATGCCTCCTCCCAACTTCTCAGATGGGAAGTAACTATGGAAACACTATAGACCTGTCAAAAGCACAGGAAATTTGTTGTGTAAAGTATGAAACACAAATCAACAGTGTTATTAGTTCTACAGCAGTATAAAAATAAAGAATTGTTCATGAAGGTGGAAAATTAAAACTCAATAATATCATGTTTAAATAATCAGCACTCCCACATTTTAGTCATTATACCCATGACTCAGGTTATATAATACATTTACCAATGAAAATTCCTTTCTGGGGTGCCTTCTGGGTATAGCCCTATAGATGCACACCTTTTTTTCAAAAAAATAATTCTTATTTCAAAATATTAAGGGGGTACAAGTGTTTTTGTTACATGGATGAATTGTATAATGTTGAAGCCAGGGCTTTTAGTGGATCCTTCACCAGAATAATGTACATTGTACCGGATAGGTAAGTTTTTATGTCTCCCTCGCCTCCCACCCTCCCCCCTTCTTAGTTTTCAACATGCTTTACAACACTTTATAACCATATATACCCACCGTTTAGCTCCCACTTACTAGTGAGAACACGGATGCATACCTTTTAAATGCCATGCTAAACAGCAATTTTGCCAGGAGTAGTCAAGAAATAAAACCCTGGGCGAATGGTAGGTCTGGGAACATCTGTTCAGGAAAAATAATTGGGCGTACTGGTCGAAGGAGCCTGTGAGTATAATATAGACTAGGAGGGTTATTTTTCTACATTGTTTCTGACTTTTAATTTCTCCGTTTTCTTGGAGATTTTGTAACGTGTTGCCTGATAAGGGAATTAGGAAGAAAAACGAAGGCAGCAGATAACGTCCCCTTCAGCCCAGCTAAATGCATGCTCCTGAGTTCGCTCAAATATCGCTTCTCCAGGGAAGCCGTCTCTGACCTTTCCTCCAGCCGCATTAGGTTGAAGCTCTGTGGGATCTCACAGTCCCTCACTCCTTTCCCTCAGAGCGCACATCACGTTTATAATTAAATAACAAAGTGTGTAATTGTTAGCTTAGTGCTTTGGTTTTGTGCTAGACAGTATACTCTGAGGATAAGGACTGTGTCCATCTTAGTCACTGCTTACCACGGACTCCCAGCTCAGAGCCTGGCACATAGTGAGTGCTCAGTTAATATTTCTGAATTAACTCAATTTCCCCACCCATCCTTTATCTGAACTAGCTCGATGGGCTTCTGTTCCTTGCAAACAAAAAACTTGAGTAGAATACAAAGGAATAAATAAAAACTCAAATTCTCTGAGAAAACTCAGCACAGGTTTATTTCCTAGAGTTTATTTGCAAAAAGATTAATCCTATTTGTAACACGAAGGGCTTGCATTTCAGACTTGGGTGCTCGAATAACTAGATCTGCTCCCTCTTCTCAGCCTCAGTGTAAAATGTTACACTGCTCCCTCTTTCCTCACCTCCATTCTAGTTTCATTTTTAGGTTGCTAATCTGACCTTTAGTTTTAGAAAAAGAGGCACTGAACGCAAAGAGAAAGTAGGTATTTTCCCCAGATGTCATTACCAACGTGAGACACATCAGTTCTTAGATTCCCTGTAGTTAGGGGCCTGATAGCAGTTCAAGGTCCCTGTTCCTCATACATATACCAGAATATAATCCATCCTTATCCCGGGGTCAACTTTTCTTGAAAAAGTTAGGCTGCGGTGTTTGTTGAGAAGAGAATGGTGTTGTTTATGCTCCGTCTATGAAACCCAAGAGCTTAGCAAACAACAGACTTTTGAATACAGGATTTAATAATTGCTCTCCCAAATGAGGTATTTGGTCACATTTATTAATAGTTTGGTATTTAACAAATGTGCCCCATTTCCTTCTTCTCCCTCACCTACAATATTCAGGCAGAACTTGGAAACCCTGGGCCAGGACTGTTGTACTGCAAAGCCTTATACTAGGTGGGAGGCTGCCCTAGAAACTAAACCCCACCACCCACTCACAAGGCAATATTTCAAGGATTGCATAAACTCACAAAAAGAGCAAGGCACTTGTTGAGAATATCTTTTAAAAATATTGCTTACTCTTATACACAAAGAGTGCAATGCGCACCACCCAAAGGATGGACATATTTGAAACTCGGACTTGGGGGGGGGCAAGGGCAACATACGTAACCTAAACATCTGTACCCCCATAATATGCTGAAATAAAAAAAATATTGCTTACTCTTTAATGCTGAATATGTTGGCAATATATTTTAATGTATTAAAAGGCATAATTTTCTACCTCTGTTTCCAAGAGAGGTTGCTACTCCTAGTTGACTTTTGATTTCAGTATAAGATGCCACATCACCTCCTCCAGGAAGCCTTCCTCTACTCCCACCAGTATGGTGCCCTCCTCTGTGCTTCCAGAGCAGCCCCAGCAGGCCCCACAGAGCACTTGACCATGTGCTTCCTTCTGCCTGTTTCCTCACAGACTGAGAGCCGCTGAGAGCAAGGACCACATCTTTTTCATTCAATCAATTCTGCCCTATCTTGTTTCTGGGCCTCTACTCCTAATTGTACTTCAAGGGTTTGCTTAGGCACCTATCTCCTATGTGAGGCCTTTATCAACACTTCCCCATGTCCCCCACCCTGAGCTATAATTCCACAGCCGTATGGCCCACTGGATTTACTTTAACCATCTATTTGCTAGTCCGTCTCCATGGGTATGCTGGTAAATGTTTAATAACTGATTTTCTGAAAGGAAAACAATTCCTAGTTTGGAGCGATTGCCCATTTCCATGGTGTAAATATTCCTACCTTGGCCAATGTCAAGCTACCAATATGCGGTCACACAACATCGAGTTGGGGAGAAATGCCCAGCAGCACACCATTATATATTAAAAGGATTTCCACCATACTGCTGGAATAGATATAGATAACCTCAAGGACATAGATAATAATAAAAGACAGTAAAATAATTAGGAAGTGATAAGTTTGGGGTATTTATGACCCTGGTTTTCAATATATTTTATTTAACTGGAAGTTTATATAAATTTATTTTTAATAATTGTTTATTTAACAACCGGTTTGCAAAATTTCTAAACATTTATCAACTCTCATGAGTCAGTAGGAGCTGGCTTCGGCACATCGCTATCTGTCTTGCTGACTAGACTGTGAACTTGAGAACTAAGACTGGGCCTGTTGCACCTCCAGCACCTAGCACAGAGGAGCACTCACTAATGTTCATTGGAGGCAGCCAGGCATATCCATCCTTTTGTCCTCACTTTAAAAAGAGTTAAGTAAGAGAGAGCTCAGTGTGCTGTTTAGCCACAAAGGCCACTTGGCAAGTGCTCTAGAGGAAGCCATACCAATCTCAGCTAAGAACAAGGTCAGATCTCCATCATATAGAGCACTTCACTGCCAACTTCCTGCATGTTAAGCTAATGTGCCACTCCCCACTGAGAAACTGCATGAGGCTCTGCTAAGTGTTTTATCCTTTCCTTGAGGGGTTAGCACCAGCTTTCTTCCTAAAGAAGGAAGCAAGATAGTACATGTCCAATCTTAATTCCAAATTCGCACCAAATCCCGTACAGCAAAAGAGAACTCTTGCCTTTTCAAGCCCCGGACACTGACCCTATTATTTCAAGATCCATTAGAGTTCACTTAATTCCAACCCAGTAGGAGAATCTAGACATTTCCCTGAGGTTTCTTGTAATGGTTTTGACTATCCCAGAACACCAGGCCAGCCACCAGCAGGATAGAATCACAGGAATAGTTATGATGTGCTTGCCGCTAAATCCCAGCTGCAGTAAGCCCACCTTTCAACTACTCATAGAACCCTGTAGAAATGAACTGTTTTTTCTCACCTACCAGTGAAGATTCACTAATAGAAATGAACTTTTAATAATCACAGCAATGGCTAACATGCCATCAGTGCTTTCTTCCTCTGTGCCAAGCACCATGTAAGGCCATCCTCATAGACTAATTAATAAGGCCTCATATAAAGTCTTCACCCAATTGTCAGTTTGCTGGGGCTGTTGCCAATCCACTAAGACCAGACTGCAGTTGGGATCAAAAGGTTCTGCTTTGCTAAACAATAATAATGCTATGGCTCTCTAAGAAATCACAGATGGGGGAAAAGTGTCCCCTCAGTGACTGGTTTCCTTTGTGCCAAGATGGTGCCATTCAAACTGGCAGGAGATGTGGCTTCTTCAGTGAGTGTGCCCAAGTCACCTTGAATCACTCCATTGTGAAGCATGGCAGGTAGAGATCCCACGGGTTCATCTTTGCCCTTCTCTGACATCCGTTCAGAGAGTTAAAATTCATTGTTTTTTCAGGGCAGTGGGTGACATTACTCACAGTCCCCTACGGATCTTCAATAGGTTGACATTTCAAATCATTTGAATAAATCAAAGTGACAGAGGCACCTTAAGTTGCTGAGTTGGGTAGATTATAGAGAGTGAAAAAGACATTTTCATTTTTCTTGCTGATAAGCAAAATAAGTAAATTTTGAAAAGGAAGTGGGATACTTTGTGGGAGGAACCTTCTCAGGGAAAGGGCTGCAGTGGTACTTCTGTCTTGGCCAGTAATAAACTGGTGGGGAAATGTTTCAGTGTTTCATGCACACCTTAAAAACCCAATATGTAGAAGCTATGCTTTTCCCGAAAACAAGAGAGCCCTGATTTGTTAAGTCGTACCGCTAGAATGGAAGCTCTCAGTGTCACTCGGAGAAGTGAATTCGGTTTCTCTTAAGTGAAACTTGAGCCTTGGTCCCCTACAGCTGTTGCCCCATATCTTTTGCTACAAAAGATCACTGGTGGAAACACAAGCTTAGTTGCTCTTCTATTTTTGTGCAGAAACAGCCTAACTCTGCTGTGAAGCTGCTTTGTTCAAAATGTATTTCATCCCTGTTGGTCTAGTGGCTAAAACAAAACAAAACAAAATGTGTTTCAAGGATTTGGGGAGTGAAAAATAAAATAAAGCAAGCAAGCAAGCAAACAAACAAAACCCCTAAATTGGCCTGCTATTTAGGTCAGAAGTTAGAAAATACAGTTGCAAACCTAATTCAGGAAGGAAGATCTTTTTCATGCTAATCAACTACTAATTATAAAATAGGTGATAGCGGGCATTGTGAGGAACTAAAAAGGAGGGGGTGAGGGTGGTGCTACTTCATAATTTAGTCAACCTTGATTGGAAAGTGGGCGTTGTAAGATTTGGCACCAAACCCCAGCGAGTCACTGTGTAGCATGGGTTTCTCTCACTTTGGGCTTTCAGTTTGGACACAGGAAGAATGAGCCAAAAATTAAAGCCAGAAGGGACGATTTTAAAAGGGCAAGCTGCAAACAAGGATGAGCTCCAAGCTCCTTTGCAAATAGAAGTGAAATGATGAGAATAAACTCTCAAGGCCTGAGGGGAAGGAAACACACAGAGGTGGTCAATTCCATGCCCAAATAATGCCCTTGAAGTAGTCTCTAAGGTCCTGGGCTTAAGAGGAGGGGAGGCACTAAAACCATTCTAACACCAAATTATAACATTGCCATTGTGGGCTCCCTGGAACCAAATCAGGGGAAGTGTGTTTTAGGCCTAGGAAGTACAGTCACATGTTGCTTAATGACAGGCACACGTCTGAGAAATGCGTCCTTAGGGGATTTTGTTGTACAAACATCATGGAGTGTACCTGCACAAACTTAGATGGCATGACCTACTACACACCTAGCCTATATGGTCCAGCCTATTGCTCCAGGCTACAAACCTGTACAGCACATTACTGTACTGAATACTGTAGGCGAGTGTAATATAATAGTATTTGTATATCTAAACATATCTAAACATAGATACATGGGTACAGTAAAAATGCGGCATAAAAGATGAAACATGGTACACCTGTAGGGGGTATTTCCTGTGAAAAGAGCTTGCAGGACTGGAAGTTGCTCTGGGTGAGTCAGTGAGCGAGTGGTGAGTGACCGTGAAGGCCCAGGACACTACTGTGCACCACTGTAGACTTTACAAACACTGTACACTTAGGCTACACTAAATTTATTTTAAAATTTTCTTTCTTCAGTAATAAAGTTACATTGTATTACTGTAACTTTTTTACTTTCTAAGCTTTTAAATCTGTTTTTAACTTTCTTTTTTTTTCTTTCTTCCTTTTTTTTTTTTGAGACGAAATCTTACTCTGTTGCCCGGGCTAGAGTACCATGGCGTCAGCCTAGCTCACAGCAACCTCAAACTCCTGGGCTCAAGCGATCCTCCGGCCTCAGCCTCCCGAGTAGCTGAGACTACAGGCATGCGCCACCATGCCCGGCTAATTTCTCTATTTTTAGTAGAGATGGGGGTCTCATTCTTGCTCAGGTTGGTCTCGAACTCCTGACCTCAAGGGATCCTCCTGTCTCAGCCTCCCAGAGTGCTAGGATTACAGGCATGAGCCACCACACCCACCCTTGTTTTTAACTTTTTGACTCTTGTAATAATGCTTAGCTTAAAACACAAACACATTGTACAGGTGTACAAAAATATTTTGTTTATATCCTTATTCTATAAACTTTTTTTCTATTTTTAATTTTTTTTTTACTTAAAAAAAAATTTTGTTGTTAAAAGCTAAGACACAAACACACACATTAGCCTAGGCCTACAAAGGATCAAGATCATCAATATCACTGTTTTCCACCTCCGTATCTTGTCCCACCGGAAGCCCTCACGCATGGAGCTCTGATGTCCTACGATAACAATGCCTTCTTCTGGAATACCTCCTTGGAGGTATTATGTTGCATCTGTTTCAAGGACATTCATTCATTCATTCACCCAAAAGCTCTATACAGTGCATGATAAATTTTAGGTGTTAGTGTAAGATGAATAAATCAGCTAAGCTGGGGAGGTTCCAGTCTTCTGGGGAGGACAAACAATTCCAATAGGACTGAAAGAGTACACAGCACAAGAAGGACATGAGAAGGAAGAGTTCCTAGAGGTGTTGAATCCTAGGGAATGAGTAGGCGTTCCCTAGGCTAAGAGAGCTGGGAAGGACATTCCAGGCACGGGAGACAGGGAAGAAAAATATGTTTCTGTTGGAGAGCATGTGCAGATCAGTGTGTCTGGGGTGTCAAGTGTGAGGCAAGGAGGGATATGAGACACAGATGAAGAGGTGCACATGGGTCAGACAATGAAGGACCTGTGGGCCACGTTAAGGAGCTTGAACTTATCTTATGGGTGATAGGGAACCATAAAAGCAGTGTTTACTTTGGGTACATATTGGAATCACCTGGGGGAGCTTTATCACTACTGATGCCTGGATACCACCCCTAGAGATTCTGATTTAATCAGCCTGAGGTGCAGCCCAAGCATCAGGTTATTTGAAATCTGTCCAGGCGATTCTACAGAACAGCCATGGTTGAGAGTCACTGCATTAAAGGGTTTCACGGAGGGCAATGGTATCGACAGGGGCCTGTTTTAAAAAGCTCATTCTGATGGCTGGTGGAGGAGCAGCTAACCAGTTTGGAGACTATTGCAGTAGTCCAGGTGAGAGATGATATAGGACTGACCAAGAGCAGCAGTAGCAGTACTGGAGAGCAAGGAACAGTTTTGAGAGCTGTTTAGGATGTTAAATTGGCAAGACTTGGGTGATTGATTGTGTGGACTGAGGGAGAGGGAGGAATCAAGAATGACTCCCAAAGAAATTTGAACCATTGTACATTACTGGTGGGGCTATAAAATGGTGGATTCACTTTGGAAAATAGTCGAACAGTTCCTCAAAAGCTTAAACATAGAGTTATCATATGATCCAGCAATTCCGATAACAGGCATATACTCAAGAGAATTGAAGACATATGTCCACACAAAATCTTGCACGTGGATGTTCATAGCAGCAATATTTATAATAGCCAAAAGTGGAAACAACCCAAATGTTCATCAACCGATGAATAAATAAAGCAAATGTAGTATATCTATGCAATGGAATATTTTTCAGCCATATAAAGGAATGAAGGACTGATACATGCTACAACATGAATGAAACTTGAACTTTGAAAATATTATGCTAAGTGAAACAAGCCAGTCACAAAAAACCATATATTGTATGATTACATTTATATTAGCTATCCAGAGTAGGTGAATCCAAGGATATCGGTTTGGCTGCTCTAAGAGAGAAACAAAGTAACAGCCCTGGCTGGGTGGTGCAAGGTTAGTGTGACAGCCTCATGGCGCAGGACCCAGGCCCTTCTTTCTGGTGCCCCTTTCGTGTCCAGAGTGGTATTGAGTGGCAGTTAAGAGTATAGACCATGACACCAGACAGCCTGGATGAAAGTCACAACTCTGCACTTACTGCTTATGTCATTTCTCTGTGCCTCAGTTTCCTCATCTGTAACATGAGAATAATAGAATGCAGATTAGTTGTTTCCAGGGGCTGGGAGGAGATGGATATGGAGACTGACCCTTTTGGGGAGTGATGAAATGTTCTAAAACTAGATTGCAGGGCTGGTTGCACACCTTTGTGAATTTACTAAACAGCACTGCATTGCATGCCTCTAAATGGTGAATATTATAGTATGTGAATTATATCTCAGTAAAAAAAAGAATGACTTCCAAGTTCTTACCTTGGCTGGCTGAGTTAATGATGATGTCATTAAATGATGGAGAAAACACAGGTGGAGGGGCACATTTGGCAAGGACTAGTGCCTGTGGGACCTCTGGGTGCCAATGCCCGGTAGACAGGTGGATGGTGAGGCTGGAGCTTGGGGAAAGGTCTTGGTAGGAGATGGATATTTTGGAGTCATCAACTTGGAGATAGATGGTCACTAATGTGTGAAAGGATTGCAATCACTTAGGAAAAGAGTGGAGTGTGTTAGGGTAATAGGCCAAGGAAAGATCCCTGGGAAACACTAACATTTAGCAGGTGATAGAAGAGCTCACAAAGGAATCAGAAGAGGAGCTGTCAGATTTGAGGAAAAGCAGCAAAGTGGAAGAAGGGGCTTCTCATGGCATCCCAGAGCCCTGAGATAGAGAAAAGAACCAATTTAAATACTGTTATAAAATTAAGTCTCTGTCTATGTTCCCAGTACCAACCCATACCGACCCTGTTTTGCAGATACGGATAAGATGAATTTTGTTCAATGATAAACCCTCTATAATAGACTTTTACAAATCCCGGTCCCTCTGACACTTTCCTTCTGCCCCTGACCCTGCAAAAGCAGAGGTCACCTCTCCAGGGCAGAATTAGTTCCTCCACTCTCTGCAGCCCCATTACTCCTGTGGATACTCTTGGAGACAAGAAGAGGTATTTTCCCTGGAGAACCAAAAAATGAGCCATCAGAGTGGACTCTGCATAGAGCCGAAAGGGTTTTTCCTGTTAATCAAGCAAGAGTAACTAATCAAATGTTACTTCAGCAGCACTTAGCACCTTCCTTGAATTTGCAGGTCCTGGTCACACTTGCCCAAGGTTTTTCTGCCTCGTGTGTTGACAGTAATATTAATAGCTCACATTTATTAAGTGTGTATTATATGATCAGTATAAGCATTTCACTCATTTGGTCCTTATAACCTTATAAGTTAAATGCTGTTATCCTTCCCATTTAAAAGATGGAGAAAATGAGACACAGAGAAGTTAAGTGGTTTGCCTAATGCTAGAAAGTGGCAGAGCCACAGTTTGGTCCCAGGCAGCATGACTCTAGGAGCACTTGGCCTTATTCGTTACCCTATCAACCTCCCAGTAAGCAGCACAAAACAGTGTGGTGCAGCAGTCAGGAGAGTGGATTCAAAGTCAGTCAAGTTCAAGCCTCTGTAGGCCAGCAGCTAGCTGTGTTACATTTGGCAACTCATACAACCTCTCTGGGCCTCGATTTCCTAATCTATATAATGAGCCTATTAATATCTGCCCTGCAAGCATCACAGGTTTGTTGTGATGATCAAATGACATGAGATGTATACTAAGTGGATGGCTAAAATGTGATGACCAAATGAGATGAGATGAGATGTGTACCAAGTGGACAGCTAAAATGATAAAGCTCTGTGCTTGTTTTTCCAGAACCTCACTTGGCAGTTGACACAGAGTAGGAATTCTGATTGCTGATTGAGGGAACACAGGGATCTTTTTTCACGCTCTGTTTCGACACTGCGCTTTATTCTAATTCTCTGTTTCAGAATCTGTCTTCCCCACTAGACTGGGCTTGCCAAGGACGAGGACCAGGACTTGTCATCTCCATGGCACTTAGCTCAGAACCTGGAACCAAGAGGGCACTCAAAAAATGGTACTAGTTAGTGGTAGTGATAGTGGTAGTGGCAATAGTAGGAGAAACCCCAGCAGTGACTCTTTGAATTAGACACTTTCTCGGCAACCACAGCAATGGCCCGTGGCCAGCAGAGAGCAGCAGAGACCCCAAAGCATATATTATATGTCTCTATGCAAGTCCCTGTGCCTGTACTTTGCACAGCAATTAGCCTGTCTCTAAAGGGGTGGAAATTAAGCTTGGTTTGACTAAAAATGTGTTTCCCCATCACCTAAGCAGTTTGCAAATTTTGTCCTGAAACTAGGGCAACAGGATCAGTTTTGATCAGAAAAGCCATTCCCAATGTTAACTAAGCCACAGCATCCATGAAATTTGAGACCCTCCAGCGAAGGACAGTGTAAAGGGCGCTTACTACTTCTTTCATACAGAGCTAAATGCTTTAGACAAAGGTCGTATAGAATTTTGAAAGAACTACTGGCTTTAGAAGACTGAGAACTGGTGATTTCTGCCTTGTTTTTAAAAACAGTGCTTGCAAAGGTACCCTAGAGAAAGCGATCTAGCTACATATTATTTTGATGTTCTACAGTTAAGCCAAGAGCCAAATGAAAGCTCCACATCTCCAGGGAAGGAGTCATTAAAGTGATTGAATGGATGGTAATTATTTTAGCTAGCAATGGGGAAAAAGGCCCAGCATACTGGTAAAGTGGCCTGTTTGCTTCTACTAACTGATGGGTCAATCTTATTATTTTTTCCATTTAACGCCAGAATGCTGCTGGGACTAATGGCCTTTCAAGAGAAGGCAAAAGCTTTTCTATTTATTTACTTTATTCTTTGGCTTTTGCAGGTTTCCATTTTAATATCCCTTAATTACTCTACAGAATTTGAGTATAGGGGTTAAAAGTATAGGCTTTGGAGTCAGACAAAACCAGACTTGAATCCCAGCTCTGCAACTTACTGGCTACATGGGCCAGGCCACTTACTAAACCACTCCAAGATTTAATTTCCTTATCTATAAAATAGCACACTAATTCTTGCCTGAAGGGTTATTGTGATGATTCAATGAGATGATGCATCTAAAGCACTTAGCCCAGAGCCTGCTGCATAATGAGTGCTCAGTAAATTGTAGCCTTTATTGCCTAAACATTGTAAAAATTCTAAACACACACACACGCGTGCACATACACACATACACACAATTATGAATTTACCTTGAGGATAGTCAATGGTAATAATAAAAGGTTCAAAATCAGCCCTGGCAAAGAAATGAGGCTGGGGAGAGGGATAAGGTAATTGCCCAAAGTTAGTTAGAAAGTGCTGGAAATGTACCTCTAGCCTTTGTCTACCTAAAGCCAAAGACCCTACACCTAGTCACTAGAAAACTAAGCCTCCTCCTGTCAACTTTGTTCTGGAGGAGCAATCTACTCTTCCCTCCTGCCTTAGGTCTCTCTCAGAGCCCTGGTGTCAGGGAATGCCCTATGCCCCCTTGGAAGTCCATCTCTGAGCCCACTACTCTAACTGAGGCTGACTCCCAGAATGAGCTATTTGCCTAAGGTCACACAGTTGGTTGACAAAGGACAGCTGGAGAAAGAGTGGTGGTAAATCTGCTATTCCTTAGCCTCCAACTTGTGCTTCTGGAACATAGAGTTAGTATTTCATGCATTCAGTCATTCACAGGCATGGCATTGGGGATGCAGCGATGGTCAGGGCGTCCCTCACTCACAGTCCAGTGGGGAAGACAGATAAGGAAACAGTCAACTGGAATAAACGCACTGTGACCAGTGCTATGATTTGGTGTCCCAGGCAGCCGTGAGAGCTCAGAGGAAGGCTGCTATTCCAGCCTTGGGAAGGTCCAAAAAGGATCTGTCAAGTTCATTTTTTTTCTTTCTTGGCCAAGAGTAATAGCAATTGGCCAGTGACATAATACTATTTTAATTCATTTATTTTTTGAAAAATAATTTACTGAACTAGGTTACTGTGCTAGGCATAATAAAATACAGAGATGGCTCAAATATGGGCATTGCCTTTCTAAAAACTGGCTCTTTCCTTTGGGAAGTGGGTGGCAATGATGCTCTTCAGTTAATTCCTAATTAGCAACTCCATCAGTTTCAGGTAATAGGTAACCAAGGCTGAAGAATTAATTCATTCATTGGATTTCTGCCTGGTTAAAACATCCATTGATTATTTGTTATTTTTGTATCACAAAGTCTGTGGGCTCACGAGCAGGAAAGCATACTTGAATTTCTGAATCCTCCTGCACGGTTGTATGTTATGGGGTTAGTTAATGGAGTATTGAAGATTGAACATCCTTCAGCTTTTGAGGATGAAATCAAAGTCAATGTCAGTGATATGAACAGACATGTTAATACTGAAGTTTGCTCTATCTACCAGGGTGCAGAGCACTTAAGTAGGACATACTAAATTGCTTTGCTGGAGAATTGAGACTTTCCTAGCTGTGCATCTGGGGAAATAATGGGGAAATGTTCGAACGGTGCACTTATTATTCGCCCCAGAATGTCCCACCATGGTAACTCTTAGGTATAATTTCCTACACTCTTTCAGTGGTTTGGTAGGCAAAGCTGCTTCATTCTGTGTTCTCTGTTTACTTGTTCGCTTGTTCATCTTTTGCTATTTCTGTCCAGGGACCTCCTGAAAGTTCCATCCTGGAGCTTCCAACCCTGAATTTCCTCCTCAGTCTTTGAGTCTATAATTGGAAGCTGGGCTTTTGAACGTTAAAGATCAGAAAATAGTCATGATTCTGATTTTCCAATGAAATACAACAATGCTCCCTGCTAGGTCTTAGTGGATCATTTGGAAAAAAAAAATCCAACAACAATTAGCTCAAAATGTAACTGTGATTCTGAATTTCCACTCTGGGTGGAGTTTGACCATCCTGCTTGGTAGGTTGTCTAGAAACTGTGCTTAGAGGAACTGCTCCATGTCTTCTGGGAATTTAGTCCTTTGCTAATGAATTTAATAGGCTATAGGGGCCAGGTGTGGTGGCTCACACCTGTAATCCTAGCACTCCGGGAGGCTGAGGTGGGAGGATTGTTAGAGCTCAGGAGTTTGAGACCAGCCTGAGCAAGAGTGAGACCCTGTCTCTACTAAAAATAGAAAGAAAATTAGCTGGACAACTAAAAATATATTGAAAAAAATTAGCCGGTCATGGTGGTGCATGCCTGTAGTCCCAGCTACTCTGGAGGCTGAGGCAGGAGGATTGCTTGAGCCTGGGAGTTTGAGGTTTCTGTGAGCTATGCTGATGCCACAGCACTCTAGCCCGGGCAACAGAGTGAGACTCTGTCTCAAAAAAAAAAAAAAAATAGGCTATAGGGATTCGTTCCTCTACCTAGGGAAAACTCTACACAGCTTATCTACTTTGGAAGGCTTTAATGAACGCCTTGCCCAGAATGAGTGCACTAAACCACAGCTTTCAGCTCTGGGCCAAGGGAACTATCCCAATTTGCACTTCTTCTAGTTAGCCTTGAATTTTCTCTGTTATTCTCTTGACAAGTTGAAGAATATCCTTTCTAACAGGAGGACTTCAGTAATTCAGTCCCCACTGACTGAGGTTGCCTATCTGTTTTGGCTCTCTGTAGCTGAGTAGAGTGGAAAGAATGTTGACTTTGGAGTCAGTCCAACCAGGGGTAAAGTTGAGACTCCACTACTTCCCAGCTTCATGACTTGACACAAGTGACTTAACCCCTCTGGGCCTCTATTCTCTCATCAGCAAAATCAAAATGATATAGTATCTCCCTGATAAGGTATTGTGAAGGCTAATGAGATAATGCATGTAAAGTGACATAGGGAGACCAACTGTCCTGGTTTACCTGAAAATGAGGGGTTTCCTGAACACGGGACTTTTAGTGCTAAAATTAGGGCTGTCCCAGGCAAACAAGAACGGTTGGTCACCCTAGATGAATATGAGTCAGCTGTTACCCTTCCTAGCTGTTATCACTATGATAGCCACCATTTTCGGGCCAGGAGACCCTCCCTCTGCACGGACATCTGATCTATATCCCAGATCCAGGCAATCTGCTCCACTTACATTAAAGTCAGGGATTCAGAGTTTTGAATTGTCAAGTGCTGTATGTGTTTCAACTGTTACTATTACTCTTATCACATAGTCTTACATTCTATTAATAATAACGGCAGCTTCAGTGGTAGGATATGCAAAGCCATTAAAAGAGATTCAACGTTTATTGAGTACCTATTTTGTGAAAGATACTATGTTAAGCATCAGAGGAAAAATACGTACTGGGGAAAACAAAATAATAACTTCTCTCTTTTGGTAAACTTTTTAATGACGTTTAAAAGGGCACAACTCTTAAGTGGGCAGCTCAACGAATTGTCAGAAAGTGAAAACACGTGTGTAGTAAGCACCCAGCTTGGGACATAGAACATTACCGGCACCCCTGAGGGCCCCCTCCCCGAGGTCCCTTTCAGCCACTACCCACTCTCTCCAAGGGAAACGTCAACTTTTATTTTTATCTTTATTATGTCCTTTCCTGTACCCTCTTTTTGTTTGCCTTGTTCTGTCACCCTGGCTGGAGTGCAGTGGTGTCATTATAGCTCACTGCAACCTCAAACTGCTGGGCTCAAGCAATCCTCCCCCCTCAGCCTCCTGAGTCCTGTACAGGTGCACACCACCATGCCCGGTTAATTTTTCTATTTTTTTGTAGAGATGAGGTCAAACTCTTGCTCAGACTGGTCTCGAGCTCCTGGCCTCAAGCAATCTTCCTGCCTCAGCCTCCCAGAGTGCTAGGATTACAGGCATGAGCCACCACGCCTGGCACATTTATTTTTATTCCTTTATTTTTATTGTTGTAGATATTTAGGGCTATGAAATTTTCTCTGGCCACTCTTTAAATGTATCCCACAGATTCTTTTTTTTTACATTTTTTTTTTGTTGTTGTTGTTGTTAAGATAGAGTCTTGCTCTGTCGCTCCAGCTAGAATGCAGTGGTGTCATCATAGTTCACAGCAACTGCAAACTCCTGGGCTCAAGGGATCCTCCTGCCTCAGCCTCCTGAGTAGCTGGGACTACAGGTGCGCACCACCAGGCCTGGCTAATTTTTCCGATTTTTTGTACAGACGAGATCTTGCTCTTGCTCAAGCTGGTCTCAAACTCCTGAGCTTAAGTGATCCTACTGCCTCAGCCTCCCAGAGTGCTAGGATTACAGGTGTGAGCCACCGTGCCCAGCCTAGATTCCTATGTATAGTGCTGTTATTAATATTACCATTATTTTTCAGGAAATCTATAATTTTTTATTTTTTCCCTTTCACTCAAAATTTGTTTAATAGAAGGTTTTTAAGATTTCCAGATGAAAGGGCCTTTTTGTTTTTATTAATATTTTAAAATTCTAGTTTTATTTCATTTAGAACCTTGACGTGTAACACCATAGATTAGTTCTGCCTGTTTGTTTTTGAGATCTATATAAATGGAATCCTTCTACATCCTTTTTTTTGGGACTTCAAAGCATTACTCTCTCTCTTTTTTTAATGATAAATTTCCCCACAAGGGAAATTTTATTGATGACTCTAGTTTATTTCCTTCCAAAAGATCAACCGCAACCAAAAGAAGTGAACATAACCTCAAGATTTTATTGTCTTCATAATAAAACAAAAGATGCTTAGAACCGGATCACTTGGCCCTTTCTCTTCTTATCTCCTCCCAATTCAAAATGCTCGCATCTCTTACTAGCCAGCATTCTCTTAGATCTGCAGTTGGGCTCCACACACTCAAGGCTCAGCACAATCTTCTTTGTAGTTTTAGCCTTTTTCCAGAAAATCAGCTTAGTCTGCCCACCGTAGCCACTCTGCTTCCTGTCATAATGCCACTTTCCCTGGGCATACAGAGAATCTTTGCCCTTCTTATACTGTGTCACTTTGTGGGGTTGATGCTTGCCACATTTTTTACAGAAAGTTCTGCGAGTTTTAGGAATGTTCATCATGTTTGCGTGAGCGCCATCGACAATGAAAGAAAAGGAGCGTTTCTCTTTTCAGAAAAGACAATATACTCTCAAGGTATCAAACTTTTCTGACCTCAAGTTGGAGATGTTTCTACCATAATTTCAATAATTCTAGAAATTACTGAGGTTAAGCCAGTTAGAGCAGACATATCACCATTGAAACCAGATTTTGGAACACATAATCCCAGCCTAAGAATTGAGAAATTTAAAAAAATGTGTGTAAATTGTCTTCCCCAATGTGCCTTTTCTGTCATCAGTAAGCTAGAAGCAAACTAACAGAAAATGAGAATGTAATGCTATTTTTTCCAGATGTTATTCTGACGTGTTTCACTTTCCAACTTCACATAGAACATATGCAGATCATTTCAAACTAAATACTCTGCCATTGCCTTCACAACATGAATGAATAATTACCAGGAAACTAGGTTTTTGTACCGTCTAGTGGTGCGTCCCAATATAGCTGACATGTAAATATTTAAGTTAACAGTTCTTTAAGAGAATCCTCGAGGGCTCAGGTCATTGTGGGTCATTTCATATGTGGATTAGAAGTGCAGAGAAATCGTCAGCTCCCTCACTCTTCACTATTACTGAGCTCTGTGGCTGCAATCTGAAGATTCTAGATCTGCATGGATTACAAGGGTTAGGACAAGCAATAAACTCACACTGTTAGAGCAAAGAAAATAACATGTCCATCACCTCTGTCTTTTTTATTTCTTGGACATTGTTTAAAAGTTCCCAGAACTCTCTGATAGGTTTCATTTTTAATTTTAAATGGTGGTTAAAAACACATAACATAAAATTTACCATCTATTTTATTTTATTTATTTTTGATTATTATAGATACGTAATAGTTGCACATATTTATGGGTTGTGTGTGATATTTTGATACAAGCATATAATGTATAATGATCAAATCAGGGTAATTGGGATATTCATCACCTCAAGAGTTCAGTTGAGGACTGAACTCTGATCTTTTTCTTTGCCCAAAAATTCCTTTCTATGGGGGCCTGGTGAGTCACGCCTACAAATGATAAAATCTCAATAAACAGGTTTTTATGATGTGGTTTACTTCCCAACCTTATTCCGGTATAGCATCACATAAAAAGTAGAAGACCCTTATCTTAACTCAAGCATTCCTTTCCGCTGATTCCCAGTCTTTTGGACAAAGCCTGACTCTGGCAGCCAATTGTCAACTAAAGAATCCCTAAATTCACATATGACTTGTAAGCCCCCGCTTTGAGATGTCCCAGCTTTTTGGGCCAAACCAATGTATGCCTTCCATGTATTGATTTATGACTTTACCTGTAATTCCTGTCTCCCCGAAATGTATAAAACCAAACTATAACCCAGCCACAGCAAGTCCACTTGCTCAAGGCTTCTTGGGTGTGACTCTGGGCCATTGTCCTCAAATTTGGCTCAGAATAAACCTACTTAAATTATTTTACAGAGTTTGTCTTCTTTTCCATTGACAATTTCTTTATATTATCTTTATATTAAGAACCTTCTGCTCTTTTAGTTATTTTGAAATATACAATAAATTATTGTTAACTATAGTCGCCCTGTTGTGCTACCGAACACTAGATCTTATCCCTTCTATCTGTGTTTTTGTACCCATTAATCATCCCCTCTTTATAACCATTTTTAAGTATAGAGTTGAGTAGTGTTAAGAATATTGTTATGTGATAGATCTCTAGAACCTTTGCATCTTGCAAAACTGAAACTGCATACCTATTAAACAGCAACTGCCATTTCTCTTTCCCCTCTCTAGTACATTGTATCAAGGGATCACTCATAGACATTCCTATATGGGTCAGTGTTTTTTATCAAAAGCAGTAATTATTGCAAAAATAAAGTGCTCTCTCCTGTCCCCTGCCCACCACTTCAGGAACAAAAGAATTATTCTGCAACAGTAATGCTCTTATCATTTTGTTAGCTAAATCTCAGACCTGGGTCTATGTTTACAACCATCATTGTTCACAAGCAGAAGTTTAGAGTCCTCAAATGAAGAATTGTATAATGTGTAAAAATTAAAAGTTAAAATTTTTTTTAAAATTGCAGGGTTATATCAAGGGAATTCAAAGCCCACCAGGGGATAGTTGCAGAGAGATCCCAGCAGGCTAATGGAGAGAACACTTCCCTTAGAAAGGGAAAAGCTGGCTTGGAATTATGGCTCTGTCAAGTTTTAAGCTGTGTGACATAGGGCGAAATCACTGAACCTCTCCCAGCCTCAGTTTCCTCATCTGCAATATGGGAATAATAACACCTATATGTCATGAAGATAAAATGTAGCAAGTTATATACTGTAACGAGCACATTGTCGGTGCTCATTAAACATTGGTTCCCTCCCCGCTTCCCATTTTGGCAATATGTACACATCTCCCTGAGCCTCAGTTTCCTCCTAGGTCAACTGCACAGGGTCACTGTGAGGTTTAAGTCGTGACAACATATGTGAAAGTAACTTCATAATAGACACTCAATAAAAGTTTTTAAAAATTTATTTCTACAGAAGTTGTAACTAATCAAGAAAGAAAATAATCACTGAATAAAGGTAATTAGTATTTCCCGAAGAAGGTTATTACCATTTTGCTGATAAGAAATGATTTTTCCTAGATCATTTAAATAATCTGTCAATCCGAAGGCAAGGGCCTCCCTAGGTAATCTCCTGAGGCTGTATCCGCCCCTGGGAGTGAATGATTCTTTCCCAGTCTTACAAAAGGAACAAGACAGGAAAAAACATTTGGTCTGGCTTATCAGAGAAGCTTCAAGAGAACAGAGCCTATTTTACTGCTTCACAATTACAACCACTCAGATATAGCCACTGCTCATTTTCTAAAACGTTTCTGTGTAAGACATAAACTAAAAGAATTTTCTCATGGAAGCAACACAGGCTTGTAAAAAATTCAAACAGTGCAGAAGGATATAATGTGAAAAGTAACATTTCCCTGATCCCACGCCGCCCCCCCCCCACACACACAGTCTCCCCAGTCACACTCCTTCCCCAAAGGAAACCACTGTTAACAGATTGTTTGGGATCATTGTAGTCATTAGCTATGCATTTCCTATGCATGTGCAAATATACACATACTGTGTACACATATTGTATGTGCGCATGCACACATAAATATATACATAAACATACATGCATGCATGCATATGCATACATGTGCCCTGTGTTTCAGAGAGCCTTTGTCACATAGAATATCATGTAATGGAATGTGAATAGTCTCCCCTGGAATTGTACAGCACTATGCAAAGGAACAAGTGTATACACACACACACACAAACAAACACACACATACTAACATTTCTCTTTTAAAAAAATATAAATGGAGTAATATTAAATAAACTATTTTATAACTTGCCTTTCTCAATTAACAATACATCTTAGATGTCTTTCCATATCAGTGTACGCAAATCATTTTTACCTGCTCCCTAATGTTCAATTGTATAGATGTATCTTAACTTATTTAGCCAATTTGTTTTTGATAGAAATTGGGGTCACTTCCAGTTTTTTGCTACTACTAACTGTAATAAATTATTATACCTATTTAAACCATATATGTATATCTTTATAAGCTTAAGGTGCATATGTATGTGTGCAGTACATAACTTTTTGTACTTAGTATACATTTTCATGAATAAATATAGATCTATAGCATCATTTTAATGGCTGTGTATTATATTATATTATATGTTATGTAATTTATATAATAAATGTCCTACTATTGGATATTTATGTTGTTCTTGATTTTTCACTATTATAAACAATGTAATCTTTGTGCATTGGCCAAACTTATTTTCTTTGGATACATCCCTAGAGGTAAAGTTGCCAGGTCAAAGGGCATGCATATTTTTAAAAGTAGCCACTTCATTTAAAGGAAAAGACTGTCAATTCTGTTGTGCAGATTCACTGAATGGAGGTCCTCAGATATGTTAGCCTTGGGGAGAAACATTTACATCACATCGATTGGTGATTTCCAAACCTGGTATGGTAGGCAGAATAACAGCCCCAATGGCTGCGTCCACATCTTAATCCCCCAAACCTGTGAGTATGTTATGTTACATGGCAGGGGGAACTAAGGGTGAAGATGGAATTAAGGTTGCTAATCAGCTGACCTTAAAACAGGGGGATTATCCTGGATTATCTGGGGTCCAATGTAATTACAAGGATCCTGAAAAATGGAAGAGGAAGGCAAAAGAAGGGAGTCCGAGGGAGATGTGATTATGGAAGAATGATCAAAGGAGATACAATGTTGCTGGCTTTGGACATGGAGCCAGGAGGCCATGAGATGAGGAATGTGGGCAGCCTCTAGAAGCTGGAGAGGGTTAAGGAAACAATTCCTCACCTAGAGCCTCCAGAAGGAATGCAGCCCTGTGGTTCACCTTGATTTTGGCTTAATGATACCCATGTAGGAGGACCACTAATCTCCAGTATTATAAGATAATAAATTTGTGTTTCTTTAAGCCACCGAGTTTGTGGTAATCTGTTATAGCAGCAGTAGGAAAGTGATACACCTGGTTGCACATGACACTAAGGGCAGGGGTGCGGGGCGACGTTCCTTACCCACAGAGATGCTGATTCGGTAGTCTAGGGAAGAGCAGAGGAGTATTTATTTTCAACAAGCTCTCCAGGTGATATGGAGGCATCCAGTGGGGATTTGAGGAAGCATTGACATAGACCGCATAGGTCAACAAAGGTAACCATCTCCTGTTACGGAGACAGTCACTTGCTGGCCTGGAGAAGGGTCTAGGTAGGGGACTGAAGAGTGGCTGGGGCTGACCTGGGGCTCCAATCTGGCACTGGCACCAACCTTAACTCTACCACCCAAGAGACAGTGTCATTCAACCTCATTAATCTGAGCCTTATCTACTTTTCCAGCTTGATTTTCAACTGCTCATCAACACAAACACTCCACTCCAGCCAGACTAGTCACCATCTATTCGACAAGTCTTGGGATTTCTTCCTCTGTATTTGCTCTTAAAATTCTGTATAAGCTTCTGTCAGCTGAGTTCTGTGGAAAGCAGTTGCTGAGAAGTTAGGGGTGTGAGACGTTTATGGGGGCTTGGTGGCTAACACCTGTGACAGAGAAAAGGGAGAGAAAACAGGATTAAACAGGGAGATACTCAGACCACAATGCAGATCTGACAAAGTCTCAGCCAACTCAGTGGGGGCTCTGGAACAAATATGCCCCTTAGAGGGGTCCCACCTGGGGTTCGACATTTGCACAGAAATGGCCAGACCCTAGTACTCCTATAATGCTCAATCATTGGCTGGAGGACACCTACAAGGAGTGTAGCTGAAGCGGACCCTAAGGTGCTAATAGGTGGAGGCACTCAACTAACTACACCTCTTGCAGCTAAGTGGCAAATTCTTTCTTTCTTTCTTTCTTTTTTTTTTTTGAGACAGAGTCTCACTCTGGTGCCGTGGCGTCAGCCTAGCTCACAGCAACCTCACACTCCTGGGCTCAAGTGATCCTCCTGCCTCAACCTCCCGCGTAGCTGGGACTACAGGCATGCGCCACCATGCCCGGCTAATTTTTTCTATATATTTCTAGTTGTCCGATTAATTTCTTTTTAATTTTAGTAGAGACGGGGTCTCCCTTTGCTCAGGCTGGTTTCAAACTCCTGAGCTCAAACAATCCGCCCGCCTCGGCCTCCCAGAGAGCTAGGATTACAGGCGTGAGCCACCGCGCCCGGCCGCAAATTCTTTCTTGAAGGGACTTCCCAGCAGCCCCCTCCATGGCTGCTACAGTTCTCTCTTCTGCTCTTCAGTTATTCTGATCCTGGCTGCTTCTTTGAGACCCAGTATGGCAGCTGTCAATAGGTCTTGCCATAACTACTACATTTATTTGAAAATACAGGCTCTCAGAGCTGAAAATAACCTTAGGGATCATCTCATTTTACACATGGAGAAACTGAGATCTAGGAGAGGGCATAGGGGAGGGGGAGTGACTGATTCAAGATGACAAAGTCAGCTAATGGCAGAGCCAAGACCAGAACCCAGGCGTCCTAACTCTCAGTTCAGGTTTGTAGCAGCATTAGGAAAAGGCTTCCCATCTTGAAAGATTAGCAGAGGGTCATGGTTTTCAACTAAAAAGTAACGGTAATTGCTATAAATAAACAGGCTCATTAATTTGCTCCTAAACCTGCAGAATCATTAAAATGAAGAATAAAAAAGCAAACATATCTTTCAGAAGATCTTCCAGGCTTAATATATACATTTACAAAGAAATAGAGATAGAACTATAATCCTTATGAAAATGCTATAGTCCAGTTCATTTCTATAATCACCATTAATCTATAAAAATTCACAGTAACGTGCTGTTTTAAAATTTTTCACATTAAAGGAATTGAAATGCACCATTGCATCACTTCACATTTTGAAAATACAAATGGCTTACAAAATTATTTTCAATTAATTATGTTAAGCTAGGGAAATAATTAGTGAAAGCTCAGTGTTCATTGTTTACATGGGAGAAGAATAAGTGTTATGTTCTAGCTAGCATTTATTTGTGGAGGAGTGATTTTATTTTCAGTTGTATATATGTTATTGGTTTTTAGAATGGAAAAGTACTTAAACACAAGTCTCAATTGGATTTGCAAGCAACATTCTTATTTGGAATTTTTAAAAGATAGTCTTTGCTAATAGAAATAGGGAATTGTCACCTTCTTTGCTTTTTCAGAGACAGGCATCATTCAAGTATGTGAGAGTTTCCAGTCTATTTGAAACGATGTCAATTCTTCCAGATTGTAAAAGTCAGAAATGGGTGCATTTGGGTGTGGTGGTGGAGGGCCGAGGCAGCTAGTGAGCCGCAGCTGATCAACCCACTTGTCAATTTCTTAAAATTGTATAGAAAAACATGAATGACTTTTATGGGCTCTGGTCCTATTGGGCCCCGACTTTCCAGTTTCAATACCTTGATTGATCTGGTGGAAAAAATTCTACCTCTCCTGCTCTGCCCAATTAGTTTCTCACAAGATTGGCAACTAGAGTGTAGACGAAGCCACACAGGCAACACACAGGAGCCAACTACCTCACGTTAGTGTGTGAAAGGTGGTATGCATCTTGTGGCAGGGGAGTGGGTATTTTTTTAATCGCAAGAGTAAAATGCCAGAGTGACTCAAAGAAATGCTTTTCAAGCTAGTTTTTTGAAAGTAATGTGGGAAAGGAAAAACAAGATGGATACAGAAAGCCAGAAATCAAAGTCTGAGATTAAGTAGCAGTTGATGTGGCCAGAAGACCCGTGTGTCAGAGGAGCAGGGATCTCTCAGGGCCAGGAAGTCTTCTCTTCCCTTTTTATGAAAGCAGGAAAATTGATTACTGCTTTCAACTTTATTCAAGAGAGAGTTTCCAGGCATTTGCAGAGAAATGTTAAAGATCACCCAAGCTACGTAAGATGCCAGCTTTACTGGAATCATTTCTTCTTTTACCTAAACTGTACATTAAGAGTTCAATTCTGATGATATATGTTATCTTGTAACACAGATGAATTTTTCTAGAATGAGCTATATGTCACAAGGGCTAGAATCAGCCTCCATCCTGAATTTTCCCCACCATCAACTAAAAAAGAACATGGCTTTTGAAGGTAAATAACTTTGAGAGAAAATGTGCTGGCTAAGTCTTTTCTCCTCTTACTAAATCTAGTAAACATATATATCTGTAACACACTGGGAAAACTGTTCTTGAGACAGGAGAATTACTGTATTAATGCCAAGATCACCAATCCACTCACTCAAGAGTTATTTGTATACACAAGGAGTGCAATGCGCACTACCTGAAGGATGGACATATTTGAAACACGGACTTTGGGGGGGGGGAACCAAGGGGAACACACGTAACCTAAACATATGTACACCCATAATATGCTGAAATAAAAAAAAAAAAGAGTTGTGGTCTTTATTTACATAGCAGATGGGAGGGAAGAATATGTAAGATCCATCCTGATATTAACCCTTGATAAGTATTATGGTAGAGATAAAAGATCACTGAGTTCAGAGGCCTAGGTTTCAATCTTGGCTCTGCTACTGGCTGTGTGATCTTGGACAGGTCACTTGCCTTCGCTTAGCCTCAGTATCCACATATATTAAATGAAGATAGTAATTCCAATACCAGGGTTGCTGGAAGTTTGAGTGATGGATGTGAAAGAACTTAGAATCCAGAACAGTGCCTTCTGAAAAAGTACAGTTTTATTATTATTCACCCTCTGAGCTATTACACAGCAACAAGCAGGATGTAGATGGGAAACATAGACAGCAGGGACTTCCAGGATTGTCATGGGGCAAGTACCCAGCTCCAACTAGACACAAGGCTATCTATCAGATTGGGGAAATGAATGAGTTTGAGAACTTGTCATTTTATCTGGAATAATCTACAGGGAGGTCCTGCTGCCATGTCTTGGACGAAGCCTTGCCTTTGTCCTCCAACTTGACTAAAGACACTGGGGGTATCCACGTGGGTGGCCCCAATGGTTTGGTGCTGAAAAGAAAGTGAATATTTCCCAGATGGCAATAACTGTGAAAGAGCTAAAGGAAAAGTTACATTGTTAATGGAGGCCCCCTTGAAAGGCTGGAAGGCTCTACCAAGGTCCAGACAAATGCTTGGGGGGTGTCAGATGCCAAAGTCCTCGTACTCAGAGCAAAGGAAGACAAAAACTCATGGAACTGCATCTAAGAAATGCTTTGGATGCAGAATAAGTTCTGCTCCAGCCACAGGCCCAACTTAGGATGGGGCAGTTTGCTTAATTTCCAATAAATAAATTCTCAGATTTCTCAACAATTCCATTTGGGATCACTTTTCTTAGAAATGAAGAACCAAATTTTTCCAGTGAAAGTATTTCATTCACCAGGGCCAGGCTGAGACTTTTCAGCTTCTTTTCAGACTTTGAAGATGTAGGAAACCCACAGTCTCAATCCATGCTCAATGGGTCTTGCCCACCCCATTTTAATTTTGCTTTTGGTAGAGGCCACAGTCTGGTCAAGGCTGGAAAGCTTCATGCTGTTCCTGGTATCTCAATTCAGTTGGAAAATTGAGACAACCCCATGGGATACCATGTGGTCAATTTGGGTTTGAAGGACCCTGCTAGGGGAGTGGGAGGGGGCTCTGATTTCTAAGTAAAAGGGCAGCAAGGGCGGTGAGTGGTGGGATGAACAAGCAGGTCGGCCTCTATGCTCCCCATCCCAGATCAGCTCTATTAACCACTTAATAAGTTTGAAAAGCCCTGCTGTAAGGCATAGATGCCAAGGAAGAGAAGTGCACAATTTTAGGGAGAGCATAGACTTGCTCCTAATTCAATGCTCAGAAACAAAAGAGGACAGTGATGTCTCTAGACCCTCTGGATTCACAGTAGAAAATCGCAAGCAGGTTTGAAAAAAAGAACTCTCTTCTTCAAACTGAAGTTCAGTAAAAGAACAGATCTTTTCTTCTCTCTGGAGACTGGCTTCCTGAAAAACAGGATAAGCATGATGATAAAGAAGCTGGGTCTGGGGTCAAAGGAACCTAGGTTTGAGTCCTGGCTTCGCCACTACCTAGCTGTGTTACCTTGGGAAAGCTACATGGCCCTATCTGAGCACCACTTTCCTCATGTTAGATGGGGATATTATTAACAACTACTTCCCAAGAGTCTGGTGAGGATTAAGTGAGTTAAACACATATAAAGCCCTTAGAACAGTGGCTGGTACATAAATACTCAATAAAGGTTTACTATTATTTTGTTAAAAAGGTAGTGTCTCTCTATGTGGTAGAGTCAAATTACTGTGTGATCAAGCTACATTTTAGCTTGGTGGGTAAGACCAAGGACTTTGAAGTCAGTGAAAACTGACTCTGGTACTTACTCACTTTGACTTTGGACAAATTACTTAACTCCCTAAACCTCAATTTTCCCATGCATGGATGAGGATAAAAACAGAACCTGTATTGTAGGTAGCTAGCTACTGGTTCTTATTTTGCTTCACTTTCATGATTTTTGTCATTCTCCTCATCTCTAATGACCTTGTACTTCACTCTACCTCAGCCATCCATTCCCATGGTCACATGCTAGATTTTGTAATCGCCCACACAGGTGAGATCTTTGCAATTTCAGTTTAAAGCATCCATTCTCCAACCACCATCTCCTGTGTCATTGGTTTAAGTAGTTTCCTCACCATATTTTTACATAACTTCCAATCCATCAAACTCCATTAGCCCGTCAACTTCCATCTGCCTCCATATCCTTCTTTGTGCAGCTTGGATATGACGGTCTCTTGTTACAATCATTCACTTGAAAATACCTTCAACTCCTTTTCCTTATTTTCTATCTACCATGCTCACTTGACACAACCTCACCCCTGGCTGAGGCTCCCCATTCGCCATCTCTGTGTGTCACACTAAGCTAACACCACTGGTGAAAATCATAGAACCCAGCCGACTTTTTGCACTTGAAATTCATGATCTCAGACTTCAGATCAACTGTTTAAAAGGTATATCCCCTTGGATGTCTAATAGGCACCCCAGACTTAACACGGCCAAAACCAAGTTGTGTTTTCCTCTAGTCTTCCTCATCTTAACACATGTACCACCATCTACCCAGTTGCTCAAACAGAAATCTGAGAGGTAACCTGGATTCTTCCCCTTTCTCCCACCCCAATCCATTGGCAAGTCCTAAAAGCTAACCCTCTGAATAGATCTCAAATCCATCTACTTGTATCTGTCTCTGCTGCTGCCACCTCCTCCAGGCTATCATCCTCTCAAGCTTGCCTCCTAACTGGTCTCTTTCTTTTCATTCTTGCCTTTCCTCAATCCATCCTCCCCACAACAGCTTTTGTGACCTTAGCAGATGCAAATTGGGTCACACTTCAAATCCTTCCGTGGCTCACTAAATCACTTAGAATATGAAATTGAAACTCCCAAAATGACCCATAAGGCCCTGCATCACCTGGCCCCTGCCTACCTCTCCAGCCTGTCTCATGCCACACTCTCCCTTTCTTGTTGCACTCCAGCCACACGATCTGTTTTTCCCTTCCTCACACTCACCTCAGGACTTTGCAGGGTAAACATCCTCCACCTCCCTCCGTCTTCACCCTAACTCTTCCCCACACTGGCCTCTTTCCCTCCATCCAGGTCTAAAGTTATCTAAAGTTAGCCCTGATTTTCCCCTATTTCAACACCTTGTGTGTTTTTTTTCACAGCACTTACCGTAACTTGCAAGTATTTTGTATTTTCCCTTATGGGGAAGGGATATGTCTTCCCCACTAAACTATTAACTCTATGAGGGCAGGGATCAAGACAGTGTTATTCACTGTTATATCCCCCATATGTATTATAGCACTGTGTCTGGCAAATAGCAAGCAGCAACTGTTATTATTATCTGTATGCGTTGAATCAATGCATAACCAGTGTCTATTTCTACAGATCAAAAAAAAAAAATCAAATTTACAAAAACTTTTGGCATCAGCGTTTGTGGGACTCACATCCAGAACGTCCTTCTCCAAGGACTGACTACCCTTCTGGCTCTAACTGCTCTCCTGCTGTTGATGGCCCCTGCCTCTTAGGTGTGTGACAGCCTACATGAGGGGACTTACGTCCATAGTGCAGGGGCAGGTGGAGACATTGCCTTCCTTCCTTTGATAAATATTTATCTGGGGCCTCACATAGGAAATCTCTCAGAATTAATGGAATTCCTACTGAAAGGCTTACACAATTTCACTTCGAAATGAGCTTAATATATACTTTCTTGCTTCACTTCGAGCAAAAAAAAAAATGAGCTTAATATAAATTATATAAAGAAAAGTAAGACACATGAAGAGGTGACTGGGTCCTTTGCCAAACCTACCCAACCAGGTGGCGGGGTGCAGGATCTGGGCAGTTAACAAGCTCGCCAGTGGTTCTTACCATCAGGCAAGATTGGGAGATAGCTGTCCTGCTCACGAGCATGGGCTTTGCTGGGTTCTGTGGTCCTTTTACTTGGAGCCCCAGGAAGGCCCCCCTCCCCCCTGCCAGTCCCCTACAGCCTCTCTCTGCCCAGAGCTCTGCTGGTAGAATGGCAGACTTGGGACTCTTGGTTTAGCCCCCCATTCCCCACCTCCCCTCGACTATGTTCTGCAAGGGAACAACATCCTCTTGCCCCTTTCTCAAGGTAATATCGCTCTTTGCTCTTTTGCTTGCTTTCTGAGCCTTTTGCATCCACTTTCCTTTATTCTAGGATAGCATCCTGGCCACAGATAGACAGTGAACCCATGTACAGTAAAATAATCTCACCAGTTGCTAATTTTCACAGTTGTACAATTGATTTAAGTTGGGATTATTTTTGATGATTTTATGACACTGTGAGCTCAAAGAGATACTCCTGCATCTGCCACCTGCTGCTGTGTGATCTTTTACCTCTTTGAGGCTCAGTTTCCTCATCTATAGTATGGGGATATTTATTCATTCAATCACTATTACTGAATATCTATTGAGTAAAGCTCATAAACATCTCACAAGGTCATTGTGGGCAATGAGCAGGATGGGGTATGTGGTATATTGTTCCTGGTCAATATCCAATAAATGTTCTTCCTGTTATTTTTGGCCTACGAACAATTTTAACCATCAAGTTATCAATAATTCCAAGACTCACAATAAACAAATAGGAAACTATTAATAAGTACTTAGGAGACATCACAATCCTGACTTTCATAAGTTAGAAGGCTGGTAGAGCTCATTCTCTTGGGCAGGGACTTATGTGAAGTCTGACTCGGCCATGCTAAGGCTTCCAAATCAGCCCTAATTGCATCTTCTCAGTTAAGCATGGCCAATTAATCACTGAAGCCAGTTTTTGTTTTGTTTGTCTCACATGAGGACCTCAAACAGAATAGTTTTTACTATATTGGCAGATATTTTATTTATTTATTTATTTATTTTGAGACAGAGTCTCACTCTGTTGCCCAGGCTAGAGTGAGTGCCGTGGCGTCATTCTAGCTCACAGCAACCTCAAACTCCTGGGCTCGAGCGATCCTACTGCCTCAGCCTCCCGTATTGGCAGATATTTTCTTACCATTTCTTTTTAAAATGCTCTTTTATTATTTCCAGCATTCACTTATTCATTCATTTATTCAATAAATATGTATAAACCTCTGTGCCAGGTACCATCACAGGTGCTGGGGATACAGTAGTGTACCCCTCAAAGTCTCAGCCCTCATGGAGCTGGCATTCTAGTGGGGGCCTACGTATTTCCCTCACCCCCACTTCACACTAGACTGTAAAATGCCTAAGATCAGGGATTCTTCCTTTTGGTCCTCTCTTAAACACAGAGCACAGAGCACAGCTTGGGGCACACAGGATGCCCTCCAAAAAGACTCCTTGATGGCTTGCTATGTGCCAGACATTATTCTAAGCTCTTGCGTACATTATTTCATTTAATCCTCGCACCTCACCCTATAAGATGGACACAATTTTTATGCTCATTTTACAAATGAGGGAACTGAGGCACGGAGTGGTTAAGAAGTGTGAGTTCCTAAAGCTAGTAAATGATGAAGCTGGGATTTGAACCCCAAACCCAGGCTGTGACGATCCTGCTGTCATTCCACCCAGAGTATCCTCTTGTGTAGTTCCTACTGACACCACTTTCAAATTTGAGTGTGGAGCCCAGAATCCTGGCCTTGGGCCTCTGTTGGAATTTGCCCTGACTGCAGAGTCCTGGGGTGGCCCTATGTACTAGGCTGAAAACCGAATATCTGGGACAGGGCAAGCTAATCCTCATGAATTTGTTCATTTTTCTGAGTCACCTTGCTTACCTAGGTGAAGTCTGGCTCAGGTAAAAAAAAAAAAAATAAGTTGTTCTGAAGCAAAATGAGAAAATATTTAAGAAATTTTACAAGATGGAAGGTGCATGGGCTCCTCTTTCAGAATAAGATGAAACAAATTCTATGTATGAAAATACTGAATAATAGAAGTAAGGCTCCTGTCCACTGCTGGAGACCCTAGTGTTTACACTACAAGCTCAACAAGTTTGTCCTCAGAACACAGAGACACACTATCAAAGGCTGAACCCAATACCTACTTTCCTTTGCAAGGCTGCTACTGGCACGTCCACGATTGGGGGAGGGATATATTTTCTTATCTAGAAAAGAAGAAAACATCATTGGAAATGCAATCTCTGGGACTAGGTTAGAAAGTTCCTCAGGGACCCCCAATTGCCCGACCCTCAGTTTATGGCTACCTGGAAAATTTTCTCTTAGCAGATGTTACAAAAACAGAGGAGCTTCTGTTTTTTTTTTTTTGAGACAGGGTCTCACTCTGTTGCCCTGGCTAGAGTGAGTGCCGTGGCATTAGCCTAGCTCACAGCAACCTCAAACTCCTGGGCTCAAGCGATCCTCCTGCCTCAGTCTCCCGAGTAGCTGGGACTACAGGCATGCGCCACCATGCCCGGCTAATTTTTTCTATATATTTTTAGTTGTCCAGATAATTTTTTTCTATTTTGTTAGTACAGACGGGGTCTCGCTCTTGCTCAGGCTGGTCTCGAACTCCTGAGCTCAAACGATCCGCCCGCCTCGGCCTCCCAGAGTGCTAGGATTATAGGCGTGAGCCACCGCGCCCGGCCAAGCTTCTGTTTTTAAGGTCCCTTGAACCTCATTCCCAGCTTCTAGGCAGTGTTCCTAATTAAGGGTCACTGACTTCCTCAACAGTTCTGGACTGTCAGTCACCAATTAATACAACCGATGTCAACATTAGTAGGAGAATTGATGGCACTCAATACCTTGGTGATAAACATTTGTTTGTGAGTGTGTCTAGAGGTACACAGGAAGAGCATATTGCCTGCATTATAGTTTCTCCATGATGTGCCCAGCTTATAATAGATGCTCACTAAATATTTGCCGAATTGGATTTGAACTGTATAGAGTTGTTATTTTTGGAAGGTGATGATTCGAGCCATCTGTGTTCTAACCAACTGTTGAAGCAGGGCTCTGCTGTGTGTATGCACGGGCACATATACAAGCACAGTTGGCCAAATTTCCCCTCTGAATCTAGTAGGAGAAGATTTTTGAAAAAGTATGGGGGTGGAAATTTTCACAGGTTTTCCTAAGCATGATATTTTTATGATTTCTTCTCTAAATACATTCCTAATCAAACTCTGGAAGTGACAGAGTGGCATTTTAATGGGAAATTTGGTTTCGACATTAGAATGGAACACAGTGCCTGACTTAGGTAGGCTGTGCTGAATGGGCCCTTTGTGTGCTATATGCTTAGTTCAGAGTAAAGACAGCTTCCAGTAATTTCTTTCAGGCGTGAAACACTAGAACCACAGATATGTATGGACTAGGAAGCTGCAAAAGAAAACTCATCCAGAGTACAGAATGCTAGAGGATGCAGACTTGGCCCCATGAAACTATAAAATACATATTACTACAAGTGTTTCATAGGAAAGGCAAATCTTGTAGCAGAGTAGGTTGCTTATTTGGTGAAAATATAATTCAGACCAATCCTTCCCCGTCCTTTTACGAAGAAGGGAGCCTTGTTTTTTGATGGGTATTTTGCAGCTAGTATGCACTAATTCAATATTTGCTGGGTGAGTGAGTGAATGAAGTAGGGAGTGAGCCTTGGCGGTGTTTTTAGCTCAGGGGGAAGAGTGGTGGTCAGGGAGCAGGCACCCAAGGGAAACCAAGCAGGAGGATCCCAGTATGCAGGAGTGAGCCAATGACAGCCAGGCACTGCTATGTCTCCAAGCAGCAATGGGGCTGCCTCTATAGTCGCTTTGAATTTTAATGTGTGGAGCAGATGGTTGGTATAGATTGCCCTTGTTCTTGCCCAGTAGCTTGGCATCATTGCAAGTTGCCAACCTGTTTGGAGGACAGAGTTTGAGCTTGTCAGTACGTCACAGAGCTGTTTTGCAAATGGATTATTTAGTGGCTCCCATTGGGGTAAACGCAGACCCTGTGTTTTTAGGCATCATTTTTCTAGGGTAAGGCCAAGTCGACAGACTAGGGTGAATATTTCAGGCCCAGTTCATCTGGCTGACTATCTATGTAAACCTTTAGCCATTAAACTGTGAATGTCAATGAAGCCTAGTGAAGATATATAGAATGTGTAAGCAGAACATTCTGTCCCTCAGCAGCCCCATGTCCAGAGTGGCAGCAATTAGTCTTGGCACCCCATCTCATGCCAACTCCCTCTCAACCACCACCCCTCAGAGGCAATCCTCCAAGTATCTGTAGTCATTTCCTTACAGTGGACTGAGCCGGGAGGCAGGTTGAGGAGTAATCCCGTGCTTCCGGCTATCTGGACAGGGTTGTAATCCTCCCTCGTGGCAGATTCCTGAGGACGGGCTGGGCATCTGTCTTGAGGGAGGAGACTTAGGAGGGGCTCACATTTCCCATCAGGCAGGGGCTCTGGAACCAGCTGCCCAGCAGGGAAGGCCTGAGAGTAGCCAGGCTTCGGGGAGCCAGGGCTGGCTAGGGAGGAGAAATGCCACAGCCCCCCAGGCTGAGTGGAGGGGCCCCCACTCAAGGACTGTGGGAACTGGTCCCCAGTCACGGGACCAGACACATTCACGCGGCAGTTGGAGGCACGGTTTGCAAGAGATACTTCTGGCTGTGGCTTTGTCCGTGGAGAAGAAAAACGCCACTGATTTGGAGGCATGTCACTATCTGAGAAGGAAAGATTTAGAAGACACATTAGGTGTTTATTTATTGTTTTCAAAATGGAAGTAGCTTAATATTTTTCTGGTTAATACATACTATATTTTTTAATTTGAAGAAAATATAGAAAAGGTGGAAAAAAATCATCTTGATCATAATATCCAGAAACAGCCATTGTCCTCCTTGGGTGTACTTCACTCTAGGATTTGCTTCTATTCATGTGTGCATTGTTTTCACAGCACATTGTTTTTCAAGTTGATTTTGCTTCATTGAAATATGAATATCCTCCCATAGCAATGAATAGAGCCAAACATCAGCTTTTTAAAGAGATGTGCAATGTTCTACCATGAAGCAGTAACATGACTAACAAATGTCAAATTTGTGGACAGCTCAGTTATTTACTTTTTTTCAATTATATGAACAACAATGTGATGAGCATTTTCACATAGACGTCTTTGTACGTTAGTCCAATTGGCAGCTTGAAGACACTTTTCTAGAAGTAAAAGTGCTTGATTTGTGTTTGGTTGCTGCTATCTTTTAGCTTTATTTTATAGTTGGTGTTTTAAATACACCAAACAGGAGGATTCCACAGAACCTTAAAAGAGGTTTAACGCTTATCTGGGTTAGTTGCTCACACAATTCTGGAGGTTGAAACCCAATTTTCCAGAGGAATCTGGGGCATAGGGATGGTAAGAGACTGGACCAATTGGACCACAGTAGCCAAACCGATTAGCCAAGTAGGGAAGTGAGCTGGCCTCAGAGTGACAGGTAGTTCCCAAGTAGCTGCTTGGACCTCATTCTGCAAAAGCAGAATGCTCAGGGTCAAGAGGTGACTCAGTTTCTTCTTGCAAAGTTCACGTGGACTCGCTAATTGGGATAGAGTCTCCTTTGGTCCCATAGGCACTATTCTAATTGTGCCTACTCTAGTGGCTCAATCTGAGATCTCAAGTGTCCAGGAGAGTTCATGACATAGATGGATGTTTTCCCCATTGTCAACACCCACTCAGGCAAGAGGGGAAGAGGGAAAGAGCTCTGCCAGATGGTGCTTCAAGCCTGGAGTCTCTCATCTGTGCAAGATAATGGAGGGAGCTGTGGGTGTGGAGACAAAGGAAGATTGGCTGGCTGAGAGGCTATCTGGGACACTGGTCCTTTCTCCCTCCATGTGCGCCTCTCCCAGCTCTCCTGAATGTTCAATTTGGCTGGATTTTGTGCAAGATAAAAGCATCTGAGAGGCCTGCACAGTGTTACTGGATTGCCACCACCCACCACCGTTGCTTTCTGTGTAACACAAATGATAAGAACAGAAGCCCAAGTCCACATGGCCCAACTTCTCGTAGCGTTCACAATGAGTGATGGGCAATAGTTGGCCTCTTCTAATGAAACCCAAAGCAAGGCAATATATTAAGATATGTTCTGGGAGTGAATGCTACTTTTGAAAATTGATAAGGCCAGAAGCAATTCAGGGCACTGTGTAGCACAAATAGAGTGATTAAGCTGATTTGGTATAATCACTGTCTGTGCTTCACATTGAATGAGGGCACTGCATGTCCTAAGCACAAATTAGAAACCAAGTGTAGTCCCTGACAACTGGGCAGTTTCCATCTGAACTGGCCTTACAGATCGTGTACGTATGAACTGGGTGCTGAATGCTTGCAATGTGAAAAGCAGGACCCCAGAGTATTTTGAATATTTCTCTTAACTGCTTCCTTTCCAGAATTCTCTGACTGAAATGTTAAGGGGAATGGGTGGTGTGTCACTATCCAAGGTCCAATGTGGTTGCTGGGTGCATCTGAACACAGTTTGGATGGGAGCTTGTGGGGATGCGCAGGGTGTACCAATCCCGACCTCACAGCAACCCAATGGCAGGCGTTGGGTGGCCTAGTAAAGCCCACTTTTCCAGACCACGTTTGGTGTTGGTGGCCCATGGAATGGAGACCCTGAATTTGGGTGGGCCACTCTTTCTCAGGGTCCTTGGGCCAATTGTTCCAGCAACCATACCCATCCACTCTGGATGGGTGAAGTTATCTTACACCAGGAGCCTGCACTGGCTCGAGGCTGCCACTGATATTAAAAGTGGCCCTGATGACATTTTCTTACCCAAGTAGCCCCTCTTAGTTTCCTCTGGAAGTGAGAGAGGAAGCCCCAGAGGAGACTTTTTTTCCTTCTTAAACCCCAAACCTCATTAATGAATGGAGAGCAGGTTAGCAACACTTTGATTCAAGGACACTTGGGGCAGGCTAGGATTTTTCTTTCAGTGGGAATACGAAAGGCTTCCACTCTGTAGACTCCAAGCCTGGGCATTTAGACCCTACTTCTTAGTCCCATCCATGTCTCTAGATTCCAGACGCCCTTGTTGCTATGACCAGGCCCAGGCAGAGAGTGTTTGTCTCCATTTCCCACTATGTCCCTTTAGGGTGAAACTGGCAGGCCATTTCCCCATCTCCCAAGCACACCTAGAGACACCACCCACACTCACTCACATATACTTCTGGAAGCCCCAGAACCCTCTTGAAAGCATCTCCAGGCATTGAAAAGTTTGTCTCCACCCCAGAGGACACTCCCTCCACTTTATCCTTGCGTGGGCACCCTGACTTCCTATTCCAGCTAGTTTCTGGCCACACAAACTTAAAGGTCACCCTCTCAGGAAGGCCCTCCCTGAACCTCCAATCTAAAGTTTGTTACCCTGTTACTTTCTGTGACTACACCCTGTTTAATTCCTTCATAGCAGGAATCCTGTAATGTCCTTATTTCTTCATTCACTATTGCTCTTCCCCACTATACAGTGAGCTTTGAGAGGGCTGAGATCATTTCTCTGTTGTTCACCACTATATCCCCAGGAACTTGCAGAGTGCCTGGTACATAGTAGGCCCTGACTAAATATTATTCTAATGAGGGCACACATATGCATGCACTCACATGTACACACACATGATACACACACACACATACACATGCACAGTTGCAAATATGTACACACACTCACAAACACATGCACACACTGTCTCTCACACACGCACATACACACCCCTTCCCACTGCACCTTTCTATATCGAGGACAGCAGCATGAAAGTGGTTAAGAGCACAGACTTTGAAGTCAGACCGGCTTGGAGTCCAGTCCCAGATCTGCCACTTCCTACTTGTGTGACCCTGGGCAAGTCCTCTCCCACCTCCTAGCCTCTTGAGACTGTTCCAAGATTGAATGAGACAATCCATGTAAAAGGCTTAGCACAGTGCCTGGTCCAAAATTGGCACCCAGTAAGTGGTAGCTGTTGCTGTTGTTATTAACCATTTCAGTTTAGAAACCCACCTTGGGTTTCTCTACTGGTTTGCAACACTCAGCATAACCAACCCAGGAAAAAACAAGATGGAAATTAATGTATGAGGCCTGAGAATCCTCCTTGCCACAGTCACCTAGTGCCGGAAAAGGGAGGGGCGGAAAGGACTGAGCCGAGAAGCCCACAACAGCAGCAGAAGCAGCAGCGCTTCAGGGCTGGTGTGGAGGATGGAGTAGACAGTGGCTATGAGAGAGAGATGTCAGAAGCCTTTGCTCAGTCTGTGTCCATTCCCAGGGAATAATACATCCAAGGCGGGCAGGAACAATTTGTAAATATAGAATAGCTTTTATGTATTGAGCACTGACTATGGGCCAGGCACTTTGCTTAGCATTCTGCATGCACAATCTCATGTGATCCTCACAGCAACCCAGACAAGAAAATAGAGACCCAGAGTGGTTGAAGCAACTTGCCTAAGGCCACACAGTTAGCAAGGGGTAGTAGGGTTGTCTGATCCAAATCTCATACTCCCAAAGGCCACGCCTTCCCCCGATATTGCAAAGAATGTGGTGAGCTGGGCACTTTCACATGCTCCCGGGGCTGGGGGGTTGGCAGATTGGCAGAACATTTCTGGGGAGCAATTTGTCAGTATATATCAAAACCCAAAAATTTGTGCATACCCTTTGACCCAGTCATCTACTTATAGCAATTTATTTTAGGGATATAATCAATGATGCATGTAAAAATTTAGCTACAAGGATGTTCAAAGTGATGCATGTAATAGGGTGAAGGATTAGCAACAACCTAAATGTTATTTATTTTTAATAAATTAGGTACATCTATAAAACGATACTTGAGCCATTAAGATGGTGTTGTACTAGAACATGTAATGGCATGAAAAGATGTACATGACTTACTGTCAAATTAAAAAAGCAGGTTATGACCTATTATGTGCAAAATGACACCATGTTGTAAAAATTAGTATATTGTATAGATGAACACATGGTTTTTGTTTCCTGAATGCTTATCTGTGTTTTCTAAATCTTCAAAAATGAGTACATATCATTTTTGTAATTAGAAACAGTTATTTTTGAGCAAAAACTTAAGAAATCACTTGACAAGTGAATCTCCCAAAAGATAAGTCACAGTAATGAATGGCCAATCCATGATTGCCTAATTTCCTTTGGTCTATCCTTTCTTCTTTCCTTCCTTCTCTTCTCTCTGTCTGTGTCTTTAATACAAACCCTGCCTTATAATGAAGTTGAAACCAAGAACCCTCTGAACATATACGCATACATCTTGCACCATGGAAGTGCAACCTTTGCCCTGTGTGATCTGCCACATTGACTCTCCCCTCTGTGCTATCTTGGCTGGTGGCACTTGTCCCCCATTCATTCACCCCAGGAACAAAGAGGATATTCTTTGCATTAGCTGAGGTCAAAATAACACTGGAGGCAGATGGACAGCTTAGAGGACACAGTCCTGTTCCAGGGCAGCAGTAGGGTCTGTCCAGTTTCACTCTCTTTCAGTTGCCTCCCTGTGGCACCTAGTTTTTTGATGAATATTCAGGTTCCTTTTCCCAACTGAAAATGGAGATCAAATATAGAACATGCTCTAGTATTTTGAAAGTTGAATGGCTAAGAACTCAGGGTCTGGAGTCAAACCCAACTGGTGGTGATTGCTATAGCCACCCCTTACTAGCTGTGGGATCTTGGGAAAGTCATTTGACTCTCTGAGCCTCAGTTTCCTCATAGGAGAATGGGCACAGTAAGAGTTAACCAGTAGGATTGGTGTGAAGATTCAATGAGATAATCCATGTGACAGGCCCTGAAAAAGGGCCTGACATACAGGAAGTGCTTGCTAAGTGTTGGCCATTATAAACATTATTAGCGATGGTTCTCGTGGGTATTAATTCTCTTGCTGGGGCATTGTTGGGGGCTGCGAAGGTGTAACAGTGGGGTAGTCAAGAGATGGGCTCTAGAGTCCGACAGACTTGGATTTCAATCTCTATCACTCACTGGCTGTGTGATCCATCTCCAGACACTTACCCTTGCTGGGCTGCAGTTTCCTGCTCCATAAAATGAGGATAATAATACCCATTGCAACAAGGTTTTGTGAAGTACAACCAACACGCAGAAAAATGCACAAAGGGAAGTGTGCAGCCGGGGGGAATTTTCACAAACTGGGTAATGAGCACCCAGGTCGAGTAGCAGAACATTAGCACCACCCCAGCCGCCCCCTGCAGCTGCGAGCCCCTGCAAAGGTAACCACTGGCCTGTCTTCTAATACCATAGGTTCGGTTTGGCTGTCTTTGAACTTTATAAGTCACAGTGATTTTGAGAACTGAGGTAAATGCGATAATTTTAGTGTGGTGTCTGGCGCCTAGTAGGGGCTCAATATATGTTTGTACGGATTCCTTTCGCCCACTGGAAAGGAAGACACGAAGTTGTCAGTATTCACAGGGGCCATAAACAAGCAGCATGACTATAGCTCGTATGGATATTCACTTTGGAAAAGAAAGGCAGTGTTTCTTCCTCACCCCCATGGATTATGGCAGATGGGAAGGGAGAGAGAAGGAGGCGGGACCCTTTGAGACTGGGTGAGACTGAGACCCTTTGAGACTCAGATATACATCCTCTCACCTTCTTCTGGCAGCCCTTGAGCAACATTGCCAGGCCTGAGGTGGGGCTGAGGACTGTGGCTGGGGGAGGGCAGGAAGATTTCAGAGTGGCATGTGCACAGGACCGTGCTCCCCACCCCCTGGAAACCGTAGTCGCTGAAGCTTCTCGTTACCAGCTCTGAAATCCCCGACGTCCTTTTAAAAGGGAAATAATTCAGAAAGATACCTTCAACTTGTGTTTTCTGAAGTACAGCCAATATAAATCATACGTAAGTAAATAAAAAAATAACATTGATTTGGGAAGAGAAGCCAGGAAATTCGATGGCATTTCCTAGCCACATGGGTCTCGGTGTTTGGGGTTTGCATATTTGGCTCGACACAGCACCCTGAGAATGTGGGCAAGTCAGCAAGGGGAGCCCATGAATGGGAGCCTGTTCCCACATGGCCTGGCTGGGCTGGCAGCCTGGCGCTGGCCCGCAGGGGTTGAGAGGATGCTAACAGTCAGTAATGAAAGGCCACTTTATAGATTTCCCACCATTTTCAAAGCTGCATGTATGTCATGTAACACCTCCAGGGAGAACCTCTAGGGGACCGGAAGTCTTTCGTGGGGCCCTCCCCTGAAGTAGCAGAGCTTATGAGAAACTTGACTCCCAGTGGTGATAAGAGAGGCTTTGAGGGAGGTCTTTCATTTGCTCAATCAGCAGACAAATATTTACCGAGCCCACAGCATGCTCTGTGCGGGAGACATCTTCACGCTCAAGGGGTTTGTGAGATTGTCTCAGGGAAAATGCAACCACCAAGAATGCAGGTGGAGAAGAAAGCCGCCTCCCTATTGGGCCTGCAAAGGCTGGCTTGGGCAAGAAACAGGGCCATGCCCAATCTCCCTTAGTGCGCAGGGTCCTCACCGAAGGATACAGGATAAGTCAGAAGGCACAGGAAACGTTACAGCAGCCACAGCGAAATCCCCTGAAAGCGTGGAACAGGCCTGCTGCTCTGAGATCCTTGTGTTTTGAATGCAGGTCCTCACATCCATCCTAGCCTTCCAAAACATTGTGTTAAGCTTTGGCACCCCCCTCAAAATAACTAACACCTACATAGCACTTACTGTGTGGCACTTGGCATGCTTTATCTTATTAACTCCTTGCAAGCACCCTCCTGTAGTTAACTAATATTCAGTTTTAGAGATGAGGAAACCAAGGCACAGATAGGTGAAATGATATGCCCCAAGATCACATGGTTATTAAGTGGTGGAACTGGCCTGGACCCAGGCCGCCTGGTTCTACAGCTGTATATCATACCCTACCCCTTCTCTCTGGTGACCCATCTGTAGGGATAATACCCTGTGATCCGAATCACAATTCCACTCATTCAAGCAATAGGCATTGAGGGCTTCCATGTGTCAGGCATTGTGCTAGGTACTTGGAAAGAAGCAGTTAACAGAGTGAGTCCCCTCTGCCACAGAGCACAGAGGCTAAGGGAAGGGAGGAGTCAAGAAAGGAACACATCAACATATAATGTGCCCCATGGTGACAAATGCTAAGAAGAAAATTAAAACAAGGTAACAAGACAGAAAGCAACAGAACAGGGGCTTCTATTTTTTAAATAGCCTGTTCAGGAAGAAAGCCTGTTCTTGAAGTGACATTCAGATAGAGCTTTGAATGGAGGAAAGGGAGGCCATGCTGATATTTGGGGAAAGAGCATTCCAAGGAGAGGGGAGACCAAGTGCAAAGGGAGGGCCTGAGGCAGGATTGTCCTTGGCATAGTCTACAAATAGCGAGGAGCCTAGACTGGAGTGGGTGAGGTGGAAAGTGGTAGGATTTGAGATCAGAAAGTCAACAGAGGCCAGGCGCGGTGGCTCACGCCTGTAATCCTAGCACTCTGGGAGGCTGAGGCGGGCGGATCGTTTGAGCTCAGGAGTTCGAAACCAGCCTGAGC
>NW_012150596.1:859928-873883 GCF_000956105.1 Propithecus coquereli | reverse complement strand
AAAAAAAAAAAAAAAAAAAGAAAGAAAGTCAACAGAGACCCAGATGAAGCAGGGCTCTGTTATGGACTTTGGATTTGATTCTAAGTGAGATGGGAAGCTGTTGGAGGGTTTTGAAGAGTGCTATGGTATGACTTCTACTTTATCGCTGCCATTCGGACTGCTATCTTGAGATTAGACTGAAGGAGAGAAAAGGCAGAAGCAGTGAGAGCAATGAGAAGGCTGCAGTAATCCAGGGAGGGGAATGATAGCTTCTCGAGCCCAGGGGGGAAGATGTGGTCAGATGCTGAATGTTTGGAAGGTAGAACCTACAGAATTTCCCAAAGGATTGGATGTGGCCTGTGAAACTAAGAGAGGAATTAAACATGACTCGAAGTAGTTGGAAGGATGCGACTGCCATTTATTGAGATGGGATGGGACAGGTTGAAGGGGAGATTAAGAGTTCAGTTTGGGGCTGCTTTGTTTGTGGTTCCTATTAGTCCTGCAAAATGAAGATGCCAAGCAGGCAGTTAGATAGGCAGGTCAGAAATCCATTTGGGGCTGCAGATATGCATTGGAATTGATCAACATATAGATGGCATTTATGACCAAGACAGTGGGAGATCACCCAGGGAGTGCGTGTAGGTAGAGAAAAGAAATTGACTGAGATCTAAGTCCTGGGACCCTGAAATGTTTAGAAGTTGGAGAGAGGTGGACATACAGCAAAGGAGACTGAGAAGGAGTAGTAACCAGGGAGGTAGGAGGAAAACCACGAAAATGTGATGTTGTGGAATCCGAGCAAAGGAGGAGGTGTTTCCTGGAGGAGGGAGAAGTCAACTGCAGCAAGTCTTGCTGATGGGTCACATGAGATGAGTACAGAGAGCAACCGTTAGATTTGGAAAGTGGAGGTCACTGGCTAACCTTGATGAGAGAGTGGTCTCAGGTGATGAAGTTGAAAGCACGAGGGGAGCAGAGTCCAGACAGCATGAGAGGAGGATGACAGAGTGTGCATGAACATCACTTTTGAGTTTTGCTGCAAAATGAAGTGGAGAAATGGGGCAATTGGCCAAGAGTTGGTTTGATCCCAGCGTGGGTTTACCAGGTAAGTAGAATAGAGGACATGGGGGACCATGGATTGATGGTGCTTACAAGGGAATCATTGTAATGAATCCAAGCCAATGTGTTAAGCAATGGAGTCAAATAGCCAAAGTCAGCCCACTTGCCCATGTATTAAGTGCCTGGGATTTTGACCCTTGCAAGGAATCATTTAGATCCTCTGAATCCCACCTACCACCTTTCTGAGCTCTTACCACATGTCAATCCCCCAGATGACTCAAGATCACAGTCATTCTTGCTCCTGCCCTGATTATTTAACACGCTCTTAGACATCATCTCCCTGCTCTGTACCCACCCTCACCTGCCCATTTTAACAGCAAGCTCCACATCATTTCCTTTAATATCCACTGCTACTACATGCCCTTCCACATGTTTACTTAACCCACAAGATCCTCTGAGAAAATCATGTCACTTGGCTGGAAAAGCAGTTTCTCAGAGAGAAGTAAATTCTGCAAAGGTGAGTAGATCAGATACACACCAACTCCTGTCCAGACCCAAAGAGCATTGCCAGAGTGAAGGCATCTGCAAACAGGTGAGCTCTTCGCCCACAGACAGAGGCCCCACTGGGAGGCATATATGTCCTCCAATGGGAGCAAGACGTTCAACATGTGTTCCCAGCAACAGCAATAAAGAGCTCTTAAAATCAACCAGACCCTGATCTATTTGCACATTTCAAAAACTAAAGGGAAGCTGTATTGATTCACATCTGGCTGGCAGGAGGCACAGTGCTAGGGCCCATGAATACTTTTAGGGACCCACAAAAATGTTTTAACTTCTTCTAAAATCAGAAGAAAAAGATGAATATTATAATGACACTGAATACATAAAAAGGAATCCAGCCTAGATTATACTCATCTTTATACCAATGCAGTCATAAAATGTAATTTTTAGTATTTTTATGGAGGAAAGGGCCCATGAAGGCAAAAGAGTCTCGGGTCCATGAAAGTCATACTGTGGCCCCTGCCAACTTGACGTTTATGGCTTTCTCCAAAGCTGGATATTTTGATGTGTACATTTTGACATATCTCTCTCTAAGTAATTGCTTTGAGATGTACAAATACTTATTTCTTAACAGTTAGCAAATAGTGTGTGCAATAGACACCCCTGGCCCTGTCAAGGGTGGGAGAGGAATGCAGCAGGACTCTTCATCAGCCTCTTCTGGCCCCACCCTTGCTCACCAGATCATCCACTATTAGTTGAGAGGAGGCTGGGAGCACCCGCATGGGACTTTCTTCTTTCCTTTCCTCCCTCCCTTCCTCCCTTCCTTCTTTCCTTCCTTCCCTTCATTCTTCCCTCCCGCCCTCCTTCCTTCCTTCTTTTCCTCCCTTCCTCCTTCTCTCTCTCTTTCTTTCTTCCTTCCTCCCCTCCCTCCCTCTCTTCCTTCCTTCCTTCCTTCCTTTTTTCCTTCCTTCCTTCCTTTCCTTCCTTCTTTCCTTCCTTTCTTCTTTCTTTCTTTCTTTCTTTCTTTCTTTCTTTCTTTCTTTCTTTCTTTCTTTGAGACAGCGTCTCCCTTTGTTGCCCAGGCTGGAGTGCAGTGGTGCAGTCATAGCTCACCGAAGCCTCTAGCTTCTGGGCTCAAGCAATCCTGTCACCTAGCCTTTTGAGTAGCTGGGACTACCGGCGTGAGCCACTGCACCCAACCTTGCTTTTTCTTTATAGATCCTTTGGTGCTCCCGCCCTGTCAGGCCAATAGTAATAGTTATCATTATGAAAATACTGATCATGATAACAGTGAACAGTCGTGGAACTCTCATAGCGTGTTGAGCAGTGAACCCAGCACTTAACACGATTGAGGAAATAATAAAATAGGTGAACTAATTTGATTCAACAGCACCCATTTTTATAATACATTCAACTTCTAAGAAGGAGTGTGGCTTCTCACTACACAGCCTGACTGCCTTTAGCAAATATGCACATGTCCAAGTGTGTTAAGTGCATCTGAGAACGGGTCTTTGAGTGATAGCCTTGACAGGGAATTCCAGCCTTCTCCCTCCCAACATGCTCACCATTCTTCAGGATCACATCTTCACTCTGCCTCGAGGGGCTCAACGCCTGGGGGCTCTTGACGCTGCTCAGGGCCCTGGAGAAGTGCTCATCCACTACGCTGCCGATGTCCCCTTGGAAATAGGTGAAAAGGACACACCGGGAATTCCATTCCGTCTTTATAGGCCTCTGCCTACCCCGAGGCAGTGGGATGGCAGTCTTCTTCATTTCTTCCATTGTGGGAGAGTGACACAGGTGATAGCTGCGGACCAAATGCAAAACGTCACTGGCACTATTTTACCAAGTGGCTTGGCTGTAGTTTGGACAAGTGGCATCCTTGGGGGTAAGCAATTTTCTCCTACCAAGCACAGGTTCTCACTGGGGTCCCAGGGAGCCACCAAGCTCCTGAAGGTCTACAACAATGCTGTTGAGGACCTTTGTCTAATCAGTGTTCAGAGAACAACATGACAAAGCTCTGCAAAGTGCTGAGAGGGGCCTTCTCCTACAAATGAGAATTATCAGGCAACATGACTAGAAAAACATCAGGAAATGGGGAGGTAGGAGGTCACTGAGGCCAAATAGTAGAGTAACTTTCCTTCTGGGGAGGTGCCTTCCTCCCAAAAGAATAAGCCAAGGTCAGCCCAGAACTACCTATAGGCACAGGGTCCCCTGGCGAGCTAGACTAAGCAATCCAGCAGGTGCTTGCCAACTTCAGTTTGCACAGTAAGCATCACTTTCCATCTTGACTATTTCCATGCAAGAGAGTAAAACACATCAAATTCTCCCACTCTTTCTGCTGCCCTACTCTATGAAAGACCGTGTCCTGCACCTACCCCCAACCCACCTTAGAAACTAGCAATTACAAACACTGCCAGCTCTATGATCTCCAGACAGATATATTCTGAACAAAATACAGATATCCAAAAAACAGTTTTACACTAATATATTATGGCAATATTGGAGGAAAGCTCCCGAAAGGTCATAAGATTGCAAGCTCTGTTTGCTACCATAGCTCCTGTATTTAGAACAGTGCCTGGAATAAAGTATTAATAGATGCCCAAGAGCTGTTTGCTGAATTGCCTTAGACCTGTGTCCCAGCAGTGGCATCATCATATTCTACCTTGTGAGTTCCTGGGAAGCAGAGGCTGTCCATTTGCATCTAGGACAGGACCTGGCACATGAGATATGCTGTGGCCCTCCTTTACTAGGGAAGTAGTCTGTCTGGATGTTTCCTTACCTTTCCTTACCTTCCTTACCCAATCTGATTCGCCAGGTGCTCTGGCTAAAGATGTATCTAATCTATTCATTCTTGTCAATATAATGAAAATGCCAGAGTTTAACAGACTGTCTCCCTCTCTGGTTTATGAGATCCTTGAGAATGGAGAGCATTTCTTATTCATTTCTTCATCTCGAGCATCTAGCACAAAGTAGGTGTTCAGTAACCAATGGCTGAATAACTGAATGCCATTTCATGCAGAGAAAATGCAATGTCAAAAAATCATACCAAATTAGGGGTCAGAAGGCCTGGGGTTTTCCTTGGCTGTGTAACTTTGGGGGAACCACATAGCTTCTCTGGGCTTCATGCTACTCTTGGGTAAAAGGAAGGAGTTGGAGTATGTGAATTATTTTACGGTTCTATTGGAAGTGTCAACAGGTAATGATAGGGACATTAGAAAGGAATCTGGCAATACGCAAGGGACCCTTTTAAAAAAATGTTCTTCTTTTAGTATCATTCTAGCTTCAGTTACAACTGGATTGTGATATCTAGAGAAGCCTTTGATTGAGCGCCATTATTCTGTTTCTCCTGGTTGGCAGTCATGCTAAGCATAATCAGGAACTACCTCAAAAATGAATCCATTGCACCCTTATTTCAAAAAACATGTGAACAACCACTTTGAAAAACTGGTAGTTTCTAATAAAGTTAAACATATTCTTACCATATGATCCAGCAAATCTCACGTCTAGGTACATGCAGCCAAGAGAAACAAAAACCATGTCCACACAAAGACTTGTACATGAATGTTCATAGTAGCTTTCTTCATAACAGCCAAAATATGGAAACTACCCAAATGTCTATCACCAGGAAAAGAAATAAACTTGCTGTGACATATTTATACAATGGAATGTTACTCAGCAATAATAATAAAAAAAAACCTACCAATTCACACAATAGCATGGATGAATCTCAAAAACATTGTGTTGACTGAAAGAAGCCAGACACCAAAGACCACATATTGTATGATTCCACCTACATGGAACAAGCATAAATAATCTGTCAGAACAGATAGAAGTCAGAACAGTGGTTGCCTATGGGGTAGAGACTGACCAGGAAAGAGCATGAGGGAGCCCTCCGGGGTGTGGAAATGTTCTACATCTTGATGAAGGTGATGGTTACTACATGAATGTATACATTTGTTAAAACTCATCAAATTTTACACTTAAGATTTGTGCATTTCAGTGTAGGTAAATTATTTCTCAATTTTTAAAAAAACACATGCTATCTTTAGATACTTGGAGTGGTAGAAACAAAGCAAAGGTGTTATGAACTATAAAGTAATGATAAGTGTGGAGGCAGCTCTTTTTTAAAAGTCACAGTTTACAGAATACCTACTCTGTGCCAGAAACTACACATATATCTTTTCCAATCTTTTTTTTTTTTTTTTTTGAGACAGGGTCTTGCTCTGTCACTCAGCTTAGAGTGCTGTGGCATGATCATAGCTCACTGTAACCTTGAACTCCCTCCTCAGTACCCCAGATGCTGGGATTACAGGTGTGAGCCACTGTACCCGGCTACTTCTCCAATCTTTACAACCCTCAAAGTAGGCATTAATTATCCCCTTTTTACAGATGAGCTATTTGAAGCTTAGAGAGGGTAAAATAAACTCCCCAGGCTACGCAGTTAGGTAGTGGCAGGGCTGCGATTTGAACCCAGGTCTTTCTCCTTCCCCCGCCATCACTTACGTCTACCTGGTGAGTCTAATAGTCCCTATCCCTCTCTGGGCCTCAGTCTCCCCATCTATCAAATGTGGTGGCAGGCTTAGTCTCTAATCCCTAGGGGGCCTCAAGCCAGGACCCCACACCAGCTAGCTGGTCTCCATCAGGGAATGCAGGCAGAAACTCAGTCTACCCCCTCAGGACTTCCCTGCTTGCTAATGCAAAGGCCAGTGAGCACCTTTGGAGGACTCGCCCTCTTACTCTCAGAACTACCAGAGGCCACTGCTGTAGGCTCAGGCTTGACACAACTTGCAATCTCTCTTTGGTAACTCCCCCTGAAGCCACAAGGGAAGGAGCTGGCAGGATCCAGGGCCCTGACACATGTTCCTAATCGCCTTGGGTAGAGTTCATAAAGACCACAGACCAACCGGCCACAGCCAGGAAAGGTTAGAGATGGAGAAAGTTGGAGGCTATGTTTCAGCCGCTTCACCTTGGAGGGCTCAGACCTTGAGCAGCTGGGGATCCTGAATCCTCCAAAAGTACTGTCTCTACCCCTTTGTCCTCCCTGAACACACGAACACACACTCAAAAGGAAAGCTGCGGGTTACTTCTCTTGATGCAGCTCACAAGCAACTACCTAGGCTGTACTCAGACTGGAGTGGAGATGAACTGTATTTGAAGGACATTAAAATTCTGAGAATTGTCATTGGCTTAATCCTATGAAGAACTGTGTCTCCCTGCACTTCTGGAAAAACTTAAGCAGCTTCGTTCACAAATGAGCCATCCATAAGGGGTCTCTTTATTCACGAACGAATTGGTGGGGTGGGTCTGGCTTAGGAGAAAGAGATGCTATGAAGCTGGGCCTAAGGGGATGTCAGTCAGGCTGAAGAAAGGGTCAGAGTGTCCTGGAGAAGATGTTTCTGTACCAATGCCTGGCTGGTAGCAAAAGCCTCTTGTAGACAAAACCTCAAGGTTAAGCTTTGCCAGCTGTGCAGTCAGAATGGTATAATTACAAAACTACATGCAGCTTGCAACCTCCCCAGCTCGCAACCTCCCCAGCTCGCAATATATAGAGACATCACGTGCTCCAAGTGGACCTCAAAATATTGCCCAAACTTCTGCAAAAAATAACCTTGAACACAGAATCCAAAACCTGCAGTTTGTCCTGAACTCTACCATAGCCTGCCTGTGTGGACACGCTCACCACACTTCTGCCAAATGGTACCTAGCACTCTGGGGCTGCAGTGGGAAGTTAGAGGGGTTGGTTGTCACAACAATCACTCGGAACAAAAGCTCCAAAGGGATGAGATTGTATCTCATTGAGCGAAGCATGTGATACCCCCCATTTCTTCTCAGTTAAATTTCCATCTTTCTTCCCCCCAAAAGTCCCCAGCTTCTCTTACCTTAATTCCAGAACATCACCTGAGACAGAGCAAGATTCTATGGCTTGGAAAATGTGCGTTTTGCTGGCCAGAGCTGCCTGGCCCACTTCGGAGCAGCTCGTTGCTTGCAGAAGCAGGAGCTGGAAATTTGTACCCCCCCTTGCTACTTTCTACCCCTCTAGCTGGGGCTATACAAGGCGTTTCCTGCTAGCTATCTATCAAGAATGCAGAAAATGCACTCCAACGAGTCAACCTGGTTGGGCACCTGCAGGAATGAGGAAAGTGGTAGCTCTTTTTTATTTCTTTCTTTTTGCATTAAAAAAATACTTTGTGAGATTGTCTCTTGGACTAGGAGGCCAATTATTTGCCTGAAACCATACACAGGGTCAATAACATCTAAAACATCAGTTACGGGGTTTAGATCAAACTGATGTCATACTTGATCTCAGGAACTGAGAGTTAGTTTGGGTATGTCTAGTTTCTCTCTCTCCCCTTGGGAAGAAAAGGGAAGCCCAGATCCCCAGGATTCTGGACTAGTCACAGCCTTCTGTGGGCTGCAGGGGGAGGGAGGACTTCTCTGAACCTGCCTTAGACAAAGCAGTTCAGGGACTCCAGCAGGAGGTTTGGAGCAGGGGGTCCTAATCCTCATTTTTAAAAACTCTCAATATTACCTCAGTAAGTGGCGCTATCATTCAGGTCCCAAACCCTAGAGTCATTCTTTCTTCCTCTTTTTCTCTATTTCAACAACTTTAGTTCAACAAATATTTATTGAACATCTGCTATGTGCCAGGCACTATTGTGGAAGTTGTGCTCTATAGTGAACAAAACAGACCAAATCCCTGCCTTCATGGGATAAATACATACACACATTATATGTTTGTGTATGCACATGCATAGGTATATTATATGTATAATGTCAGATGGTGATAAGCACATGAAGATAAATTAAACAGGGAAGGGGAAGAGGGAGTTCTGGGGTTAGGTGCTAATTTATAGAGGGTGGCCAAGAAAGGATTCTCTGATAAGGACATTTGAGCAAAACCCTGAGTGAGAAAGCCACATGGATACCTGATTTCCTGATACTTGAGGGAACATCTCATGCAAAAGATGAGATCATATTTAGTTTGTTCACAGAACACAGGAGGCTGGTGTGGCTGGAGAGGAGAGAGTGAGGGGAGAGGGTGATGGGGGCCAGATCACATAGGACCTCATCTGTCATGCTTAGGCTTTTTGGCTTTTCCTCTTAAGTGGGAAGGAGACCCACAAATCCGGAAAGCTCTGCTTTCCACACACTTTCCAATCTGTCCTTTCTCACCACCTCCCCAATGTTCACCCTCACCCAAGCCCCCATCATTTCTCCCCAGGACCACCTCCACAGCCTCCTGCCCAACTCCTCAGTTCCACACTTGCCCTGTCTAATCTGTTCACCCCAAGACAGACACATGATCATCTTAGAACATTCATAGAATGCACTCACTCCTTGTTTAAAAGCTCCCAATGAAAACAGTTGACCTCATGGAGGTAGAGAGTAAAATAATAGATACCAGAGGCTGGGAAGTGTGTGTGTGTGTGTGCGTGTGTGTGTGTGTGTGTGTGTGTGTGTGTGTGTGTGTGAGGGGGGTGAAGAGAGTTTGTTTAATGGGTATAAACATACAATTAGATGTAATAAATTCTAATGTTCCATAGCAAAGTAGGGTGACTATAGTTAGCAACGATGTATTGAATTTCAAAGTAGCTAGAAGAGGGTACCTGGAGTGTTCCTAACACCTACAAATGATAAATACTCAACTTGATCATTACACAGTCTGCTCATGCAACAAATGCTCACGTGTACTCCATAAATATTTAAAATATTATGTATCAATTAAAAATGGCTTCTCTTCCTGCAGCATGGCCTGCCAGGTCCTCCCCGACTGGCCCCTGCCTCCATTTCTTACCTTATCTCTTACCACTCTCCCCTTCACGCCACTCCCCTTTGCCAACTTCCTGGCTGCTCTTTGAACAGGTTAAACACCTTCTAGTCTTTCCCTGGCCTATTTCCTCTCTCCACAATGCCCATTGCCCAGGAGTCCTCATGACTTGCTCCCTTACTGTGTTCAAACCTCTGCTCAGTCACTTCGTCCTTCTCTAACCATCCTACCCAAAGTAGTAGCCTTTGGGAATCTCTGTCCTATCACTCTACTTTGTGTTTCTTCATAGCACTTTTCAGCTCTCGATATCATATTGCATATTTATTTGTTTACAGTTTGTCACCCCTTCTAAAATAACGCCTGGCATATAGTGGGGACTTAGTAAATATTTGTGGAATGAATGTATGAGAAGTGTGTGTGTGTTGGGGGGAATTATTCAAGTATTCACACAAGTAAATGTACAACTGCAACAGTGATGACTCAATGCCTGGCACTAGGAGAGCCTGTGATCAGGACCCTTGACTTAATCAGGGAAGGCAGGGTAACTTCCCTGTGGAAATAGTGCTTGAGGTCAGGGAGGGAGGAGTGTTCCCAGCTCCCAGAGGCAGAAGGGGCCTTGGCAAATCTGAGTGACAGGAGCAGAGGAAGCAGTGTGGTTGGAGTGGAGGCAGAGGGAGGGAGCCGGTGCAAGGAGATCTGGGAAGGTAGGCAGAGGGCAAAGTTGGCAGGGCTTTGCAGGCCATATTGTGGAATTTTATCTTTGTCCTAAGAATAAGAAGAAGCTATTACAGGAGTTTACGGAACTGTGTTGAGGAGTGTGGGGAAGGAGAGGGAAAGGGAAATAACATAAACAGATGTGCATTTTGTAAACATCAGTTTGGCTACAGTGGAGAGAAAGGATTGAGGGAGTAAGTAGATGTGAATAGACCAGTTAGAGAGCTGTTCTCATAGTCTAGGGAAGTGATGATGGTATTAATAGCTGCATATGGGGAGTGGGGGACAGGAGCTGGAAGTAGAGAGAAGTGGATAGATTGAAGAGGTATTTAGAAAATAAAATTGACAGATTTGGTACAGAATTGGATATAAGGAAGAAGGGATATCAATTCTTAGGTTTGGGGGTCGCATAAATTGATGAGTGTGATTTGATTGAGATATGAAACATTGGAAGAATGTCATGTTTAGGAGAGGAAATAAAGACTTCTACTTTCAACATGTTGATTTTGAGGAGTCTTAGAGTCATCTAAGAAGATATGACAGCAGTTGGTTAGTCGGGAGAGAGGTCTGAGTGAGAGATATAAATTTGGGGGCCAATGGTATATAGATGGCTATTGAAGCCTTGGGCTCTAACTCACCCATGGAGGGTAGAGAGTGAGACATAAAGAGGGACTAAGACCAGACTTTGTGTCACTCCAACATTTGCCAGCCAGGCAGAAGTGATGAGCCAGCAAACATAACTGAGAAGGAATGGGCAAGGAGGTAGGAGGAAAAGCAGAAGGATGCTAGTATCCTAAAGCCCAAAGAAGGATGGATTTAAAGGAGGGTGCTGTATCAGATTATTTGTAAGGTTTCTTACAGCTATTTTAGTCTAAGTAAATCAAGAGAAGGTAAAGTCCAAAATGGTAGAAGACTATTAACTTAGAATGTTCATTTTAGGTTTTCAAATGCAAGTGTTCACTTCCAGTTCAAGGTAATGAACTGAACCAATGTATTTAACCTCATCTTCCTTCCAAAATCCCACTAAAATGTTAAAATAAATATAAAAGTAAGAAGGAAAAAATCCAGAGCAATGCTAGAAAGCTCCGAAAAGTATCACCAGCAGACCAGAAAGCTACAGTGGGCCAGTTACTTCACTAAACTGTTTACATGTATTAAAGTATTTAAATAATTCTAACGGGCAAGTGCTATTATTATCTAATTTTTAAAAATTGAGTAAATAGAGCTACAGAGAGATGATGTCACTTATCCAATCCAGGCAGTCTGGCTCTAGGGTCTGCATGCTAAGCCACTATGTTATGTGACCTCCCAGAAACAGTAGGAGATTTCTGGAAATTATAATGTGGAACCCACACCCTGCTAACACAGTAATAGGAGAAAGATATTGGAGAAATGATCATGAATCTTCCAAATTGAGCCCCAGAAAAAGCTCAGAGTTAGGAGGGGCTAGGAGCTAGAGAGTCATGGAGCAGAAAGGAGAGAAGTGAGTTGAAGGTCTGCCAAAGCTACTGGGCCACTCTCCAACTCTGCGCACAGTGTCTTGCTGTAGTGTTCACCCCTGGCTATAGCCAGTGAGAATAGTTTTCTAAATAAAGCTCTTCTTGTGCACAGAGAGGGAACCTAGCATGGACTTTGTGGTTGGAGAGACAAGTGGGAGTGCCCAGGTAATTTGGGGGCCATGATAAGGATGTATAGAGAAAAGCCATCTTGGCCCAGCAGTTAAATCCTCTAAAGCACTATACATCCAAATGACACTTTGCCAACCTCTGTACTACTAGCTTCTAAGAATTCAACCAGTTCCCTATCCACCTTTCATAAACAGGAACCCTCCTGTTGGCACACCCCCAACCATTCACCTGCACAGTTTTGTCACATTCAGAGAGGAGGCCTGCCAGGTAAATAGTGATCTCCACAACTGCTGAGGTCCCCAGACCAGTTACCAAAGTGTAGCAGTCTAGACCTTCATATGAATGGCCAAACACCAGACATTTAAGGAAAACCAACAGCATGATACAGAAACACTAAGATGACAAGGCCAAACAATTGACTCCTGAGGGAAAAGTCAATGTGGAAAACACAAGCCAATATGTTTTAAAAATTCTAATTAGTATCTTGAGAGATGTCCAAGAGAATATTGCATGCACAGGACAAAAGTAGTCTGCCATGAAAAAGAAAGTTCTTATTGAAATTGAAAACATAAACACCGCAATAAAACAACTCAGTAAAATGGCAATGGAAATAATTTGAAAACTGTCTTAGTTTGGAAGCCCAAGTCATGGAAGATTAGTGGAACAGACTATAGAGTATAAATATACATGGAAATTTCATATTTTTAGAGGTTTCAAATCCGTGAGGAATAGATAGATTAATCAATTGATGATATTGAGACAATTGGCTATTCATGGGGAAAAGAATCAAGTTTAAGGCCTTTCTTAAACCTCAGTTATCCTCTTTCTCTCCTGCCTCAATGTCTCCATCTCTATTGGACCATTCTCATCCTCATTGATATGTGCTGATGTATCTCCCATCTCTCACACCCTCCTGTACCTCCATTTCCATTTCTCTGATCCCCTGCAGCAAAACTTGTTGTCCATGGTTGGTCACTATCTCTACTTCCCATTCACTCCTAAGCCTGCTTCATTGGAGCTTCCATTTTCATCACCACAATGTGTCTGCTCTTGTCAAGGTCACCAATTATCTCAATGTTACTAAATCCAATGCTACCTCTCTGTCCTCATTCTACTTAACTCTTACAGGCACTCAGCAGAGTTGATCACTCCTTTTCATTCTTTGAACATTCTCTTCTTGACTTCACGGTACCAACCCTCTCCTGATTTGCTCTGATTTCACAAGCTCTTTCTTCTCAGTCTCCTTAGCTCAACTTCTAAATCTGGGATTGCCTCAGGGATTGATTGGTTCTGAGATCCCTCCTCTGATTCTGAAATCTCTCCTTTGATGATCCCAGCCCAGAGTTTTAAATATCTTCTCTGTAACTATAACTCACAAATTTATATCTTCAGCCTAGACCTCTTCTCCTTAATATGTATCTCAAACTTAATATGTCTAAACTGAGGTCTTAACTCTCCCACCCCAATTTGTTTCTCATACTTTATGCAAAGAGAAATACCATAAGGTTAATGATATAAACATAACAATTAAACTATTAAACGACTAAAAGAACATATAGAAATGTATATATGGGAAATACATTACAATAAATATAATATTGAAGTGGGGAAGTTCTTTCTAACCCTGACATGAAGCTCAGGAGTCAGAAAGAAGAAGATTTACCAATCGACTGTGTGCCTAAAACCAACATAAAGTCACAAGACAAAGGGCAGACTCAAATTACTTGCAGTACCTCTCCATATGGCTACTAAGCATAATATAAAAAAAAACTTCTACGAATCATTATGAAAAGGCAAACAAGCCAATAGACAACTTGGCAAAGGACACGAATAACCAAATTGAAGAGGAAGAAATGCAGAGTCAACAAACATTTGAAACAATGCTTAACTTTACTAGTTATTAGGGAAGTACAAATTAAAATGAGATACCATTTTCAAATATCAGATTGGCAACAGTTGGAAAGATCAATGATGCCTGCTATTAACAAAAATGTGAGAACAAAACACTCTCATACACTTGTGAGTGCAAATTAGACACCTGATCTTAGCCAAAAGGCTGAGAAGTGATGTGAGTGTAAATTAGTTCAACATTTTTGGAGGGCAATTCAGTAGAATCTATCAAAATTTAAAATACACATGATTTATGATGTAGCAAACCCATTTTACAAAATCTATTTTAAAGAAATTTTAGTAAAACCTGAGACATGTATTGCGCGTGTGTGTGTGTGTGTGTGTGTGTGTGTGTGTGTTTCCTTTTGGGGGGATAGGGGAGGGTTGGGGAGCTTACTATTTTAAATCACATAGCCACACTT
>NW_012150596.1:854199-859878 GCF_000956105.1 Propithecus coquereli | reverse complement strand
AAAAGATACCTTAAAAGAAACTTGCATTTAACAAAAACACATTTCTGATTTATAACAAGATAACTATAAGCCAATCATGAAATTTCAGCATAAACACTGTTCATCTGTGCGAACCTCCAGAAAGACTAGATAACACTGTTGGTCTTTGTTTAATTTAAAAATCAAACTACACAAACAAAAGAATCTCAGTCTATAGAAAGGTACAGTAAAGCTGCCTCTTCATGGATGGGTAGAGCCTGAAGCTAGTAAATAAACAAAAGTTTCCTGGGTGGGGGGCTGGCTGTGGATTTATTCTGAATTGTTTATTAATAACCTATTATATTTTATGATAGAAAATGAAACACACCTGTGTCTTTCTTTCTTTCCTCCTTTATAAATGAATTGGGATTCACAGAATCTAAATTCACAGTACAGAAATAGCCAAGTGTCATTAAAATCTTTTTCCATCATATTTGTTTGGTAAAACTAACACATCCCTTATGACTGCGTTTATCTAAGATCAGTATTTCCTTAGAATGGTTGGTAGCACAGGAGACGTGTTCATTACAGTTTTACTAATAATCAACGTCTATCACCACATGATCAATTTAGCTTAAGCTGCCATCAACGCAAACAAATAAGAGCCCTTCCTTTCCTCCCATTGTTGGTTGCATCGCTTACGCATGTCTGCAGCTCACATGCCTTTCCTATAAAGCTTTTCCTGACTACCCCCACCAGGAAGGGATCAGTCTCTTTTTTGTGCCAGTGCTCTCAAAGTGTGGTCTCTGGCCCAGCACATCAGTAGCACCTGGGAGCTTGTGAGAAATACCAAATCTCAGGCTCCACCCCAGACCTGGTAAATCACAATCTCCCAGGCGGCCCAGAGTTTGAACTAGCCCTTCAGGTTTTGCATGCTAAAGATTAAGAGGCACTGACCTTAAGGCACTTTACTTGACCAGAGCCTCATCAATCCCTGGGTACAAGTGAGGTCACATTCATATCGGTCCCCAAATGACACTAGATCCCTCAATCACCTACATTTGCAAGACTCTGAAATCTGTTCAAGGTGTATTCTCCTTCCTCAAAGTGTTTCTTGGAGTCCCCAGGGTGTGTTCACATATGCTCCTGAATCAATGAGGGCTGCTGCTCACCTCTGCTGTTCCTGGTCTCCACTGCTGCTCAACAGGTGACTCAAGCAGATAGTTCTGCATGAATCCACTTAAAAGCTAGTCCAGTCTCCCAAATGAACAAAAGTATGAAATGTGTGATGGCTTTATGGAGCGAGATGCAGAAACCACTGGACACAATACAAGGCTAAACATGACGTTAGCCGCCCTGCAAGTTGCATTGATCAATTGAATTGCCCAGCCAAAAGCAACTTGATTGCATCTCTCCAATGGAAATAGCCTACTCCAGGGCTTCAACTCTACAACCATCCTCTCCTTATTTGCACATCCATTTCTCTCTTCTGCAGTATCACATCATTATACATCCTGATTTAACAATACCCATTTCTTTAAAAAAAACAAAAACAAAAACCTTCCATTACCCTCATATTGTCTTCCAGAATCTGCCCTATTCTCTATCCTCCTTCACAATAAAATTCCTAAAAATACTTGCCTGTAGTTGCTGCCTCCACATTGTTGGTGCCCATTCTCTTCTCAACACCCTCCATTTGAGTTTAATGCCCAGCTCTCTGCTGAAATGGCTTTTAACCAAGATCATCAACAACCTCCAACTTGACAAATGCAATGGCCACCTTCTGTCCTCATCTTCACCTTCTAGCAGCATTTGGCACAGTTGACTGTTCCTTCCTTCTTGAAATATTTTCTTCTCTAGCCTTCCACCCACACTCTCCTCTTTTTCCTCCTGTATCACTGACTATTCCTTCCCTTTTTCTGGCCCTGTCTCCCCTGCCTCACCTTCAAATTCTCAAGTGCCTGAGGGATTGGTCTGGTCCTCTCCACTCTCACCTGAGGACAGCTCATCCAATACCCTGCTTTAAATATCATCCATATGATATTGATGTCACCAAGTTTATATCTCCAGCTCTGACTTCATCCCTGAGCTTTAGATTCACATGTCTAATTGCCTATTTTACATCTCTTCTTGGGTGTCATGTAGACGTCTCAAAATTAACCTGGCCAAGATGGAAGCCTTCAGCTGCTCCACTCCTCAAACCTCTTCCTTCCCCTGTCTTCCCTACTACAGTTAATAGCACCACCAGTCGGTCACTCAGCTGCTCAGTACAAAATCCTAGAAAGCCATTCTTCATCTCTTTCCCTTAATCTTTCCCCTTTCATCTCTCTCCCTAATCCCTTTGTCCAATCCATTGGCAAATGCTATCACCCTTACCTCCAAAATATATCCAGAATGAATCCAGTCCATTACACTCCAAATAAATCCATCCTCTTTCCATGGCTCTCAGGCCCCTCTCCTTTGTGGTCTGGCCCCCATGACCTCTCTAACCTCATCTTCAACCACTCTCTCCAGCGCTCACTGTGCTCCAGCCACACTGACATTTTTTGGATCTTGGACACGCCGAGCTTCTTCCTGTCTCAGGGTCTTTTCATTTGCTCTTTCCTCTGTCTGGAATCATCTTCCCCCAGCTCTTCACTTGGTAGGTTCTTTCTCATCATTTGAGTATTGGCTTATATGTCACCTTCTCAGCAGACTTCATCTTTATCACCCTAGTAAGGAAACTTCTCCTCCCACCAATTTGTCTCTAGAGCATCACCCTGATTTGATTTGTTCCTAGCATTTACCATCTGAATTTTATCTTTTAAAAATACATATTTATGGTCTATCTTTTCTCAGTTTCCCCTTGTTAATTCTTTTATTCCCAGACCTAGACCAATGCCTGGCCCGTAGTCTGTATTCATTGAATGAATGAACGGTCTAACTAACACTTCTGAAAATTTTATATGCAAACTCCCAATTGCATGGGACTCAGATATAAAAAGGCAAAAATGCTAAGATTTGCAGGCCTGTTCTTATATTCCACAGATATGCTTGCACACTCCCACTCATTCATTGGAAGTGGTTTGTTGGCTTTACCATTATCCCCGTCATCATTTTTGGTGACTTCAGTATCAAAGTGGAACTGGGAATGAAGCCCGGTACCTTGTTGTGGAGACTAATTTTTTAACAGAAATATTGGTAAATATATAAATGAAATACAGTTTTATTGCCAATTGGCCCAAATCCCCACTCTCCTGCAGAAATGCTGGCATCTGCATTTGAATCAGGTCCTGATTTCTTCATTTTAATCAGGGATAGAGATAGTTTTCTAATGGTTAGAGATAATATATATCATGAGGTTGAAAGGGATCCAAACAAATTTGTAAAGACACACAATTTTGGTAAAATTTCTGGTTGTCTGCAGAGCAGGTAGAGAGAATAAAATGACAGGGAAGAAGATTATAGGGAAGTCGGAGAATCAAATCATTTTAGAAATCAAACCAAGAAGTTTTCCCAAGGAAATTTCTCATAGTTCATTTAAGAAAGACTTTTTATATCTAGTAAGATTTCTAGAAATGAGGATTCTGTAAGCTCCTCACTGAGGTCCTAGTGATTACCTGTCAGGAAGCTTAATATATCTCACCAAGGCCTTTTGCTATAATTCAAATCCAATTCCCTATGAAGAGGAAGAAAAAGAATAAAATGAAATAATTTAATTTTTTGTTTCCAGATACTGATTAACTACCAGTGAGCCTTGCGTTTTCTAAATCTTATCTCACTGGTTTTATTAATATGTTACACATAACCGTTACTGTTCCTCTTCCCTTGACCTACTCAAAGTTCTTCATATTCTCCTAAAAACGTGTACCTACTAACAGAATACAACCCTGAAAAAAGGTTGGCTGTTGATTATGTGCCAGCCACTGTTCTAGGCACTGAAGATCGAGCAGAGACCAGGACAAAGCCCTGGCTATTAGAGCTTGCATCCTGCTAGGGTGGTGGGAGGAGTGAATAAACAAGATGATCTGAGAGTGTAATAACTACTCTGAAGAAGGTTCAACAGTAATAGCATCGAGGAAGATTTGGGTGGGGAGGAAGCGTAGGTTAGCATAGATAGGATGGTCGGGATTTCTAAGTAGATTTTACTTAAATAGTTGGAAGGATGAGAAAGATCCAGCTTGGCTGGAGAAGGGGCATCCCGGGTGGAAGCATTTGCAAAGGTTGTGAGGTAGGCATGAGAAACTGAAGTAATGCCTGTGTGAGTGAAGAGTGGTGGACTAGGGAGAGTTCTGAGATAAGTCTGGAGAGACAGGCAGAGGCAAGATCATTCAGGGCCTGGTGAGCAGGCCATGGGAAGGAGTTTGGATTTTAAGTACTATTGGGGCATTTTAATAGAAAGCCATCAGGGCATTTGGGGGCAGTGATTTTTTTAAATCGCCCTAGCTGTTGCATAACAAATTACTTGGAAGAGGACAAGAGTGCAAGTGGGGAGTCCAGCTTGGAGGCTTTTTCAGGTCTGTGGGTGAGAGATGATGGTGGTTTGTATTAGCGTGGTGGGAGTGGAAATAGGGAGAAGTATTCAGATTCTGGATATATTTGGAGTTAGAGCCAACAGGGCTTGGATGTGGGGGATGAAGGAGAGAGAGAAATCAATGATGATTTCTATATTTTTGGTTTGATCAGTTGGGCTGCTGAGGTGGAAAGACAAGGGGAAGAAGAGGATCAATTTACTTTGATATTGAAATCACCAAGAATGATGAGGAGGTAGTAGTGAAGTCAATGACCCTCTTCAAATGAATGAGTGGGAGTGTGCAAGTGTATTCATTGGATAAAATAATTCATTTAACAAATATTTATTAAGCCCCTACTATGTGCCAGGCACTGTTCTAGGCTCTAGAAGCAGTACTGCTGAATCACTGCCTCGGTTTGTTTTTCCTTGGGTTCCTTGTCTCAATCTAAACATTACAACTGCCATTTGAGGAGGGTCCATGCCTAATGCCACCTTTCTTCCTCACTGCCCCACTTCATCTAGCATATTATTGGGCACATACTAGTCCAATACATACTTGGTAATTGACCGAATCAATTATATTAAATAGATGCTATAGTGAGTGTAAATACACTAAATCAATAGCCTAACACTACTAGTATTTCAATATAATAATCAATATATTCCCAGTAAAAGGTGATATCAAAAGCACTAAAGTGCTATACAAATTTTTATTAACCTTATCTATAATTTCTTAAGAATTGCCTAAAAACCAAAGCTTATGCTGTTTATTTAAAAGATAGTATAAACATACCTTAACAAAAAAGGTCAAGATAATTACAATTTCAAGCTTTAACGTTAGACATATAGTTAAGTCTAGAAATTTTTACATTAAGATATTGCAGGTTTATCATTATGTTTAAATCTCAGTTCTATGATAAACAAGGAAAATGGCAAATCGAAGATGTCTTATTTTCAGAGCTTGACTCTTCTAATATTATCACTACTGTTTCAGCAGAAACATTAAGAAGTGGTGCACAAGTAGAAGTACCATTTGATCCAGCAATCCCATTAACTGGGCATCTACCCAAAAGAACAAATGGTACACTATAAGAAAGACACCTGAACCCGAATGTTTATAGCAGCACAATTCACAACTGCAAAGATGTGGAAACAACCCAAGTGTCCATCAATACATGAGTGGATTAATAAAATGTGGTATATGTATACCATGGAGTACTATTCAGCTT
>NW_012150596.1:804164-853834 GCF_000956105.1 Propithecus coquereli | reverse complement strand
AAAAAAAAAGAAGAAAAAAAAGAGAAAGAAGTGGTGCAAAAAGTAGAACACTGGCAGCGAAAAAGCCACCTTTGTGCTCCACTGCTGGACTCACTTTTTTTAATCTAGCCTGGGATGACCAACGCATCTTAATAGCACAGGCTTTAAGTTTCACGGATTATATATAAACACAAGCCAACCTGTTTATGCTATTTGAGTGTAATGCATTTGGCATACCATAACAGCAGGATCTTCTTGGTTTCACGCAGAAAATAAAACTTACCTGTAGGATTCTAAAAGTCAACTTTATACTATGAAATCTTTTTCTCAAACAATCACTCCCTGTGGTAACTGGTGTCCAAGCCATCTTGAGACTGTCCACCTATCTGCAATATCAATTTGTGATTTTAGAAAGGCATAATTTTAACATTTTTTCTTCTATCAGGGAAGTAGTTTACTTTAGAAGATATAATCAAAGCCCATTATGTAAATGAGGTATGGTAAGAGGCAAAAATCACTTGAGCAAACATTTTAAATGGATTGAAGTGACTGTCCAAAAAAAGCCATGCAGCTTGTATCTGAAACTCAGTAAGAAAAAAATCAACCCATAAAAATATTGACAAATGTTCACAAATGGCAAATTTATAAGCCTGCTGTTCTCTAAGCCATGGCTTTGTTCAAACTAATTAAGAGCACTTCTCTGCATTACATGGAAATGTTTAGTTTGCTTTTTAAAAATAAGATTTATATTATTGAGAAAGGCATAATCAAAATATTACCTAATCCCTACCTTCCCCCCAAGCCTCAGAAATGACCAAATATTTTATATCAGGAAAATAGATTGTACTCTGAAAAGAGGTATTGGCTTCCAAATGGACTGGATTTGGCTCCTCAGGGCTTCCAGAGTCCAGAGTTATTATTACTTGAGAAGGAAGGTAAGGAAAACAGAGACTTGGAATAAATTACTGCAATTTTGCCCTTAGCAGGTTTCTTTTGTAGACTGCAGTAATGATTTCAATATTTCATTATTGTCAAGGCTGGTAGTATCTTTTATCTTCTAACAAGAAGTTTGTTCTTGTACAAGGTACTTGGGGACTCAAGAAAGCAGGGGATTCAAGCCATTCGAAGGCATGCCTGAAGCCACTTCTGGTTCATACATTTAGGATTGAATGCATTATTTCTGTAAATTATAGTATCTTAATGAGCATGAAACTTAGAAACCCTCAGGTAATTGTTGAACATTACTGTGCTCAAAATCCATCCCCTATATTTTTTCTTTTGATAATAGGATATATGCTTGCCTCACATTAAATTGCTTTCAGGACCAATAAAACCTATTAGTAAACAGGTGGCTGTGTGTGTGCTTCACGACTGTTAATTTCTGTTATTTACATCACCACATAAATTATTTACCATTTCACAGCTGTTTTTGACTTTCACTTCCAGTGTGTTTATATGAAAAGAACCTGAGTATATATGATATCAACCAACTTAAACAGCAGGAGAAAAGAGGTCATAATATGGGGACAGCATCCCATAACTGAAACTCGTAACACACGTACACACACACATACACACACACACACGTGTTCACACAGGAGATGGTAACCTAAACAGGATTGGCAATGCTTTGTTATTTTAGACAATGCAGCCTCAAAAATAGTGACAGTTTACTACATTCCTAACATATTTCCCATCTCAAAATGATGGTAAGGAGTCTTTACTAAACAATGGTTAATATCTAAAACAGAGTAGATGTGTATCATCTTCTTTTGATAGATTCTGGAGTCCCCAAATTTTAACATAAAGAATAAAATGACCCCCTCCTCCTAATGGTCTCAGAGCTAATTTTTGTTGTAGAGTATACACATCCAACCACTGTGTATGGAAGGTAAAGCCTTCTCTTCATTTAGAAAACCAATTTTCCAATAAATTCATGTGTAAATGCTTCTGGCTTTATCTTTAAAGGGAACAGTATTTTGGTTTGCAATTTTTCTACATGTAACTTTCTTCACCTAATTTACTGACTTATCCCTGGTGAAAATCCTGAAGATTTTAAGAAATACCAGAAATCAACTAAAAAATTCTCAGAACACAAACAGGTTTGAAGTACAGGAACTTTTTCCTGTCTAGAGGGTAATGATTACACTTAGAGACAATATAGTGAAAGAGCATCAATGCACTTTATTTTAATGCTTCTAACTTATGAGAATAACTTCTTAATGCTACATCAGAAGTCAATTCATCAATGCTGAATTTGGAAAGCACAATTTTATCGGGACTACACGGCTTCTCACAATACTAGGTACCATGAGTCTAAAAAACTCAATCATGCATGACAAAAGTTGTGAAACTTCATGGGATCCATGAACCTCTCCAAACCGTATGCAATAAGTTGTGTAGTGTGTGTGTACATTTTTTCTGGGAAGAGGTCCTCTAACTTTAATCAATTTCTAAAGGGGCCCAAAGATGCTAAGAAATAATTATAATCTCTTTCTCTATATTTTCAGTAATAATAGAAGCTGTGGACCATAGGAAATTCACTTTTGCACATCTAAGAATTAATTTTAATGGAGAGAGGGTAGAAAACAAACGAAAGTTTACTCATAAGGACTAGGCAAGACACAACTCCTTTAAAGGGTTATCTCACCTCCAGTACAAGTTTAGGATCCACATGTTCTGGTTTGGGAGAAATGGGGACATATGGACATGAGCTGGAAGCAAGAAGACTCCTGAGGGATTCTTCAAATCCTTAGAAAAACCAACCTTTAGTATGAATAAAGCAACAACATGAATTTAAAAAGTAATTTAACTCAAGTCCAATTTTCCATTTCTGCATATTATCAACTTTTTATTGTTGAATATCACAAACTTCAATCAGAATATTTTGAAAAATATTATTCTGCATGCATTTAACAAATCTGACAAAAAGACAAATATCCAGTTTACTTGCATTATAACTATGATATTTTAACTGAATAGCCAATTAACACATATTTAAAACCATTAGATACAGGTAACAATGAAAAAACTTCAATGCATTAATCTGATAGCATCCTATCACTATGTGTATGTTCATGTAACACTACTAGTAATTACCCTGAAGCACAGGCAAATGTAGATGGAGGACTCCCCCAAAAGCAAGTTTAAGGGATTAAATATCATCATCATCACTACTGAGCATAAAGCTGCTGCCTGTGGACAGGGGCCCTTCTTCCTTAACACTCCCCAAACCACCCAAAGTCCCTCTCTCATCAGAATCGTCAAACAACTTGTCGTCAGAATCCTCATCAAACAACTTGTCGTCGGAATCATCATCTTCGAACAACTTTTCATCTGCGTCATCTTCCTTTCCATCTGCATCTTCTTCATATTCCTTGTCGTCTGACTCTTCAAACAGCTTTTCATCTTCATCATCATCTTCCTCCTTTTCATCAGCATCTTCAAGCCCTTTTTCATCGGCATCTTCTTCATCCTCTTTTTCATCGGACTCATCATCAAATACTTTTTCATAGGCATCTTCTTCGTTTTCACCTGAATCTTCGTCAAACTCTCTCTCAGAGCCTTCCTCATCTAACACTTTTTCAGAGCCATCATCTTCAAATTCGGAGTTTTCAGAGTCATTTTCTTCTAACTCTTTGTCAAGAACATCTTCACGCAACTCCTTTTCAGAGTCATCCTTGTCAAAATCTTTCTTGAGACCATTTTCTTCAAATTCTTTTTCGGAGCCATCTTCAGACTGTTTTTCAGAGCAGTCTTCATCAGACTCTCTATCTGAGTCTTCCTCTTCAGACTCTTTTTTGGGGCCACCTTCCTCGTCAGACTCATTCTTAGGGTCATCTTCTTCAGATTCTTTTGCAAGGCCATTCTCTTCATAATTACTTTTGAGCTTCTTCTTTTTAGGTTCTCTTTCGGGGCCATTCTCTTTTGACTCCTTTTTAGGGCTACCCTCTTGAGATTCTTTTTGGGGGTAGCCTTCTTCACGCTCTCTCTTGGCGTGGCCTCCTTCAGACTCTCTTTCGGGGCAGCCCTCTTCAGATTCTTTTTCGGGGCAGCCTTCTTCAGCCTCTTTTTCAGGGCCGCCTTCTTTAGCAGCTTTTTCAGAAGCATCTTCTTCAAATTCTCCCCCATCTTCTGTCTTTTCAAACTTCTTCTCATCTATAGGTTCTTCAAATGCCATTCCAGTTGCAGCCTCTTGAGTGTTCATTTTGGACGTGCTAGGGTGCTCTGAAAAATGCCTTACTCTAGAAGGCCCGGCCCTTTCTGAAGCGCAGACGGAATCTGAACGCCGAAGGCCTCTGTTGTTCTCAGGAGCATTGAGGAAAGCCTCCCATCCTCTCAGCCTCTCTTCTCTTTCTCTTGAGGTCTCCTCCACCTGTGGATAAATGAAAACTGCCATTAAAACAAGTTTTAGGCAAAAAGAAGTCACAACTTTCTGAGCATTTCTAATACTGATGAAAGTACCTTGATTTTATAAGGCATCTCATTTCAGGAAATCAAATCAATTCCCTGTCTTCAGCTTTCAAAATTTTACATCTTGATTTACCAGAGTTGACCTTAAATAAGATCATTTAAGTAAAGGCCAAATACCACAGTACTGCAGAAATATTCCATTTCTTTAGAAAGTTAATGTTTGAGCTCTATCTGTACTTGATAACATGGAAAGGAAAAGAAACGTTTTAATGTGTTCTTATCACTATTCTAAGCGTCTCAAAATTTCAGATTTATCAACTGAAAGACTGAAACATTTCCCTTTCTATCCTCTGAATGCAAAGTATTATTACATGGAACAGATTAAACTGAACCCCAAACTTAAATCTGAGAGACTTAAAGTTAGGTCAGTCTTTGTTGGTAATGAAACAATTCATGTGCCCTTGACAATTGCAGAATTTACCTGATAATCTGTAGTTCCATCCCATGCTTGAGCAGTGATTTGACGGCCACCAAACCATCTTCCATCGAGAGTTTGAATACAATAATCAGCTTCCTCTGGATCCCGAAAGGACACAGAGGCCACACCATCTGGGTGTCTCTAGAACAACAGGAAGAAAAAAAAGAAATGAATGATAAGATTAAAAATAAAAACACACACATCTGACAAAGTAGGTAAGTTGTAGTGTTCTCTCTGATACTAAAAGGATTTATGTACGAAGTCTTTCTTCCCTTTTATCCCAGCCAATGACATGCAGTCAGCTGCTTCTTTTAATCTTATCTAGCAAGAACCGAGCACGGTGTCCTAGGAAATGTTTCCGCTGACATCACTGTCTAACGAGAAGCAAGACAGTATAATTGTTAAGAGTATGAACTCTGAAGTCAGATCGCCCCGGGGTTAAATCTCGGCTCTGTCAGTTACCAGCTGAACGACCTTGGGCAAGGTGCTCAATTTCTAAGTTTCAACTTCCTCATCTGTAAAATGGGTATAATAATAATTACCTGCCTCAAAGCACTGTGAGGATTAAATGAGATAACATGTCAAGTAGCTTGCAGTACACAAGCAATAAATGGTGACTCATTACTGTGTGTCAATTCTGCAAGTAAAAAAAAGGGTGAGAAGGAGAAATACAAAGGAGAATACTTTTCCTGATTGTTCCAAATATGGAGAATAATTCACAAAGAGGGAAAATGTGGACAAATGGGGAACCATAAGGTTTCACATATTTTTCTTGTACCTTCTTTCATCTGATCATGTACTCTAGAGTGATGATGAAGGAAAATAAGCAAGGCACACCAAATCTATCAAAGCTGTGACTTGTGGGCCATGTTCATCTAATTATTGCTAATAGATGACTACCACCAGATAGCAGACCTTCTATATAAAAACATTAACCTAAAATTCAGGGCCACACTGACATGTGGTAAAAGCTTATTAAAGCTGGAAGAATGATTGCTTTAGGATTCATTTGTCCAAGCCATGAACTTACATCAAAGAGAAGGAGCTTCCTAATTTGTCCGAACTTTGAGCACTCTACCCGAAGGTCTTCTCTGATCTCATTCAGCACCAATGGATCATCCTGAAAAAATATGCATGATTAAAATGGGTTTGCCCCCTTCTTTAACTGTAAATTCTGAGAATCAAATTTCTTGTTCTGACAAACCAACAAACGAAAAAAAAAAAAAGTTTCGCTTAAGGTTGGTTATGTTTGTCTGCAGTCCATAAATGTTTAAAAAATCAAAATCAAATGAAGTTAGACTATGACAGCCACTGCTACTACTACAGGTCTGCCCTGCTTTAAGACAGAGGCAACAGACAAGCATGGCAGGCAGCAGAAGGGGCTTACAGTGGCAGAGGAGAAGGGAGTGAGGGAGGGCAGGGGACATCTTGTGGCACAGAGACTGCTAATTCCTGCATTCTACATGGGCATCATCCGTATACTGATGAGAGCCCTTTGCTTTGTGTTTTGGATAGATTTCTATTTACAGAAATGTTGTAATGGACAGAGACATATCCCTTTCATTGACGAAGTGTTCTAAGATTGTTCTTCATGCTTCCAAAATTCCATCTTAACTCACAGGGCAAACCTTACAAGGATTCCTGTTCATCTTGTCTCCTACCATGTTGCAATAGAACCACACAAATAAGGAGCTGTTATTATTAAGCATAAAATAAAATGCATTCTTAGCTGCTGCTTTCCTGTAGTGAGTCTATTAGACTCTCTTCTCCATAATAACAAAAGGTTTTAAGATTCCCTGTGGGAATTAATAAATCTTTCTCCAAGTCCCAATGCATGAAAAGGACTCAGAAAAAGCTACATTATCAACTTGAATTTCAACTACATACAAATATAAATGAAGATATCCTACCTATGAATTTTACTGAAGTCAACTTATACTTTCTAGAAAACACTTAAATGCATCTGTCTTTCTTACGGGCTTTTATTGTTCTCACCAACTAAAAGAGAAACTACAAAAAAGTGGCTTTCTTCCTCTAAAGTGTTTCAAAAAGCAAAAATAAATAACTGGTAGGCAGTTACTGAAATAATATTTAAAGTAAAAAATATAAAATCCTACTCATTTGCATAAATCTGAGGTTTCTAAAACTACGTAGCTGGCAGAACTATGGGCTTCCCTACTTCTAAAACTTAGTTTTGGAGAATTCAATTTGTTTCATATAGGATTATCAGACCCGAGAAGAAAGGGGAGTGGTAAAGTCATCTGGTGGCTTTTGGTGATATATATGTCTGGTTAGCTCCTAATTAGACTATGTGCTTTCAGAAGGCAAGAACCTTGTTTCACCGAGTTTCAGATACTTTACAGAATACATCTCAGCCTTTTATACATAGCTAACAATCAATAAAAGCTTTTTCAGAATTTGATAAACTCTTCCTAATACCTTTCTTTTATTCACCACATAACCCAACATCAGGATTGTATCAAAAACAAACACAAATTGCTTCAAAATATTTAACAAATTTTAAATTTAAGTGTGATTCCATGGGTGAGGGTGGCAAGCATCACCTTTATTTCTATACCAACGTCTCAGTGCTTTTCTTATATGCTATTAAATCTTAGCCGTGTCTTTCCAGACCTCTGTTTTCATTTATAGCAACTTGAAAAACCAATATATCTTCATTGCTGTGTAATATCCTGAAGCTTAAAGATAGTGATCTCCTCCTTTAGAAAGACTCTTTAACCTACCTAGCTACACATGGAAATTTTCTAAAGACAAGAATTTGCAAGTAACCTGAGACTAAAACTAGACTCATGCACTGAAACCTTTTGCAGTCAACTCTCAGAATTTTTTTTCCTGGGTGGTATTTTGTTTTTTTCCCCTGGAAGAAATAAACCATGTTTCTCATTTCCTTGCAATCCAAACTCATGCTACCCAAGACAGTGGCCACTAACCACATGTGATCCCTGAATACTTGAAATGTGGCTAGTCCAAATTGAGGTCTGCTGTAAGTGTGAAATGCACAGAGGATTTTAAAGATTTAATACCAAAGGAAAAAGAAAGCAGCGTAACGTAGCTCATTAATATTTTTATATTCATTACATGTTGAAATTATAATATTATAATATTTTGGATATACTGGGCTAAATAAAATTCATTATTAATTTCTCATTTCATGTTATATTTTCATTGTGGCTACAGAAAAATTTAAATTACATGTGGCTCACATTACATTTCTATATAAAAATATACCCAACCCTCCAAAATCCAGTTTCTTTCAGACACCTGAGGGCAACCTACAATTCAGTTTTTGTTTTCCACTAAACACCTCAATGCTGATGTGTGTTCTTTGGGTTCATATGAAACATTCCCCAAAGACATGCAACCCAAAGCAGGTTTTCCTGTTGAAGACTTCTATCATGAGTTTCATAATGTCTGTACCACTGCTGTCCAGGAGAACTTTCTGTGATGACGGAAATGTTGTATAACTTCATTAGCCATTATGGTAGCTACTAGTCACATGTCGAACTGAATTTTTAATGTTATTAAATTTTTATTAATTTAAATTTAAATAAGCAGGCAGGTGGGCAAACAAGGATAACACCACCAAGGATTTCTTTGCCTGTGAACTCTGAAGCTACCACTGCCAGGACAGAGTGTCCTTCCACCCTTTGTGGCATAAGCATCTAAAAGAAAATTTGCCTTCATTTGACAATATGTTAAAAAAATGTTTTATCCACTGGGTGAATGAAAAGACTCTGGCTTGTGAGTAACAGGGGTTTTATTCAATCATTCTTTCAGTTTTTCTTTGTATAAATATTGAGGGCCTACTGTGTGCTAGGCACAATGCTGTGCACTGAGACTATAGCGGCAAATAAGGTAGACCAAATACTGGCTGTCATGGAGCTCACATTCTAGCAGAGGAGATAAAATTATTTCAGATAATAATAAATGCCATGAAAGAAACAAGCAGGGTAATATAAAGGCTCTCTAACTCCATGGTAAAGTTTATACTAAATCGAGAAGGCTTTTAAAAAAAACAATCAGGAATTTGCAAACACAAAATATCTACCTTTAAAAATATTCACTGAAGGGAATTTGGAGGGGTCAACATAGAATAAATTTTCCTTTTGGGGGAAGCATATTTGTTAACCTAACAAAAGCTAAGTCTGTGAAGGGTGATAGTTAGACTCCAGGTATCTCAATGACCAAGGCAGGAGGTAGAAACGAGAACAGATAAAATTACACAACAGACTTCTACTGTAGAGATTCCCAATGCTGTGAATTAAGCTCGCATTTACATTCACATTTGAATGGCAGGAGTATGGAATGTGTGAATCAAGGACCTCAAGTCACAGAAATAAATATGTCACCTAAGAAACAAACCACTTATTTACTAGGGGGATAAAATGTGATAAATCATAGGAAATTCTGGAGTTGTATTAATATGTAGACCAAATATTGTGACCATCTATGCATTCCTTTTAAAGTCCCACCTGGTATGGACAGTGTTTCAAAAAGCCACTGGGGGGGGTGTGTGTATGTTTTTTAAACATACTTCATTATTACTGTAAGTGAAAAATACCTCTGTTATATTTCAAGATTCTTCCAGATTTCAGGTCAGAAGAAACATCAAGCAACCTTATAAATAAACCACACGTGTCTTCCCAATGACCTCAAAAGATACCCAGACTCCGCAGGTACACAGGAAGGCCGATCACATCACTATTTGCTGAGACGGAGCTCAACTGTTCAGTTTTGAGACCCTCTAAGGGAGCTAAAATGATATTACCATTTTCACTCTGTTTAAATGCACAAAAGGGACACTAATGGGCACTGGTTGCAACTAGATAATTTGTAAACCTGGAATTTTACATTATAAACATTTTTTCTCATGTATAACTTGCTATCGTTAATTTCTGAACCAAGGCGAGAATAAAAAGTTGTTTTTCCACTAATGATCACGTCAGTCTATACCAGCAGACAGAGATAATAGAGGCAAAATGCAACACAAGGTACCTTGATGACAGTATTACTTAAACCTCTTTAGTAGCTCGTTCTTCTTCCTTTATTCACTTTTGGTAGTGGGGAAGGGAACCGTCCCATGCATTTTCTTTTTAAATCCTTTTCAAAAATAGATACATAATAGATATACTTATTCACTTTTATTTGCTGTTCTTGGAATTTTCTATGGACACTAAGTGTTATAATGTTCTCCTAATAGACACTAAAGAGTTTTGTAAAAATTAGGTCCTGACAACCTACAGAATGGGAGAAAATATTCACATGCTACACTTCCAATAAAGGGCTGGTAACTAGAATCTATTTAGAACTCAGGAAAATCAGCAAGAAAAAAATCAAACAACCCTATCAAAAGGTGGGCAAAGGACATGAACACAAACTTTTCAAAGGAAAACAGAATAATGGCCAAGAAACATATGAAAAAATGCTCAACATCTCTAATCATCAGAGAAATCAAAACCACAATGAGATATCACTTATCTCCAGTGAGAATGGCCTTTATCAAAAAGTCCCAAAACAATAAATGTTGGCGTGGATGCGGAGAGATAGGAACACTCATGCACTGCTGGTGGGACTGCGAATTAGTGCAACCTCTGTGGAAAGCAATATGGAGACACCTTAAAGAGATACAAGTAGAATTACCATTTGATCCAGCAATCCCATTACTGGGCATCTACCCAAAAGAACAAAAGACATTCTATAAAAAAGACATCTGCACTCAAATGTTTACAGTAGCACAATTCACAATTGCAAAGATGTGGAAACAACCCAAGTGCCCATCAATACATGAGTGGATTAATAAACTGTGGTATATGTATACCATGGAGTACTATTCAGCTATAAGAAACAATGGTGATCTAGCACCTCTTGTATTTTCCTGGATAGAGCTAGAACACATTCTACTAAGTGAAGTATCTCAAGAATGGAAAAATAAGCACCACACGTACTCACCAGCAAACTGGTTTCACTGATCAACACCTAAGTGCACATACAGGAATAACACTTATCGGGCGTCCGGCAGATGGGAGTGGGGAGGAGGGGATGGGTATATACATACACAATGAGTGCGATGCGCACCGTCTGGGGGATGGACATGCTTGAAGCTCTGACTGGGGGTGGGGGGTGGCAAGGGCAATATACATAACCTAAACATTTGTACCCCCATAATATGCTGAAATAAAAAAAAAAACTAGGTCCTGAAAAATAACCCCTAACTATTTATACATCAGGGGCTGTATTTCATTAAAGTTTTTTAAAGCATCAAACTTTTAGTACCAAAGTGACGTTTTCATTTGCAAGTGTGAAGCTGGTACTCTCCACCAAAATCAGCCCATGCTTGTTGAACTGCACTCAAAATCCACAGGCAGTTCCCATAAATCTTTTAATGATGATAGTTTTAAATGGTTTCCCATACCAAGTAGCTGCTGTTCGGGGGCTACAGTATGGGTATGAAACAGTCTTATCTGGGATACAATTCAAAAGAACACTGGGCTAAACAATGGGAAGGGAAATCCAAAAAGCTTTTAGATTATTTCTTGGCTCCATTTTCCTGCCTTAACTGCTTACTACACAAACCAGTAGGAGGTGACATGACAAAGATGGGGTGAGGCAAGCTTCAGGCTGCCTTGAAAGAAAGTCTATCGGCATTGCTATCAGTAAGCACGCCACTTCCTACCTCAAAATCCATAGGATGAAACATATTTTTGATGATGACAACTCGCTCGTGGCGCATACGGGATGGTCCAGCTCTCCTCTCAGGTCTCCAATCCAGCTGCCTAATGCAATGAAGCAGCAACAACAAATTGTAAATTTTGTTTCAGACTTGTCAGAGAGAGAAAAAAATGAGCTGTTCATAGAATCCCTTATTACTATTTAATAATGATAATTATTTGATTCCAAAACAATAATCTGTATTTCAGTCACAGTTCCACTCAAGAGAAGTTTTTGAAATAAAAATAATGGGCAGGGAAAAAAAATGGTCTTAGTAACTGAAATCTCCAGAATGTATTTTGTTTCAGAGCAAATGTTGTCTGATTATACAAACATTCCAATGAGACACCTGGAAAATTGCTAATTATTTAGTAGTTATAACTCTCTAAGAAGATACGCTTTGAGGCCAAAAAAATATTTTTAAATTATATTGGTTTTTAGGCACTTTATCATTATAAAGAACAAGTTGCACTGAAATATATGAAAGTACTCACTGTTTGTTACAATCATAAATTTTACTGATATTGTTTACAAAATTTGTGGTTATCAATTTTAACTACTCTTGTAAAAACAATGGGCCATCACAACTAAATGCTTTTATCATCATTTTATCATTAGTGTAAGCATAATGTTAGAAGGATTATTAGAATTCACTCTGATACAAGTATTATCAGTTTGGCTAATTTCTTAAAAACTAGCACATTTCACAGTATATTAAACAAATAGAATAATGAAACTTGACATTATATATATACATACTACATACAACTACACAGTAAATATAATGATAAAACCTATCATTTCTAATTCCTACAACAAACCTGTATATAAAAATTTAGCTCCTGGTATGGCTGATTTCAAGCCACACAGAAGATAAACTAATGGTTCTGGAATATAAGCCTAAACTATACTATTTAATTTTATGTTCAACATTTTCCAAAGAGATAGCTACTCTTATCTCATTTAAGTCTCTGTTATATTACAAATAAACACTCTAGAAAACCTAAAACCCCACCACTGCCAAATCATCCCACTGTATAGATTACTAAAGGTGCTTGATGATCTAATGAAATTCTTTTAAAATAATTTGTATGCACATTTGATGAAATAAAACTATATAGCTACTACCAAAAATATGCTCTAGGGTATTTATATGAAACCTTTCAAAAAGGAAAAAAATTACATACTTTTGTTGCAGAGACAGCTTCTTCTTATAGTCTTTGCACTTCTTCTTCTTCTTTGAGGCATCATATTCCCCCTTCAGTTGAAACTTTGCCACCTCGACATGTAACTTGTAGCCTCTAATTTCATCTTCATCCAAGAGTTTTAATGCAAGTTCCACAGATTCTTTCTTTATAAAGGTAAGATAAAATTACAGTAAGTTACACAAAGAAATGAAACTTCAGGAGTTTTTTAGACGAACGATGATTATACATATATAAAAATTCAAATGTAACTACCTACATTGGGATAGAGAACTCTAGAATGCACATCAGGAAACCTGCATTTGAGACATAGCTGTCCCTAACCAGCTATGTGAACTTGGGCAAGTTACTCAAGCTCCCTGAGTAACTTGCCCAATTTCTTCATCTGTAAAATGAAAATAATACCTTCATCACAAGGTTCTTGACAAAATTAAATGAAACAATGCATGGAAAACATAAGGACTGACATATAGTAGCTACTCCAGTAAATTATATTATTATTGGATAATTCTGCCTCTTGAAGCCCCAATTTCTCATCTGTAGGAAAAGTGGAGTGCACTTGCATGATTTATAAGGTACATTTCACTTTTAAAATCCTATAATACTTCTACTTAAAAGACTAGATGACTCAAGGAACTGAGAATAGCACAATCAGCCTTTAATTTTTTGGTTCACCAATTAAAATGTAGGTCTATAATACACTGAGAAGATAACTATTTGATGGCTTATACTGTACATTAAACACATATATGGATTCTGGGTCCTACACAAAGAGGAATTTATCAGTCCTATACAAAGTCAAAGCTCTGAGGATCCGTGGAAAACACAAAAGGATAACTGAACTCAGCTGCTCACATCAAATATGGACCCTGGAACAGTTAATTGCATTTTTCTGGAACTCAATTTCCTGGTTTGACAATCTTATACTTTTATGGGTCCTAAATTATACATATAAAGTGTCTCAAAACCCCATTTTAAAAAATCCAATCAAACCCTTTAAGAATCTTACTATAGATTTTTAATAATCCTTAAAGAATTTACAGAATTCTCAAATCTCCTTACACTTGAACATTACAAAACCACCTTCCTAAAATGGTCATGCTCATGTCCCATACCCATCACGTTTAAGATCCAGGTCAAAAACCTATCTCCCAAAAAGCTGTCAGCTTAATCCTACCCGCTTCTGATCCCATTGGAATTACTATATACTAACACTACACCTGTGGTGTCTGCACTGCTGTTAAATCATTTTTATTTTACTTTATAATTATTTTCAGGTTCTATGACATATATGCATGTCACGATTGTGCCCATTTCTTTTGTACCCTGCAATAATGCATAGCACACACTCCTAAGGTGGCAGATGTTCTAGAAACGATGGCTGCCTTTGGCACTGAGCTTTCCCTGTACAATTTATGGTACCATGACAATATGAAGTTCTGAAAATTTCTGTTAACACCACTTTCTCTTCTCTCCCGTTCAAAAAAATATTTTAAAACAGTAAGCACAAGTGTCTCCTTTATGGTCCAAGTCAGGAGTCAGAAAAGTCCTTTTGTTAAAGGGCCAGTTAGTAAATATTTTAGGCTTTGTGGGCTACAAGGGGTCTGTGCTACAACCACTCAACTCTGTTGATGAAACACAAAAGCTGTCATGGACAAATGCGTAAATGAATTAGTGTGACTGCATTCAACAAAGCTTTATTTACAAAAACAGGTGGTGGGCCAGAGTTTGCTGAGCCCCAGTTTAATTCATTCCAATGGGCAAGTAGAATGTCATTGTTTTTTCTTCTTGATTTTAAAAATGTATTCTGAATTGATTATATGCATCAATAAAGAAATCTTTACAGTGAGATTTTTTTAAGACAAAAGCACCCCAGTCACATACCTATGTAATACTTTAACATGATAACGTATCTTCTTAAAACAAGAGAATAACCTTACCAATGTGATACACACAAGTACCAAATGAAATTTCAGTTTTCTTGATATCCTGTTTTAAATAGTTCTTGGTCTTGGTTATCATCTATAAAAATTAATAGCCCTGGTTCCTGAGTTAAAAATGGAGACACAAGAAACTTATTTGGGCACATAACTAACCTTCAAATAACAGCAAAGCCCATCTCCTTTAAGATTTCCTTGATTATCTTTGTAAAGTTTGACCTTAAATTCTTCTGTTTGAGGATCTCTCATAATAATGCCAAACTTGGACATAAGCTGTATAAATTCATCCACTGTAATGTCTGGAGGCAAACCTGTAATATTAGGAAAAATAAAAAACATTTATAAAGACATCTATAATAAAGGTGAGAGTTACATAGCATTCCACCAATTACAAATCTACAACTTAGGTGAGTGAAATGTTGGTTTTCTAAGTATACATAAAAATTTCACATCTACAGAACTAAGGAAATTTCATATTTTATGTGTTAAATATACATTAAAATGATGTTTTGCTTAAGGCCTCACTGAATCTGAAGCAGTAAACTGCCATAAGTTACCTACAACAGGCGAAAAGGATGGCATGCCAAGTCATATTTAATTTTTTTTGGTTCTGTAATAAACAAACATATTCCTCACTAATATAAACAGGTGAACAAAAAAAGATACAGTGATAAAAATGGACTTTAGAGAAACTGAAAACTAAAAATCACTTTGTTAAAAATCTCAAAACCATTTCCTACCCTGAATTTGTTTAAAAAGGTATACATACCAGACACATATACATTTGTATTTCTGCCGTCTTCAACATGAAACCATCCTAAAAATCAAAATAAAATAAATAAAACACATTATAAAATCTTAATGTGGTAGTTTCTTGAAAATTCTAGAACTTTCTCTTATCCTTAGAAGACCAAGACAAACTAACTCAAATCACTACCCAAGTTTCAAAGTATCTGAAACTTTTGACAGATAATTAGTTTTAGAGCCCTGTCTGGAAAAAAATACAGCCAGTTTATCTTGATTCTTTATTATTTGGCACTACCTTAAAGAAAAAACTCATTTTATTCCTTCAAAGCTATTATAATTCTCCACAAAGTAACTATATGTACAATTTGCAAGCTAGAAACACATGCCTGATTCGGCCTTTCTTTTTTCTCCCCTCTTTCTGGGATCAGTGGGTTCAGGGGTTTTTCTTCGCGGAGGTTCCTCTGTAGTCCTAGTATCGACATCTTGTACGCTTGCCGTAGAACTAGATGCGCCATCATTAGAGAAGCCATAATTGGCTTGATATGTAGCAATGAAATCTTCAGTGATCTAAATAAGAATTCATCACACACATACAAAAATTCAAAATTATTTCTGCCCATAAAAAGTTTAAATTGTGTTATATTACAGCATATTCAGGTATACAACTTAACAGAGAAGTGTTTCTGTGGATAACAGCTGTAACAAAGTGTAAATGAAAGAATAGTCACCTTATAGAGAAAATTGTGCATAAAACAATAAAAAGTAAGACACAAGTACTTAGATGATCAACGCAAAAGTCTGAGGTACTATTTAAGCATTTTAAGTGATGGTGGCACCTGTTCTAGTTGTTTCACTTATTAATTACCACCTTTCCACAGTCTACTTGACTAAGGCTACAAACACACCTAACAAAAGAAGTGCCAGATAACAATAAAACAGAACAAAAATCAACAGCCAACTAATAATCTAACCACGGAATCCACTTTTCTTTTACTATATATATGCACAAATATATGGGTATACTAAGTACTTAAACATCTGTATGCAGAGAGCACACAAAATGGAACTCTAATTTGCTGCATAAAGAACGGAATTAATAATTGTAAAACTAAATGCTCATTTTAACTCTGTCACTAAGTAAATCACATTATCCTTTAGTATCAGAACAAATTAAGTACAAATCCAGCTCATATGTATCTTCCTGGATTTGGGGAGGAAAGCACTATTGCACAATGAAAGAAATGTAGTTATATCAGCATACCGATCAATATTAGACACACACAGGAATGGGGAAAATTTAAAACCCAGTTTGAAGAGGTATGGGCTTCAATAACATAAAAAGATAGAGTTACAAAATAATCCATCGTCAGACTATTGTTAAAAGTACTCAGATGGCTGAAGAAACCGTATCTGCACTCAAACTGGCACTACCAGTATGGAAGTGAAATAGTAAATTTTAACAATTTGGAGGAATTGTGTTATATACATAAATACAAAATAGGAAAGTTGAAGTAAAGAATTTTTAAAATAACAGTCCAATCACACAATGGAGACATATTTTGTATTACTGGCTTGTAAGCCAATTACTGTGCCATTAGTATCCTTTTCTCCACCCGTAGACTCGGAGTACTTTTACTAAAAAGTTTACAGAACCAAGTTTAACACCAATTATTTTTCTTCCAGCTGAAATAAAATATTTAATTTCCAAATACTCCAAACAAATATACACAGATCTTTTCCATCTATATTCTGTGCATCCGCAGTCATCTTCCTGTGGTTATACGGTTCAAACATATTTGCCTAGGGACACGGTCTAGGGACACGGTTCAAACATATATGCCTAGGGACAAAATTTAGTAGGAAAGTAAAGCAAGGTGCAAAGTTCAATCAGGAAAGATATGTAAATGGCTACTTTTTGTAAAAAATCAAGAAGCTGCATTTTGCACTTAGTACATAAGCTAAACACGTGAATTCCTAGGACAAGTGAGGTTGGCTAACAGACATGAAGAGCTACTAAATTTGCTCTTGGTGTTTTTCCTCTTCGCAATAAAAAGCAGTCATCGATGTAATAACCAACTGTGACCTTCACAGACAAAATTAGTAAGGCACAGAAGAGACTTAAAGAATTAATTACATTTAAGACACCACCCTAAAGATCTACATTGCTTTACCCATCGGTTCTGCAGTAAACACAACAAAAAAGCGTCACTATCCGCGGGGGCTACGACCAAGGACCTCAGCAAAGCAAACGTAAAAGGAGTGCCCCGCGAGGCTGGCCAGACGGCCCGCTCTGCAGTGGCGCCCGTGCCACTCTTTTACCTTGGGGAACCAAGCCTTCTTGTCCAGGTCCCACTCGTACGGGGTGTCAGCCGGCTGCTGCCCGAAAGAATCGGTTTCTCCGCCGGGATCGTTCTGAGTGTCACCGTCCTTGGCATCTCCGTACAATTCTTGCATTCGCAACTGCTCATCAAACTCATCGTTCCCATCCAAGTTGTTGCCGCTCATGTTTCCTACCTAGCCCAGGGGCAGGGTTCAGGCGAGAAAACAGGCCGAATGACGCTGGAGAGGAGTAGAGAAAGGGAGATCAGCCGTGTCGGCTCGCGTCCCGCCGCCCCCCGGCCCGCCTCCCCGCGGCGCCCCAGCAGTCCCTGGGAAGTCGGGAGCGCTCGGCCGCCGCGCCGCCCCCCGCTCTGCCCGCCCCCCGCGCGCGCGCGTTGATGCTCCAAGATCGGCCGCGCCGCCGCCCACCTTGCTCGCTCCACCGGCCTCGGCGCCGCCGCCGCCGCCGCCGCCGCTGTCGCTACCGCCGACCGGGTTTTAGGCGACTGCAGCTCCCGCGGCAATGTCAGCAAATTACTTGAAAACTAAGCCCAGCTCAGGCTGACGCAGTCGCCATTGTAGGCGCGTCGCAACGTCGCGGGTCGCGCCGACACGCCCACCGTGGCGTCAAAAGGCGCCGACGCGGGCACGCCGCACGATGCCCAGGGGCGGCACGCCAGGGGGCGTGCTGCTGCCGCGCGGCGACGCCCACCCGGGACCGCCTCGGGATGGGACGGGGGCCGTGTGGCGCCGCAGTGCCGCAGGGACCTTGAGCTCCGCGGGGTCCCTGGCGGGTCGGGCAGGGCCTGGACCGTAGCCCAAAAGAAGGCGTAGGAATGGTCCCCCGCGGCGGGCGCGGGGCGGGTGTCGCGGCAGGCGCCATCTTGGGGGAGTGGGTGGGGCGGGCAGGACAGGTTTCTCTGGCTTCGAGAAAACAACGCGCCTCCTTCGGCCAAAGGCCCCTCCCCCTGCGCCGGAACCGCATTTTTTACTTGCTTCTTTACCATTTGTGTGGGATAGGCGGCAGCTTTTGTTCATCGTGGTAACCTAAGCTCCTGGCACCGGGTCTGGTGTCTAGTGTGGAGTGAGTGAATGAATGAACGAATGAACGAACGAGGGGTGCAAGGGCCAACCTTCTTTTCCTGGTCTCAGCCCCCTCCTTTGTCGGTCTCATACCTTCTTCAGGCTCGAGTTCGACTGTGGGAAGGCACGGAGGGGGCAGCAGTTGCCTGCCTCTTGCACTCCGGGATTCAGAGGTGCTCAAACCCCAAACTTGAAACTTAAACGTAAACATCGCAGTGTAAACACCAGCTTTACTGGCCGACTAACTCCGTTTCTTTGTTGAAGATCCCAAGAGCTTTTGTTTATGTGGATTATGTTTATCAGTACTTGCTGCACGAAAATTAAAGCGACCGTTTAACAAATATTAATTCATTTAAAAATAACAGTGAACCCATTATCTGTAAACATAAATATCATAACCCAGACTTGAGGGTGGGGAAAAGCTTCCCGGAAGAAATTATTTCTACTATCCCAGTGACCTCTGCTTCTAAACATAGCAGTTGAGTACCGGTTATAGAAAATCCTGGCTCCCCGCATACCAGCTTTGTGAAGCTATGGTTTCAACCATACCAACAGTTTTTTAATAGTAATTTGGGTTTGTTTTTGTTTTCAATTACATTTTTTTTCAATGAAGTTCTCGTTCTGGTAGGAACTATTGGAGAACTGAACTTGCATGCATTTTTATAATAATGTGAGTTTTATTAGGCTCATTTAAACATTGCTAAATATTTCTTCCTGAATCCGAAAATAGTATACAGCTGTTTTCAGCAATGTGTTATTGGATTCCCATTTCATTCCTGAGCTCACAGCATAGGTGATAATATGCGACACCACCCTACTGCACGTGGTACTCTGAGTGCCTGCTGTACCCATAGCTCCCTTCTGAGCAGGTGAGCAAAAAGGTTCCTTATGCCTCAGTCCCATGTTACCCAGCCACCCTGGCCGGAAGGCTGCCCAGAGGCCTGTGCGGTGACCTGGCATGGTAGCTCTGCATCCTGGAGGGTATTTGAGCCAGCAAGAGCCTCTCCCAGGCAGTTGGAGTATGGAACAGACAGGAGCATGGTCAGAGCAGTACAGAAGCAAGGAGACTCTCACCTGGGGAAGGTAAAAGGCAGAGCACAGGCCTGCTGTGGAGAAGTTCCCTAGGGGTGAGAGGAGCAACAGAAGGGTCACTGGGGGCCACTGAGTCACCATACTAGTGGAGCAGCAGAATTGGGAGCTAAGCACACGTGTACCTACAGTGGCATTCTGTTTGGCCACGAGACCTGACAGTTCTATTTTAGCAATGCTGTGGTCTCCATGAGGCCTGGTTCCTGTTTGTTCTCATTTCCCTAGTAGCTGGGGTAATCTGGAAGCATCTCTGTTTTTGCTACCTGTCTTTTTCAAGATTTTTTGCAGGTTACAGACACACTCAAGGTAACAGCAGAAAGGGGGGCTATAAAGATAAGTGTGGCTCCTGAACAACAGGACCACAATATAGATGGGCTGCATAGGGGGCTGCTGGACCTGGAAGAGGAGCCAGTTGGAACCCACACAGCTGGTTTCTCTCTGAATACCTACTTCATTCTTCTCTCTCTGACCTTTGTAAGGGGTGATCGGTGTTGTATTCCTGGCCTAATAGGCCACAGCCTTCTTAATGAGCACATATACATTAACCTACAAAAATAGAGACTGCTTGGCTGAAAAAGGCACCTACCTGGCCTAGGAACTCTTTCTAGAAAATTACTGAACTATACCAAACTAGATTTTTAAAAAATGGCCCCTTGAAGCCCACTCTGTTCAGGAACTTTCCTATCCCCATGTCCTGGAATCTCAAGACTTAGTGGAAATAAAAATAAAAAAGACTTTTGTCCTGACAAAAAGATTGATGAATTCCTGACCTAAGATGGTTCAAACTGCAGAAATTCTTTAAACTCAAATTTGCTATTTCCGGCAGATATGCCAGTGTTAAAACATTTTGTAGCTCTTTCACCTTTAATGACGAAGACTTGCCCACTGGATGTTTTGGTTATACCTAACTTTGTGACCATATTTTCATGCTTTGTAGTGTATTACTGTATTATGGTCCATATTTTAAGTCTTGGATCAGGGAAGACCCTGAATAAAATTGAGACATATACACAATTTGTTTTGCCTATGACCCACCTCTCCCCCCATTTAAGACTCTCTCCAAAGAAATGAAATCTTCCGTAGGAACATTTGTGATACCAGAATAGTCAGTGTGAAAGAAATTGTAGATATTGGGGCCTACCTGTAAGGTTAGCCCTGACAAGCATAATCTGTTATTATAAAAGAGAGACACCCCATTCAAAAAATTCAAAGGAAAGCCGTGAATTTTAAGCCCAGTTCTCCAGCTGTGGATGGGAGGTGGCTGATGCCTTATAAAGCCACTTAGGAAATTATTTTATATTAGATCCCTAAGTCACCTAGGTATTACTGAGAATGAAAAAAATGAAAGTTCTTTGAGCTCCAGTTTTATGAACTGCTAGAAGGATCTCTTGGCTTTTGTAATCTGGTACTTATTATCAAGTTATTTCTAAAATGTTATGTTTAGGAGAGTAAAGATATAATTTTTACTCAGAGCGAGGAAAATAATAAAAATATTGTGAGATTCTGTGACTTGAAAATAACTTAAATTTTGGAATTAAAATGGGTTCTCAGTTATAGTCTGTCATAAATATTGTTTTTAGAATATGAAGTCACACAAAGTCATTTAAAACTTTATTTCATTTTATTTGTTCCCCCCACTTATTACAATGCCCACCTTAAAACAATACTAACACAGTATCGGCACCTCCACTTTAAACCAATTTTACAGAAATTCAAAGTCTGGTGTTAATATATGTTCCCTTTTGAGCCACATAATTAGCAAAAGTTCATTACTACACAAGCCATTTAAAGAAAGCTCAAAACTACCAAAAGCACACTCAAAAATCAAGTTTTTTTAAAATACAAATTTAACTACAGTGCCAAACATATGCTTTAATTTGCTCCCAAAAAACATTTTCTGAAGCCAGGAATCTAAACTTGACACGTCTGTCGACAACAGTTTTTTGAAATAACAATTATTAACAAGCTCATAGTGTTAGCAAGTAGGAGCAGAGAATAGAAAATCAGAACCTGCCATCTGATTTCTATGGGCAGAGATTAATTAGGTCATATTCATAGGACTTACGCACCCATCAAGCAAGAAGATGGTTTGATAACAATTGCACACCAGGTGTTGGGGATTTCATGTGGTACTTCTGCATGGTTTTAGAAAGAGGGCACTGCTTACCAAATAGAAATGAATTTCCTTAAAAGAAGAATTTCAGACACTGACGAGTTTGCGGATTTTTTCAACAGGGGTTCTCCTCTGGAACCCTCAAATGGCACCATAGCCACTTATTCTGATTGTGAATAGGGCAAGTTCTTTACAGTATTTGTGAACAGTAACTTTGCCCAGTCATGAATCAATGGCAGTTGTAAGTAGAACATTAAGTCCGTAAGTGTTGACCCAGGTAAGGCAAGCGCTCTGCTCCCGATCCTTGCTCACTACTGTATGCTCACTGACCCCAAAACATTTTGCACAGATTTAGTTACAATGGAATAGAGATTAATGGAAAGGGGAAGTTATTCTGTGAAGGTTTATTTTTAAAGAACACTGCATAAGAGATTTTTTTCTCTTTTTGATCCCCTTTTCACATACAAAGTATAATCTCTAGATTTATACCACATAACAAACACAAACACAATTTTATGCCAATCACATGAGCATATGAGAAGTTAGAAGCATTATAAATATGATGAAAACAAATTAGATTTTAAAGTTTCATCTAGTTTATTTCACTTTCCCTATTTAACCTCCCTTACAATTCACTGCCACACACAAACTTGTCTTTCTACACTTGGTGGGGCTTCATTTTATTTAGAAAGCCCAGTAACATTACTGTTTGTACTTTGAAGAAAATCAGAGTTTGTCTTTTACTTACAGGGATCCTTCTCTCCTAAGATTTCAACACAATTCACGAACAACAAAAATCCGGACACCACACACCTATGCACAATTTAGAGTTGGATACCCACGTTGGGAGGAAAAATACCACTTTTGACTGAAAAGCTAGACCCTGTCCTCTTCCTTCTTCACACTACACCCAGTGAACAAGGTCACACTAATGTCAGACACCTGTGTGCTCCCAGCACCCGGGACCCTTCCCATCACAGTCAGGTTGTTAAGAGGGGTGTCAGCAGAAGGAGGCTCAGGCATCTCTGCCTTGCAACAGCATAGCTGAGCTTTAAAATGCTTCTGGAAGGTTTTGCTTAGCCAGTAGAGAGCAAAGGGGTTTACACAAGAATTACTGAAAGCCAGAACACGAGACAAAATGGTGACAACAAAATGCACTGCAGAGGGGTCTACATAGGTTTGGTAAGTGAAAGAGTGGTAGAGGTACAGGAGGTGATTTGGCAACCAGCAGACAGCAAACAGAGCCACCAACACCAAGACAGTTTTGGCAATTCTCTTCCGGGATTCAATCTACAGGGGGAAGAAAAATGGCAACAACAAAAAAATCATTTAGCTGGCAGAGATTTTCAAAAGTCATCCTCTAAATTCACATAGAAATTTACAATTAACAAGCTGGTTTCCCTTTGAACGTGCATTTATGTGTTAACTGGCTGGGATGTGCAGGGAGTCAGCCTGTGGCTATAGAAAACAGCAAGTTAATTGACATGGCATCCCGTGATCTTGGTCTCATTAATTCTAATTCAGAGACACCCTGACTCCCCAATTTTGAGATACTCTAGGATGTTTCCAGTTAACTCAAGGAGTGTTATGGAATTCTCCAAAATTTATTTTAATTAAAAACATAGACGCTATACAAAGCTGCTTTTACTGCATAGGCAGAGGCTGACTAGGTCACAGTATTCTTCTGGAGTTTATGAAAGTTGCCAAGCTGGTATCAAAAATTGTTTTTAATCTATAGGAATTCTAACCGTATAGTCAAAGGAATAAAAACCAAATGTTGGTGTCCTTCATATGTGAAAATAACCCTACCTGCATCTATTAATAAGAGAAATGAGCCAGGTTAGGTGAATATATATAGCCTGTGGTCAGAGATAGAGCAAAGATAACCGGTTCACATGGGCAGTATATATGCCACTTCAGCCTCATGGTCACCACTGTTGAACCAACTAAATGGACTAGCTTTTTAAAAAAGGCATAGCTCTCCATGTACTGCTCAAGAGGTAAATGGAATCATCTCTCCCTGTTCTCCAGAAGTAGAAATCTTTTTTAAAAAATAAAATGGAACTATGCTTTGGCATCATCCCTTTTACTCTGTCCATATCTCTGAGAGGAGAGCACACCTGGCTCTCAGCAATGGTCTTAATCAAGCTTTGGTGAGTCACTGTGTTCTCTAGATGTCGGCACTACACTCCCCACCTCAGTTTGTTCATCTGTGTGTAAGTGATTGGCATTGAATAATGTTAAGGGTTCTTGCCAGTTCTACATGCCGTGCATTTCTATTATTCTGTTTCTAAAACAAAAGATGCTTTGCTTTATAGTCTCACTTTATGCAATGTTCCTTAATATTTCAAGGGATAAAAACTTTTGACTACTCCCAAACTTCAGTTATCCCCTCTCTAATAATAGTAGTCCCACCATCTATTGAATGCTTACTCGGCACCAGAACTAGGTTAGGCATTTCATCTATATCACCTAGTCCTCGTCTTCATTTTACAAATGAGGAACCCGAGGCTAGAAAGGTTAAGTAACTTGCTCAAGATTGCTAGGCTAGTATGTGATGGAGGATTAAAACCAGAACCTATGCTCATAACAAAAATACTACACTGCTATCATGTTTATACACAGGAAAATATGCAGTTGCTAACTGTGTAAAAGTAGGAATTGCACATCTAAAATTTAAACTATATTTGCATGAGTACTGATTAATACATACCTGCTTGCGAGCATGGCTTTGTTCCTCAGTAGGTATGTTCAAGGTGCTTTTGTAAAGAGTCCTAGCAATCAGAGAATAATAGACAGAGATAATAGAGAGTGGAATAATGTAGAACACTAAGAAGCACAGCAGAGAATGTATTTCTTGCAGGAGCTTCTCAGAGACAGGATAAGAGGCACACGATTCAAATGTTGTGTTTTTCTCAGGATCTCGGAAAGTATACACGTTTGAAAATATAGCCTCCGGTAGAGCAAATATCATAGACACAATCCAGATGCAGCCGGCTTTTGCACAAGTCTTCAGGATGGCATTGGAGGGCTGTCGCTCAAGTGGCTTCACAACTGCCTTATATCTGGAAACATATAATCAGAAGCAGAGGTTGAAATAAATATCAAAATTATAGAATCTTAGCGTTAGAAGTGACCTTGGTGGTCATCCAGTTCTACCTCCTGTCCATATGTATATGACCAAGTCAACATTAACCAACTAGAATTGGTTATGGTTTTAAATACACGTTATACAGCCCAGTATTTTTTATTTATGCTAATCACTTTTACCTTATTTACTCCTATGAGATATGCCAGATTTGCAATTTTATAACTTTATGTATAGACCCTCTGTTTAGGAAAATAAACATTTTTTGGCATGATTTTATGGGTGATTGAGAGTAATTCACTACCTGTGTATTACCTTAAGTGTTCTAAAAGACTTCCTTTTTGTATAAATGACTGATGTTAAACCGAATTAATTTTCCTTTCTTCATGAGTGAGCAGTCATCGACCTTCCTAGAAAAGAATTCCAGGGGTTTACACAGTAAAGAGGAGAGGGTTAATTTCTTCCCCGCTCATAAGTGCTAATTTGATGCCCAAGCCGATCGGCGAGCAGATTTAGGGCAAGGCAAGGGCGCAATCGGAAGTCCCTGTGCCGGCGCAAAGATGCCTCCCATTCAGACAAATCCACCTTAAAATCTACAGCCTTTAAACGAGTTTGCCCTCAAATAGAATATAAGACCAGTCAAAGCAAATTCCGAAGAAGACACGGGGAAAGCTTTTCCTCCTTTCGTATTCAGAATCTGAAGAAGCTATTCCTTCTGGTACTGGCAAGCATTGATTACTTACAGGCTCCTTGCAGGCTTTTTAAAGCATCACTTTTAACATTTGGAGCCTCCGATTTTTTTCATGCTTTCACAGTTATCATTTTACAATAGGAACACAGAAAAACGCAGTATCTAAACTGAAAATATCCTAACACAGAGTCTGAACGCTCTGACAGTGAGAGGTTCTCACGCGCTGTCTCCATAGAGCTCTAAAAGTCAAGCAGCATTAATTTATTTCTCTGGAAACGGTAATGTCATTGAATGCCTATAGAGAAAACATTAAGTGATGATATTACACTGAGTTACCAGGGAGCTGAAAATCTCACCGCTTTTCTGCCATTAGTTAATTTGATGAATTTCAAATAAATTAGATGCTTGCATCTTTTTTTCTGTTTTAACCATTCTTCCGATACACAGTAATGTATATGTGGTCAATTTCACCCCTATGCTGATATTTTCATGTTGACTATATTGTACCACTAGGCTGCACTAATGTATAAAGCATGAATTTTTTCTTTTACACCTGGAACGATTTGCCTTACTTAAACTGGAGGAAAATAAAAACACCATTCGGCATTCTTCCAAGCAAACAATTACATTCAAAAAGAATAAATTATCCCTAAAACATACAATTCCAACCTCTCCTCAGATGCTAACACAAGAATTTTAACATTCCTACATCAACTTTTATTTAAAATGCCACCCGATTTTCCAATCTTACCTCCAGGTTACGCAGCGTGAGAAAAGCAGAATAGTAGCCAGTAAATGCCAAGTACAAGCTTTCCTTTCTTTTTGCCTAATTTCACATCCTGGCAAATATAACAGAGAAAAGAAACCCACCTGTCAGCGCTGAGAATTGTTAACGTGAACACCGATACACCAACAGAAGTGAGCCGGATGAAAGAAAGCACCTTACAACCAATTCTTCCGAACAGCCATCCTTCTGCAAGGTAGTGGGTTGCATCTACTGGCACACAAGTTAGCAGAAGTAAAAGATCTCCAAAAGCCAGGCTGGTGATGAAAATATTTGGAACTGTTTGCATGGATTTGGTCTTGAAAAAGACTTTGATGAGAATAGCATTTCCAAGGATGCCCACTGAAATGATCACAGCATAAGTAATATAGATGGCACACAATGCTTCTATTCCTGGAGAGTTGTTCCCGGTTTGTCCTTTATTTGTGGTATCGTTAGAAACCACAGAGCTTGATGATTCTGTGTCATTTGTGATTGAAATCAAAGTCTCATTAGGTGAATGAGGCTGCCTTTGAGACATTTCTTCTGAAGACTGTGTCTTTAATATTTCTTCTGCTCAGTTCAAATGCAGTTGATTGTCACGTCTAATGCCTACGTCTAGTAATGAGATGGTATTGGGAGCACAGAACAGAACAGAATGGAAAGAAAATCCAAGAAATCCGGATACTCCTTTCCTTCAGTTGTTCTGTATCTCCCAGCATGCTTGGCTAAATGCTTACCGATCTGGCACAGAAGAGTGGGAGGTGGAGGAGTTTTATTGGCGTGTCCTGAATTAGGGGGAGGGAGGGGGCTAGGGAAATGCTCTGCAGTTGCTTGTTCTTCCCTGCTGGGGAATCTTTGGACTAATTAGGTGTTATTAAATCATCTTATTGTTTATTAGAATCACTCTGTCTTCATATCTCTCCAGGATGGTCTATATAGATCTTGTCGATTTTTTTCGAGAAAACCCCTAAATTATCCCCTCTGCAATCACATGGTAGGCTAATGCATTTTCTTTTACATGATAAATAAGTTTAGATGGCCCCTGAAGTGCAAACTTGAATCCACTTCTCGAGATTTAATATCAGAGAGGTGCTGAAGCAACAAATCATTCACATTTTGACAGGGCTGATGTCACCTCCAAGGAGCAATAATTCAGGTGACCTAGGCTTAATACTACTCTGTCACATGATAATTCCCGACTCTGTGCTTATTACTGGGGCTGTACTGTACAATATCAAAGCAACCTTTAAGAGATGAAAAATCCAGGCAAACCACCAGTTGCTTTGTCTCTAAATGTCCTAATAACACCAGTTTTACCGTTTTTCTGTTTTCATGCCACATTTTTAAAAACAGCTCTTTAGGGGTTCTCTCTCTAGAAATGGTTAATATGAACCTCCCTTATTCCATAACAAAACAATACAGAATGACACTGCTCGAGGTCCTGACACAAAAGAGCTTTTAAGAATGAAAATCATCATTTTCTGATGAGGACATGTCATGGATGACTCCGAGATGACAGGCATGTAGATGATGTGTACATCATCGGAAGGAAGTAGACAATTAAGGCAATCACCTCAGTACCAGCCAGAAAAGCCCCTTTTTACAGAAAAACTGAGCATGTGCTGTAAGTGTACGTGTGTGTGGTAGGGGGTTGTTTGGAAGCAGAAGACAAGCAGTTTGAAGGCAGTTAATAATAAAACCTGCTAAGAAATACTCCCTGAAGTTACCACATGCAATGCATAATCTCTCAGCTAGGAGAAACTTTGTGTAGTGAGGTGTTTATAAATATAACCATATTAGAAAGTTGTCTGGGAAATGAAATGAAAAATTGCAAAGTGTTTGGCGAAAGGGAGGAGAGGACAAAGGTTGCTCTTTATACTGACAGAGTGGGCGCAATCAGTTCTACAGAGAAAGTGAAGTGGATGAAGTGAATCAATTACTGGGTTAATTTGAGGCCCCCAAACCACACCTATCTTCCACTCTTTATGAAATTATCTCCACAGCTTGCACTACTCAGTTAAATAACTGTTTTTGATGGGAATGGGGAGGGGAGAGTGTTCGCATAAACCCAAATCCCTAAGCTTTTAAGTATATACACTTAGGTAATTTCATACACTGGGCCGGCTCTTTAAGATGGTCTCTACAGAAAAGGGCTCCTTATGGTTCACATCTTGTTCTTACCAAACTAATGATAAAATCTCTCTGGGATTCCTGCATATCATTCGGCAAAGAGCAAACAGTATCTCCCAATTCACACTGCAGCCAATCTCCACACAGCGCTGTTTCGTAAGAAACCAACGCTCGTATGTTGATTCCTGAGATGATCTGAATTCCCAAAATCTCAGTCATGCTTTCAGCAGGCTGCAGCCACCAGAGTGTTTTTCCCTCTCCCTCTTCTTTCTGGTCAGGAGAGGTCAGGAGAGGGCAGTAGAATTGGAGCAATGGGGGTCTTGGATCCCTAGAATTTCAGAATCCCAGTGTATCAGAGATGGAAGTGACCCCAGACATGATGAAATTAAATGCCGTCATTTTGCAGAGGCAGAAATGAGGTCCAGAGGGGGGGAAATATCTCACCCAAAGTCTCACAAGTACTCAGAAGTAGAGCTGAGATGGAACACATTCACTCTGGCTTCTGAAAGGTTAAAAATCAGTGACAAGAGCTGAAAAACACTCAGTTCCTGAAAATGAGCCATATTTGCTCATTTGGCATCATAGATCTGGGTTTTCTGTATGTTCTATTAACCAAAGAGCAAGAGATTCCCAGGCTACCCAGCGATTCATGATAGATAATTTAAATGCATCTGCTTTTATATCTACCTCTTTCTACCTCTTTTACAACCTTATAATTCACTCACAAAACATAACCATGCCTAATTAATCATTTGTAACTGAAGTTGCAGGGCACTTAGCCTATATAAAATGATGAAATCCTCTTTTTTTTTTTTTTTTTTGGTTTTTAGTGCATAAGTGACCAATATTATCATCCAAGATTTTCAAAACTAGCTATTTATTATAGATTAAGCAATTGTAATATAACCCTAATGTGGTTTTTTAACTCAGAGGAAGTATTTATTGGACATTGAACAAATAAATTACCAATTTTTTCCAAAATTGGGCTTTCTGGTTCAGCCCAATTCAGTTAGTGTTGTCAAAATCTTTTTTAAATCTCCAAGGAGCTGGGGATCTAAGGGTGCTAATGAACACTTCTCTGCCTCTAAGGAGGTGGGGAGATGAGTTAGAAAACAGTTGCTAGAAAAAGGCTGCAAATTTGGCTCTAAGTTTCTCAGCCACCAGTTAAACAGGACAGTGGTTCTCAAATTTTGGCGCTCATCCAAATCACCAGGAAGGCTTATCAAAACCCAAATTTCTGGGTCTCACCCCCAGAGTTTCTAATTTGGTAGGTCTGGATGTGGATTTCTAAGAAGATCCCAGGTGATGTGGATGCTGCTGGTCAAGATCACACTCTGAGAACCATTTATGGAGGCTAAAAATAATCCAGTTTGGGCCAGGTGTGGTGGCTCACACCTGTAATCCTAGCACTCTGGGAGGCCAAGGCGGGTGGATCCCTCAAAGTCAGGAGTTTGAGACCAGCCTGAGCAAGAGCGAGAGAGACCCTGTCTCTACTAAAAATAGAAAGAAATTAATCGAACAACTAAAAATACATAGAAAAAATTAGCCGGGCGTGGTGGCACATGCCTGTAGTCCCAGCTACTGGGGAGGCTGAGGCAGAAGGATTGCTTGAGCCCAGGAGTTTGAGGTTGCTGTGAGCTAGGCGGATGCCACGGCACTCACTCTAGCCCGGGCAACAAAAGCGAGACTCTGTCTCAAAAAAAAAAAAAAAGAAAGAAAATAATCCAGTTTGTTCAGGAGAATCATGGTTTTTCCTGATATTGAAGTCCAAGAGATATTCCTGTGGGTCTTCATTAAAGAAAAAGATACTCTGCGCTGTGATAGATACATCAAAAATTTTCCTGGAGGCTAGGCACGGTGGCTGATGCCTGTAATCCTAGCAGTTTGGGAGGCCAAGGCGGGAGGATCGTTTGAGGCCAGGAATTTGAGACCAACCTGAGCAACATAGCAAGACCCCATCTCCACATAAAATAGAAAAATTAACTGGGCATGGTTGTGTGCACCCATAGTCCCAGCTACTCGGGAGGCTGAGGCAGGAGAATCGCTTGAGCCCAGGAGTTTGAGGTTGCAGTGAGCTATGAAGACGCCACTGCACTCTAGCCCGGGTAATAGACTGAGACCCTGTCTCAAAAAAAAAAAAAAACCTTCCTGGAGCTGGCTCTCCTATCTCAATCCCTAGTAAGCCAGATTTACCCAACTCTTGGGTACCTATGCCCAAATTGCCCAGAATGCTTCGGGTGATCTTTCCAATGGGTGAAAGATGAAGTGGATAAACTCTTTTCCTCTGACTCAAGCTAAAAATCTGTTTTTATATTTGAGAAGTCAAAAATCAATAACCAGAACTCTCAATCTTTAAGTTTCTCATTACAGAGGCTCCTTCTTTTACATGCTTGTGCCAGGAAACAGGATGGATTTCTTAGTTATAAATTAACTGGATTAGATCAATTATAAGAGGATATAGTTTGACTTGTGGGTCTATGTAATAGTGACTCCTGTTGTCACAGAGTTCTCTGTTTACCCTCATAATCTCTCGCCCCAACACCTTATCAGTTTCATATTACAAGGGGAGATTACTGTTCAGAATTGCCTCTGTAGAGACTGAATAAAATAAATACAACTATACGATGGTAGCCTCTACAAAGAGTAGAAATTCCAAATGAATCTTTTAAGTGGAATTTTTCATTAAAGGCAGATTCTTGTCATGATTAAACTTAGTGGCTCTGTAAAAGTGGACAACCGTGTAGGCTATTCCCAGATTTAGGTGCCTTTATAGATGCCCTTATCACTGTAGTTGTCCACCCACACATGCCTAATCATGTATGCTGTGACCAAGGTGAAGTTCTACAATTATAAGAGATTGAGACAGTTTTGCATTATATAAAATGTTTAGGCTTCCTGAATACTAAAGTACAAATTAGGAAGTAGATGAATTTTTCCTGTAAATGTATTTCCATCTCTTTTCTAAGTAATCTTCTTCCTCTTCCTGGAATTCTCTCCCATGCCCCCAATCAAGTGTCCCATTGTCACATGGCTTACTTTCAGTCTCTTACTTGTTAGTTCCTGTTACGTGCTTCAAGACAATGAAGACCATACATTTACCATATGGACCCAATTCCACTCCTAGGTATCTACCCAAAATAAATGAAAACATACGTCTGCACAAAGACTAGTATGCAAATAAACATGGAAACATTTTTCATAAAAACAAATTGGAAATAACTCAAATATCCATCAGTTAGTAAATGAGTAAACAAAATGTGGCTTATCCAGACAATGGAATACTACACAGCAATAAAAAGGACAAATAATTGATATGTATTACAACATGGGTGAACCTTAGACATATGCAATGAAAGACAGCGGGTATACTGTATGATTCCTTAATGTCAAATTTCTAGCAAAGACAAAACCATAAGTAGTGGACAACATGTCAGTGGTTGCCTGGGTCTGAAGGTTGGAGTGGGGATGATTGCTAAGGAGCACAGGGAAAATTTTGGGGTGATGGAAGTGTTCTCAACTATGTGAAGTGATGATGGTTGTGTGATTGTATAAATTTATTGAAACTCAAACTGTGCACTTAAAATAGGTAAATTTATGGTGTGTAAATTATACTTCAATGAAACTGAAAAATGTAGGAAAAAAAGCTAAGCCCAGGGGTATAGATGCCGCTGAGGGACAGAGATGAGTGAGACCTTTCTAGCGAGTCTCATCTGTGTTCAGGATGGAACCTGCCCTTCCATGTACTGCTGCTGGTTCAGTGGGCATCAGACTGCCCTGCAGTCTACACAGCATTCTGCCAGGACTAGGGCTCATGCTCTTGCGAGATAGAGATGAGTTAAGACTTAGCACCTGTCCCCAAAGAGATTAATGAAGAAGATAAGGCAAGGACACAAATAACTGGGAAATCTGAATTTCTCTGGCTCTGACACATAGTTGCTCACACAGAATGTTTAGCTTTTTGCAAAGTCCTTCACTTCAAGCACTTTAGGACCCCCTAAGGATGGGAGTCCTACCTCTAATTCGGGGCTAAGGTTTTGCTAGCCAGTAGCAATTACTTAATCCTTTAGGGTCTTCCATAGAGTCTTCCCTGTGCTCAGAATCAAGTGTATTCCCACTGGCACTGTGGCTGTTCTACTGGGTGCCCCACACTCTGCCCTACAGTTCCCACATCACTCCGCCATGCCTCATGTTCTTTCCCACTGTCCACCAAGCACACAGTCCCTCTACAGTGGTCACCACCGGTCTGCTGGGTATTGCCAATGTGACAAAGTAGGAGAAGCCCGCAAATGAAAATACAGTCTCTTATCTTTCAGTATCCAAATGACAATGGGATTGAGACTCCCCATTCATTTTTTTCTAGAAAGAATTCTAATAGTTCCTCTCTTTAAATAGACTCAAGAGTCTCTAGAGTTGCTTTCACATATCCACATACTCACGAATCAGTCCTCTGCTTTACTTGTTTGATGAAGTCTGCTGAGTGATTGGCAACTTAGTCTCACCTCTTGAAATGGACTTTACAAGTGCTGACATTGAGGAGGTCCCACTTGCTGTTCTCAGTTGACTGACTCTGGTATCCCCATTTATATATGAGGAAGCTGAAGCACAGCGCAAATGAAGTTATCAAGTTGAACCCAGGTAGCTAGTTCCAGAGTGTGTGCTCCTCACCACTACCCCATCAGACAGAGGTGGCCCCAGCCAAGCCACCAGTTTTAACTGGTTCCAGCGCAGAATGCTGACTTGATCCATCCTCATCAAGATGGTTTCGCAAGGTGTCATGTATACTCTGTCAGACTCAGATCAGAGACGTCCTAGGGAAAAAACTTCCTGGGGCCCTAAGAGTTTCGACTCTTTACTGGCTTAGATGCAGCTCTTGCCTTTGAAGAGCATCCACTGGGTGTCCAGGATGACTGTGTGTCCTGAACCAGAACCCTCCTCCAGTGACTGGACTCTGATTCTCCCTCCATGGAAAGTGTCCTCTCAGAGCATCACACTTGTTCCTTCTCTGCAATTTGGCTCCATTTGGACCATCCTAGGCCATTCGACTTCGTTTATGCCTTTGACCTCAGTGGGCCATGTTAGGAAGAGAGGGTCAGAATCTCATTCCTTTTGCTGCCATGAGACTCCTTCATGGATGCAAATAAGTCCCTGGATAGGACATAGGCCCGCATCCAGGGAGGCTGGGCTGGGGGCAGATGCAGATAACAGCCATCATTTTGGACTCCAAATCGCTGCTTCCTACTGAGGACCTGGGCTTTGTGTCTGAGTCAGCTCTGTCATGCTTTGTTGTCACCTCCCCTCAGAAGTCCCTATCTCCCCAAAAGCCCTCAGCCCCATCATCATTTCCCCAATATACCAGGCCTGCCTAGGATGTCCAAACCCAGCAAGGGTCACAACCCAGGCTCAAGCTAGAATTCATGCTGCAAGCGAGATAGAAAGGATGGTTCAGGGGAAAGAGTTAAAGGAGGCTTGAGGGATCAGGAAAGGATTCATGGAAAAGTCCGTTTTTTCAGAGGGATTGTGAAGGATTTCAGTAGGTAGAGATGGGGGACAGGAAAGAAGCCATAAATAATAATAAGCAGCAAAGCCACAGAGGTGGGAGTGTGTGGGGGCATGCTCAGGGAATGAACAGTCCGCGTGGCTGAAGAGTGGGTGTGGATAGAGAAGAAAGGTGAAATCAGCCTGGCAAAGTAGGTTGAGGTTAACTTGTAGAAAACATTTCAATGCTGTAGGATGAGTTTGCACTTCATTCAACAGGCAATAAGAAGTTATTTCAAATTTTTGAGCAGAAGAGAGATCGGTTTGGACCCCGCTCTCCACAATCTCAGACCAGATCCCCGGGGACATTTTCATACATTTTGGTTGACAATTTAGGAATACAACAGCCACACCACACTTGTGATTGGGCTGTGCACTTGAGCGAATTAAAGTGGGTGCCTGGACTAGCTTGGCTCCTTTAAAAATGTACAAGGTATACCTGGTCCCTGAAGAAGCGCACTGAACCATACCTAAAGGGTATACCTAAGGGGTATACCATGGCAGACTGACTGTGTCCCTGGAATCATTTCTTTTTTTCTTTTTTTTTTTGAGACAGAGTCTCACTCTGTTGCCTGGGCTAGAGTGCCGTGGTGTCAGCCTAGCTCACAGCAACCTCAAACTCCTGGGCTCAAGTGATCCTACTGCCTCAGCCTCCAAAATAGCTGGGACTACAGGCATGCACCACCATGCCTGGCTAATTTTTTATATATATATTTTAGTTGGCCAGCTAATTTCTTTCTATTTTTTTAGTAGAGATGGGGTCTCGCTTTTGCTGAGGCTGGCCTGGAATCATTTCTGAATATCACTTTGACCTGCTGATATGTCATCTTATGACCACACTGTCTCTGAATTTTACTTAGTTTTCAGACCTGATCCTGTTTTGCTTTTCCAGTTCCCATTTTTCTGGGCCTACTCAGTATAAGTGGAGCTTATTGGAGTATAGTGAGGGACTGAAAATGAGGAGGGGCTTCTAAAGGGGGTTCTTAGGGCCACGCCAATAAAAAAGACTGTCGCTGGGGGAGCAAAGCCGCATGGTTGTGGAAGGAAGCATTGTAGCTAAAATAAAAATAGTACCTAGGTTCAAATATGAAAAGCAAAACACACATTTTCCTTTGTGCTCTCATTAGACCACACCAGCCTTACACATAGGTGGAACAGGCGCCACCTCAATGGCTTGATCTTGAGATGGAATAACAGCCAACGTACTGAGCACCTACTGTATGCTGGATGCTATATGTATTCTTTATGTATGTTATCCCACTTAATCCTGAGATGAGATGGCTTTGAGAGGTAGATGATATTCTTTTGCATTTTAGAGGTGAAGAAACTACAGTTCAGAAGGTAAAGAAATTTGCTTAAAGTCACACACATCTGTAAGTGGAAGAGCCAGAATTCAAATCCAGAGCTTTCTAGTACCAAGCTCCATTTTCTTTTTATTCATCTAAAGCCAGACAGAAAAGGAGGAACCACAGGACAAGCTGGAAGCAGGACAAAGTCAGATACAAGGAATGAAGGCTGTTAAGAGCTGAGTCAATGCTGGGGCAGCCTTTTTTGGGAAGGAACCTTGTGCACAGTGTAGGGGCAGGTTTGGCTGTTTAAAAGATTTATTCTCTGAGACCCTGATCTTCCTTTTTTAAATTCCTTTTTATTGATATTAATACATAATAGATGTACATATTTTTGAGGTACATAGGATAGTTTGATACATTCATATAATGTGTAAAGATCAAATTAGGGTTATTGGAATATCTATCACTTTAAATATTTATCTTTTTTATATACTAGGAACATTTAAATTATTTTCTTCTAGCCATTTTGAAATGTACAATAGATTGTTGTTAACTATAGTCACCCTACTTATTTATTGAACACTAGGTCTTTTAAAATTTTTTATTGATACATAATAGCTGTACATATTTTTGTGGTGCATGTGATAATTTGATACATGTGTATAATGACATCAGGGTAATTGGGATATCCATCACCTTAAATATTTACCTTTTCTTTACACTAGAAAGATCTATCAAACAGTAGGTCTTATTTCTTCTAACTGTATACTTGTACCCATTAATCAGCCTCTCTTCAGCCCTTCCTCACCCCATCTTTCTGATTAGTGACCTGGATGATCTTCAACTAAGATTCCTTCGGCACTGCCTTGGGACCTTCCTGGCCCTGGTGGGCAGTTTTGACTAGCTGAATGTAGTCTGGTTTCTATGAGTCTGTCTCTTATTTGGGGGCGGGATGGTAGACAATAAAGCTGAGAAGCTAGAGCTTCTTAACTGACTCTAGGAGGAGGTGGGAGTATGTAAATCAGAGAAGATGGGATAAACAGAATGGGGAGAATGAGGATTGGTGATCCCTGGCTGTTTTAAGGGATTCTTCCAGACCCTCACAGTAACACTCAGACCTATAATTCACCCACCTCCATCCCCCACAAAAAAACAACAGAACTCCCCATCTAGGGAGGGAGATGAAGCACATTTTGTAAATTATCAAGAGAAAGACCTGGGCCCAAGTTTAGAAAAGGTAGGAAAACAGTAGGGCTGAAGTCATCTAAATTAAGTGCAGAGGCAGAGTCTGCAAAAGTCAGAAAGGCAGTTTGAAGCTGAGCCCAGAAGGCTGGCTGGCTTAGAGCTCCTTCTATACTTCTCTGCCTCAAAGCCAAGACTAGTCTTGTGGACTGGGTGAAGGTGGGAGATGCATGGCTCCAGGAATTGGGACAGGAGGATGTCATGTCTGATATATGGCAGAATCTGCACTGTCCCTCTCCCAGGTCATGTAAACCCCTTATAGTCTGGCGAAAGAGATTAGTGACTGTTCTGGGCAGTGTTTACCTCCAGAACAGCCCTCTCTTGGAAGACAGACTTCCAGGCTCTAGGGACTGTGTCCACGGCATCTTATTACTGAGTATTATTTGGAGTTCTAAAACACACTTCTAGCAGAAGTGCAGAGGACCTGAATAATAAAACATCGCATACCATGAGGCACAAACTAAACATCAGTCCTAGGAAAATAAACGTGTAGATGAGCTGAGCTAATAGTTGTGAATAATAAAGATAGTTTGAAGCTCTGGAGACCCACAAATACTGTAATAACAAGAAGTGGACCGTGGGCTCCTGACAAGCAAAATAAACTGCTATGGCATTGTGAATATGCCGTTGTGCTTCAATTCACATTTTCTTTCTTTCTTTTGTTACTTCTAAGATGTCTGGTTTTCACACTCTCCTCTTTCCTGCCAACAGGGTGAGGAGGTGACTAGTAGCTCCCTGCATCTCCCAGCACGTGTAAAGGTGAGGGGGCCAGCCCCCGTCCACCCCCAGTGGGGAGCACCTTGCCTGGGTACCAGCAGGGGGGACTTAGGAAGAGCAAGGACTAAGCTGGGAGCTCCCGCACAACCGGCCTGTATCACTCTAAAGTGACCTGTGTGGACTTAGGTGCCGGTCTGAGTCTCATGGCCCTTAGCTAACTAGGGGTCCAGGGTGGACGTGAACTTCCCCTGATTAGCCTGAGGTTGGTGAACAGAGGCAGGACGAGAAAGGCTGCCAAAGCAAGACCTCCCCAACCCCATTCCAACCTTCCTTGTCTTTTAGGGTACATAACAAGTTTTGGTACAAGGGCAACTGTTCTAGAGATCTCTCTCACAGACCACATGCTTGGGTGCACATCGGTATGCAAAGTTACTTATGTAATCTCAAAGATGATCTCTTGGCAGATCTTGAAAAGGTTGTATGATCACAACAGCCGTGAGTACCAGAGGGAGCTAAGTTGGTGAAGCTGGAACAACAATTTGCTAACGTAGTCACCCTAGAGTCCTCTAGAGTCTAGATTCCACTTCTCACAGGCCTGAGTGCTTGGAGTTCTCCACTTCACTCCAGTTCTTAGCTCCCTTTTACACGAAAGCAGCTGTGTTAGGGCCTTTAGGGCGAGGGTATTGGATTTAGGTAATGTTTGCCCTTTTTGCTGTATCTATGGACAAGAGGACACCATCTCTCTTGGTTTCTAAAACAAATAAAGCCAGGACTCATCCTTGAGTCTTTGGGAATGACTCAGTGACATACAATGACAAAGACTTGAAAAGGATACCTGATTGTGACTTAGAGAAGCATAAAAGCAGAAGCCAGAAAACAAGGATTCAAACTTTTCCTACATTGATTCGTCCTCTTTCCACAAGGATCAGTATACACTTTACACGTTCTCTGTTACTCTATTTTCTTCCCGCTGCCCTGTAGACTGTGGGTTCCCCAGACCTCTCCTCTCTCTTGCATAGACTGAGATAGGGCAACTGCATCTGTGCCTTTGCATAGTCTGGGGACAGGAAATGCCATCAGCTTTTCCATTTTTCCAGAGCCTGGTCTATTTCCAATAGAAGCAATTGAGCACTGATTATAAGGAGGATGGATCAGAAGACATCCTTCCCTTGCTAGGTAGCTGGGAAGAAGCCCAGAGGGAGAATGGTTTAGATGATCCAGAGAGGGAGACTTGGTATTCGTCAAGAAAACAGTGGAAACAGCAGTGACAAACTCACTTCCCTGTCCACGCAAGCTCCCCCTTCACAGGGGCTTCCCCTGTGGAAAAGGGGCTGGTGTGAAGGCCAGATAGACGGCTCTGACATTAGTCCTCCACAGCATGGTAGAAACGGTGGGGAACACGTGCTGGCCCTGCACACAGGGTGTAGGAGATCCCTTTTCTGGGATACAGCAGCTGTGTTCTTGCCTTCACAGAGGCAGGTGCCTGGAATTACTCACAGTTTTTCTATCATCCTTGAGCTTTAACTGTGTGGAAGGGATAAGTGTGGGTGGTGATTTGTGGTAGAAAAATGTGCATCAATAGTGATCCTTGTCTTGCGTGGTAGGCTGAAAGGCAGCTTGGAGGCTGGTTTGTCAAAGAGGCTGGCCCTCTTTAGAGACCTTTGAAAGCATTCTGTGGACTGGTAGGAAGAGGAATGGAAAAGTCGTTGGACTGTCCCACTAGCACCTCCTTTCTGGGCCTTTCTATTGTTCCCACTCACTCTACACTCACCTGCCTTTCTCCTTTTATGGCCGCTTCCGTGTCTTGGTCTTACAGAGTCAGGGGCGTGGGGTACCTAAGGCCTTTTCCATTTTGCTGCTTTATCTTTGTCCGAGGGAAAAGTGTGTATTGGTTCATAAGGGAAATGATCAGAGTTAGTAGACAACTTCTTCTAGGGCTTTCACAAAGGCCCGAAGTAGGAAGCAGCCCAGGGATAACTGAGTATTTACCTCAGGATTGAACTGGCAATGATGGAATTGAAGTACTTACAGGTAGAAAAAGAGTTTGACTGATTTGTGGTGCACAGAAGTCATTTCAAAGTGCACCTCAAATCGGACAACGTAGACTCCAAGTCTTTCTGATGTCAGCCACGTTTAAGGGTAGCTGTGCCATTCTTCATCCATCCTACTTCCCTTTGCTCTCAACCCTGTCTCATTTTATAAGAAAGTCTCTAAAACTAAAACCAGTCAAAAATGAATGAGCCAGTGCTCAGAAGGGACATTTCCTCTGGTTGCCGGGGAAGCCTTTGGCTTAGATTCCTCCCTTCTGTCTGGTAGCTCCTACTAGTCACTACTTCTTCTCTGATGGGAGTGTGGCCTGGGAGCCAAGGTCAAGGCCTCCCTTCTCTAACCTCACCCTGCACCCCCTATTGGCCATACCCAATGGGAGAGTTAGCACCTCATACTACATGGGTGGACCTCTCCCTGCTGCTAAGGGTCCCACTCTTCCCTCCCTGCAGCAGCTCCTTCTGGAAATTTCTAGACTTTTTCAGATATAGGACCAGCTTCATGGGCACATGGGGCCCAATGCTTAGAAGGGCCCTGTGCTTGGTATAATGTTCTGCTGTTATCATCTTGAAATTCTTAACTTTTGAACAAGGGATCCTACATTTTCATTTTAGGTCGTGCAAATTATGTAGCTGCTCCCGTGTGGCTGCTGTGGAGGTCCGGGAGGGAATTGCACACAGTGTACTTTCTCCCTGCCAAGTCAGGCCCCCTGTGGGGTGCCAGATCCATTCTTTGGGACCTCGATGTAGCAGCTCCCTCAGTCTTGCCTACTTACCTGGCTTATCAGACATTTCCCTTCCTCAGTGTCCCGCAGCTCCTCCTTGCCATGCCAGACACCCTACCCAGCCCCATGCTGCGGAGCTCTTTCAGTGTGGACCTTGTCCTCAGCTCTTAACAGACTTCTGTGGCTACCTTGGTCAGCAGGTGACTTTTCCCTGGTGGATGGGGTGGTTGTACCTTCTCTCTAACCATGGGGTCCAGGGTCTCCATTGAAAGACTGCCTGCTGAGCGTGGTGACTCATGCCTGTAATCCTAGCACTCTCGGGAGGCAGAGACGGGAGGATCACTTGAGCTCAGGAGTTCAGGACCAGCCTGAGCAAGAGCAAGACCCCATCTCTACTAAAGATAGAAAAATTAGCCAGGCATGGTGGCTCATGCCTGTACTCCCAGTTACTTGGGAGGCTGAGGCAGGAGGATTGCTTGAGCCCAGCAGTTTGAGGTTGCAGTGAGTTATGATGATGCAACTGCACTCTAGCCAAGGGGAAAAGAGCAAGACTCTATCTCAAAAACAAAACAAAACAAAACATAAAACAGACTGCCTTTCTCAGAGGGCAAGTACCAGGACAGAAATATGTGCATGATAATTTGTGATGGACAAGGGTTTTTTGGCTCAGATTCCCTGGATTTTGTAAGGTCTGCTTTGCAGTGTATGTTCCCAGCCATGTCTCTGTGTAGCAAAGCAGGGATGACTTGAACCAACCTTTCCCTGAGGTTCTGCTGGCACTGGGAGGAAGCCTGGAGGGCAGCACATGGTGCAACCTTGAAGTGCTCAGGAGAGGCTAAGGTCAAGGTGGCTGCAGCCTTCTGTGTCAGCTTGGAGGCAGGGGAGTGGAGGTCATGGTGTGAACCCAATTCTTTACTTCCTTCCTATCTCCTTCCTTCCGTCCCTCTCTCTCTCCTCCTTCTCTCTCCCTCCCTTCTTGTCACTCTCCTCCCCTCTCTGCCTTCCTTGGCTTATCTTTATAGCTGTGAAGCTGACTTGGCCCCTAGAACACCAGGCTATAGCACAGGATTAGGTGCTCTGCCACCTTGCCAGGGGCCAGTGGAAAGCCCCCAGGGGAGCAGTTCACTTTTCCTGGTAGGGGTGGCATGTGTAGTCCGCCTTAGCTCCTGTTGGCTGTGGCTGGTGGTCTGGTCACCTCGCCCCAGAGCCAGACATCTTGAAGGTGAGTGGGGCCTCTGTGCTTTAAAGCAGGCCTTCCCTGTACAACTTCTTCCAGAATATTTTCCATTCCTAGTCTTGATGCCAAAGGGGGGAGGTACTTTTGGTGGACTGACTTCTTGAGTGTGCTTCAGCTGCCCTGGGCTATGGTGGTTGAGGAGCAACACAAGGGAAACAGTGGGATCAGGTAGGGTTGGGGACAAGCAGGAGCTGGTGACACTCAGGAGTACTGGATGTATATATCTCTGCTTTTCTTTATTTCAGACCTAGAGCAAAGGCCAGCCCAGCCAGGGGTGGGGAACCTGCAACTTTTATTAAAAGGATTTGTCCTGTAAAATTTGGATTCGGTCAAAAGGCCACACTCAAGGATCCAGAAGGCCACGTGTAGCCCCAAGGCTGCAGATTCCTCACCCTGGCAGTGGAGTCAATATCTGTGCCCCAAAAAATGAGAGGCTCTGATGGTGGTGGTGGTGGGGTTTGGAGGGGGCAATGAAGAATCTGGTGAGATACAATAGAAATCCAGACAGGCTGACAGGAAACTAAGGATGGTGTCGTGGCATCGCAACAGGATGATGTGGAGTTCAGGTTGGCCACAATTCATTTCTTGCTCTTGGCTTACTAGCTGAATAAGTGCAAAGACGCAAAAGGTTTACAACAGCTCCCTTGACTGCTGGCGAAAGCTCGCCCTTACTTGCAGCACACTCTGTTGCTTGTAGAGGGTCTTACCTAACCTGAATTGCAGAACATCCAGGAGCATGAGGGTGTGGTCACTCTGATAGGTGCCCCTGTTTAGGGTGAAGTACCATCGTTCTGCCTGAGCCCTGGCTCCCTCCCAATTGCCACTGCAGGGAGCTCCCCTTGGCTATTGTGACTGTGGTGTGCTGAGGTTTATATCCACTTAGGGGGGTGGCTACAGAAGACTCTGCAAAGCCCTAAAGGCTCATGCTGCTGTGGCTGCCTTTGCCTCTTCACAAAGACCCAGATCCTCCCAGGTAAGGCACCCATCCTTAGTGCCCTGTGGCAAAATCTCTGATGCAATGCAGCCCTGAATGCCTAAGTCCTTCACCCCCAAAGAGGCCTCAGGACACCAGTGCACCCCATGTGCAATGCAAACTACCAAGGAGCCTGGGTAGTATGATGCACTCCAGCATCCCGGCATGCTCGGGCCTGGTTAAATCCAAGACAAAATTACGCACTCTAGCTGCCATGGAAAAACAGAGATCCAAGGAAGGCAGTGCTGCTGCCTTTATGAGGACATAAACTGGGACTTCCCGGAAGAGGAATCCCACTACCATGAAGAAGAGGAGGAAAAGTTCCAGCAGCTTATGTCATTATCAGCCACAAAAAAAATGGCAACTAGAAGGCACGAAACAGAAATACAAATACTGTGGTACTCAGTACTAGGGCCCTTAGCAATAAGACCCCATTAGAAGGCAGACAACTGCTGAGTAGAATGGGTATGGGCCAATAGGTCTACCATTTTAATGAATACTTAGAAGGCAGAAATGCCCTTACTAGCTTGGCAAAGGCCTCCCTAGATGCAGATGCCTGATGGCTATTTATTAGGAGTGCTTCCCCAAATTACAGGGCACCCTGCTCCCCCTAATTGGACAAACAGCCCCTGCAAAAGAGGCCCTGGAGGGATTAGAGTTACTGGGCAGCTATAAGGCCAGTCCAAATACCACAGTCCACTAAACCAAAAACAAAATAATCCCTTTAGACAAAGAATGCTGTTAAGGGTCCCTTGGGCCCAAATCATAAAGGCAATGTTCTCCCCTCTCCCCTTGCTGCAGACCTTTTGCTAGTACCAGAAACTTTGAAATTTAGCCTTCCCCAACCACTAAATCTCAGGGAAAATTGTCTCAAAACTACAGAATATCTTAGGATTGACCATAACAATAGCCCAACAGATGTACCACCAAATCAAAACAGTAAACGCTATAACTCAATTTTTACACGAGATGCCCTAAACTCCCAGAGACCTTTTCTCCTGGGTGTCCTCTGCAGCCTGGGATGATTGGCTGTGCACCTTGTTCCAGGGTCCCTCCTGATGCAGGTGGACTTTTCATACTGAACTGGGTATGGAAAACCAAGCACCGCCTACATGTGAATATACTTCCAAGAGTCCTGGCACAGTGGACCAAATGTCAGGGGTGAATTATGGGAAAAACGAAGTTAAATGTATTAAGTCACTCCTAGCAAAATGACATTTGATAACACCATTTACGTCTGTCAGGTCAGAAACCATCAGAAACCCCAGCTGCACTCACTATGCCCTAGAAATCCCTTTTGAACAACCTGCCTTGCTTCTTTTGATCTCCAATTATCCACACCAGAATGATAGCCTGAAATTAGGCTGCCCTCTCATTATTCAAAAATTCTGCAGGCAGGCTCCTATTCCATAGATAGATAGATAGATACATACATACATACATACACACACACACACACAAACATATATCTCCCCCAGGACCAGGTGTCTGTCTGTTCCTCTCCTCTCCCCCCCACCCCAGGGAGCTAGGCAAAGCAAGGGAAATCTCTGAGCAAAAGGGCCCACTGGCAAGAGGGCTCTCTGATGTTCAGGCACAGGAAGAGAGAAAGTGAGAGAGCACGAGCACATGCCTGGTTCTGGGGACCAAGATATAGTAATGAACCTTTGAATTACTTGTGATCACTGGCTCCAGTGTGGTGTGTTGGTGTGTTTTGACATCCAATAGCTTTAAGCAGGAGGGAATAGCAGAACCAGCAACGACTGAGTCAGACCATAATGACCAGAGTCCTAGGTAGAACAGCAGGCTCAGGGAAGAGGTGTAGATCCAGGGACTAGAACAGAGGTACAAGGGCCTGCGCCTGGACCTTGTGACAAGGCATGTGTAGAGTGGTATAGAGCGCAGCCTTGCAGTCTTTCCACTCATTCGGAGCATCTAGCATGAGCCAGGCACAGGCACTGAGCTAGATGCTGGGCCTACAGTAACAACTAATGATGATACCAGCTGTCTTAGTCAGCTCAGGGTGCCATAACAAAACACCATAGATTGGGTGACTTTAACAACAGACATGTGTTTTCTCACAGTTCTGGAGGCTGGAGATCCCAGATCAAGGCCCAGCAGGGTCAGTTCCTGGTGAGGACTCTCTTCCTGGCTTGCAGACAGTTGCCTTCTCACTGTGTCCTCACATGGCAGAAAGAGAAAGAGAGGGAGAAGGAATGAGCTGTCTAATGTCTCTTCTTATAAGGACACTAATCCTATTGGATCAGGGCCCCACCCTTATGACTCATTTAACCTTAATTACTTTCTTATAGGCCCTGTCTCCAAGTACTGTCGCATTGCAATTGGAATGACAACATATGAATTTTGGAGAAACACAGTCCATTCTATTGCACCAGCCCTTGTGAAGTTGGTGAACAGAAATGGCTTCAGCTCTACTACAAGCTGTGTGGCTTTAGGCAAATCACTTAACTGCCCTGTGACTCAACTTTTTTTCAATTGTAAAATCTCTTGTTTTGAGGCAGTGGCAGCTCCTGGATTTCCATATAGGAGTGACTTAGACACAGTCTAGTTGGAGGGGACAGCCAAGAGGAGTTTATCTTGAATATCCTAGCAAGTACAATGTTTTTTTCATTATATTAATATATACGTATTTTTTGGAGTTGTTTTCAGGGATCTGATAGAGATGGGGGAGGAGGGCTAAAGCTCCCTGTCCTTGAAGCCACCCCTTGACTCAAACACTTTGTGAGGATAAAGCAAAACAATGTGTGTAAAGTGCTTACTACAGTGTCTGGCACATAGCGAGTAGAACATTTACAAAACCTAGTTATACAATTTGATCCACAAGACTGGACTTATGTAACCATGATCAGAGGGTTAGGCTAGATTTACAGTGGTTTAGTCCTCACCATACCTCAGAATCATCTGGGGAACTTTGAAAAGATCCCTATGCTTAGGCCCCACTCCCAGCGGCTCTGAATCAACGGGTCTGGTGTGCATCCCTGGCATCTACATTTTTAAAAATCTGTCAAGGTGACCCCTAATGTGCAACAAGAGTTGAGAACCAATGTTAGGGCCTGGAGATGTGTCTAAGTCTGCAGCTGGGGGTCAAATTAACATTTCCTGGAAAGAAGAGAGGTCTGTAGCCTCAGCCTTTAGGAATGAGTTGGGGCCTTCAAAGTAGGGTTCAGGGGGGACAAACTGTATTGATCCAATCACTGGGTGGGCAGCTATTCCCTTTCCATCTTTCTCTTTTCTTGTGAAGATGTAGCATTATGTCAATAGAATTATACTCACAGTGTTCTTTTTCATGCTTTTCCCAGTGGAAATGCCATATCATAAGACACTTTGGGAACTCACTGGCTAATAGAATGAATAATTCAATCTTCAGGAAATTAGAAGCAGCACAAACATCCTTTATTTAATTTCTACTTTGAGCTCAAGATGTTGCTTGGCAAATACATCTGAGAATATGTCTATCTTGTTTATTTCTGGGCCCACAGCATCTATTCCAGTGGCTCATACAGAGTAGGTTCTCAGTATATTTGTTAAGTGAATGAATGAATGAAATGAACATGGCTCCCCACACAGATCAATGGAACTGAGCTTAACTCCTAGGACATATTCTAGTTTAGGGATCTGTGCATGTAAGGCAGGTCGCTTATCTTGTATCTGTGGGCTAATGTTAATTTTAAAATAAATTATTGTAACTTAGAACTCTCATGTGTGCTGCCACCTCAGAAAACTAAAATGAATGGAGGTAGGATTATAACTCTAAGCTTTCCTATCAGTAGTTCTAATGCTTCCTCCATGAATATGTGCCACTAGACCTGTGTAAGCTTGCATTTTCATTATTGAAAAAAAGAGTTGAGTCTCAGTGCTTAATAGCACCAGACTGTGATAAGGCATTTAGCCTATGACCTGAGAGGGAGGTCAGGTTTTTGATAAAATGGACATTTGCCTAGCCCGTTTACCTGGGTTTACCTCTTTGTTACTTTTGTGCTTAGTTTTGTTATTTTAGTTATGGTTCGGAAAGAGCTTTGAAGCATTAGTGAAAGTGTTCCCTTAATGGAATCTTCCAGGCAGGCACATAAGCTGGTACCAGTACACAATCTTCACAACCCTTAGAGATCAGCTGTACTTTAGAATTCAGAAATTTTTAGATTTTAGAAAGATGACATGGTACATACACTCTACATTTCTTAACATCCCTAATGGAGTCTGGGGCAATCATCCTATAAGAAAACACATTAATATTTCTACAGTGAAATGCACGTATATTCACATTAAATAGGATAAAGAAAGACCATAAATAGCCTAATACCATTTCAGGACAGGTTTGGCCATCAAATGATGGAAAAATAAGTTTTTAAAACTTACAGTTTTCAGAGCCTTTTGGATTTTGGTATTGTAGATAAGAACTTATAGACCTATGACAGGTATTCCTTAATGGAAAGTACTTAGAATAGTGCCCACCACTTAGTAAGCATTCAGTAACTGTTAGTCTTGTTGCTGTCATTACTGCCCACACCAATGTATCTGCACTGCCATACTTAAAAGGAATGCTATTCAGCAAGGGCAAAGACATCACTTTCTCCGCTAGTTACAGCATACACTTTCAAATTTAGGAGCATAGACAAATAGTCTTAAAAGAAGGTCTGACTTCTGATTCTGGCTAAGATGGAGTAGCCCATTCCTCCCAGGTCCTCCCTCTTACAATTAAACAATACTGGATACAACACAACAAACAAACATAGGAAGATTTTGAAAGATGGAAAGAAGACAGATTATCTTGAGACCTCAGGACTTGAGGATCTCATGGCAGTGAGTCCACTAGATTTCCTCATTGCCTCCCATATATCCAGGACAGGGCATTGGGGAAGACTGCAACCCAGAATTGCCAACAGGCATAGACAAAAAAGAGCTCCAAGAGAACGCCACCACCCCCTCTCAGCCGAAAGACCAGGAAAAGGGTAGCCTGGCAGAATACAAAGGAATCTGAAAATACTTGCCCTACTCCAGCCAAATACCAGTTGATAAATTGCCCCAACCCCCATGGTTTTAACAAGACTGAGTAAGGAGCTCATCTTCTACCCTCTGCCCAAAGGAAGCAAGCAGTGTTCTGATTCTGAGCCTCAACCCCCCCCCACACACACACACACATACTGGGCATCAATGAGACTGAGCAAGGTGAGGGCACAGTGGGTCTAGTCTGCATTCTGATTTGTTACCCATCCTCGGGTCAGTGAGACCCAGTAGGGAGATTAAGCTCCACCACTATCCAGTATCAATAAGGCAGAATGAGGCAGGGTGAGATAACTATCTGCCTTTGCCACAGAGTCAAGGGGAAAGAGCTAAATTTCTACCCACCCATCTGCAATGAAGCAGTGTAAGGGATCGCTCACTTTTGCAGGGGTGGTGTCAGCAGGGCCCGGTGGGGAGCTGAATATCCATCTTCACATGAACCTACACACTACACCTAAATAGAATGGCTGTCTGCTGACAACGAAGATGAATAGGAATCAGACTCTCCAAACATAGTACCCGAATTGTCCAGGATATAATATAAAATCATTCATCACACCAAGAACCAGGACAATCACAGTTGAATGAGAACAGATAATCGACAGATGCCAACACTGAGATGACTCAGATGTTGGAATTATCTGATAATTGTTTTAAAGCAGCTATCATAAAAATGCTCCAGCAAGCAATTATGAATTCTCTTGAAACAAATGAAAAGAGGGGGAAATTTCAGTGAGGGAATAGAAGCTATAAAAAAGAACCAAATGGAAATTATAGAACCAATAAATAAATAAATAAATAACTCACTGGACAGGCTCAATAGCAGATTGGAGACAACAGAGAGAAGAATCAGTGAAATCAAAGACAGATCAATAGAAATTACCCAATCTGAACGACAAAGAGAAAATAGGGGGAAAAATGAACAGAGCATCAGGGACCTGTGGGATAATAACAAAGGATCTAACATTTGTATCACTGGAATTCCAAAAGGGGAGGAGAAAGAGTGTGAGACTGAAAAAATATTTGAAGAAATAGTAGTTGAAAATTTCCCAGATTTATAGAAAGACATAGTCTTACAGATTCAAGAAGCTAAGCAAACCCCAAATAGGACAGAACCAAAGTAATACATGAAAAAGCCCATCACAACGAAACTCTGGAAGACTCAAGACAAGGAAAAAATCTCGAAGGCAGACAGAAAGAAATGAGATATTACTCATAGAGAAACAACAATTCAAATGACAGCAAATTTTCACCTGGAACCCTGAAAGTTGGAAGGAAGTAGTTCTGGGGATGAGATGATAACAAAATTGGTAAACCTCTAGGAAGACTGACAAAGATAAAGAGACGACAAATCTCTAATATCAGGAATGAAACAGGATATTACTACAGATCCTGAAGCCAATAATACTAATAAGATAATAATAAGAAACTACAACAAACAACTCATACATTGCTGGTGGGAATGGTAAATGGTACAGATTCTCTAGAAAACAGTTTTGATTTCTTGTAAATTTAAACATAACTTACCATATGACCCAGCAATCACTCTCCAGAGCATGAAGAAATGGAAACTTACGTCCACACAAAAAATTTAATGCTATTATTCATAGCAGCTTTATTTGTAATAGCAAAACACTGGGAAGAGTCCAAATGTTCTCCAATGGGTGACAGTTGAACAAACTCTAGTGTGTCCATACAGCATGTACTACTACTCAGCAATAAAAAGGAATGAACTATGGCTTACATGCAACAGCTTGGATGGATCTCAAAATCAATCTCAAAAGGTTATATATTGTATGATTCCATTTATCTAATATTCTTGAAATGACAAAAACAATGGATTAGTGGTTTTCATAGGACAGGGATGGGGGTTAGGTACAAATCCAAAGTGGTAGCACAGGGGAGTTATTTTTTGGTAATGGAAACAATTTTGATCTTGATTGTGGTGGTGGTTGTACAAATCTATGCTTGGGGTAAAATTGCATAGAACTACACACACACACACATACACACACGTGAATGCAGGCTAAAAAATAGTGACGAATGAATAAGATTTTTTTTTTTTTTTGAGACAGAGTCTCGCTCTGTTGCCTGGGCTACAGTGCCGTGGCATCAGCC